>NC_141111.1:10487685-10885185 GCF_041138505.1 Cibotium barometz | reverse complement strand
ACTCTCATATATATATATATATATATATATATATATGGGACTCATTCAATGAGCAAATGACTCATTAAAAAAATTCTCCTTTCTCCTTTATATGAAGAGCTCTCCTCCTCTTGCCAAGTGGCACTCTCCTTTGCTTGCCACATGGTAGGTTACAAATAAATGATATATAGATGTGCAAGATGGAAATTTAGTTAAGTATATAAATAGTTACAAGGATTTCAAAGAGCGGTAGAATGTCTGCATATGTCTTATCACTTTACCTCCATGGTAAACCTCCATAGTAAAAGTCTAGCAATATGAATATAAACATAGCTGAATTTGGCTACATTTATGTAGAAATAGTATGTGATGTCATGGGGCTAGAGAGTCATGGGTGGCGAGGAATTGCTTGCCAATTATGATTTTTAATGTAATGAAAAAGTGTATTCTTAAATTTTTGGTGTTTATGAACACCACCACTTCTAGAAGATTTTAATATCAATGTCGTTTTGATATACATATTTGGTGGGACTATAATAAGTAATAGTGTAATAATAAATTGTGTAATAGTGTATTCTTAATTTTGTGGTTGTTTGGGACATCATAGCATAGCGGAGGCTACACTCCAACCCACACACTTTGTCAATCCGTGAATGCAACCCGGTTAGCGCATAGAGGCTATCCCGAATGGGAGAAGATGAGTTAACCACATACTAATGACTTCTAGTCCTACTCAATCCTTCTTCAACACTCAAGCAATCAATCTTACATAATCAAAGCATCAAGATTAGGCTACACTTAAGCATAAAAATGCAACTTATGCAAAGAACCTAACATGCAAAGAGCTATCACACAAGCCTCAACTACACATCATTTCATGCACAAGCTTCATCACATGCACTCTACAACTCACAAATCAAAACATCATTAAGAAATCTAGATTAGCAAGTGTGTAGACCAAAACCTCATATCATTGAAAATGTAGAGAATAGAGAGTACAAGATTGAAGCATGAATGGAGATGGAGAGCCTTGGGAGAGCACTTGAGAAGGAGCTATGGAGCAAGCTCTCTCTATGAGCCTCTCAACCAAATGACCAAAGAGTCCTCTAGCTCTCAAATGGGCCACCTTTTATACAAAAATTCTAGAACTCCCAAAAGTTCCCATGTGGGATTATTGTCAAGCCCTCTCCCACATTCATCTACAACTTGGAACTCTTTTCAAGAGCCCTAAGTGTCTTTTTTGTTGCATCCTTGTATTGATCTTCATTTGTCATGCAACACTCCCCCCTTCCTATTTTGCGCACGTCCTCGAGCGCGATAGTAGCAAGAGCTGCAACAAAAAAACAATGGATACAAGTAAAGTCTCTTATTGAAAAAAAGAAAAGAAAAGAAAAACCAGCAATGATAATTTCACACGTGAGCATACAAGTGCAAGGCTGATTAAAGTTTTAATGAGTACTAAAATATGTGAGTAAAGATTAGTCAAAGTGAGACTTAAGTGGTAGATAGTGCTATGCAAAGGCAAGTGTACTTTGTACACGACCGGTTATGACCGCAGTCTCAATGTCCTACAAGTAAGTAAGTTATTCCTAAGTGGCAAACCTACTCCTAAATATGAGCAAAGGTGATTGGAATTCTTTTTTTTTCTCTTTTTTTTTTGATGTGTGTGTAGAAGGTGATAAAGATTAAGGTTCCATCCCAAAGAGACCCAAGCAATGGCCAAGAGACCTCCGCCAAGAGAATCTAAAGACCGCTAAGTATCTCAAGGGCGACAGACCCTTTTTCCTTCTTTTATGACCTAAGGAGTACCCCTTGAAGATGAGGGCATTGGTCTCGAGGGCCCATAGTGTACCCCAGAGTCCTACCAACATCCATCAAGGCGATAGATTCCTCAAAGGTCTTTTTCTGAGGCTTTTAGACATCAGTGTTCACCCCATAAAAACCAAGGCATCGGCCCCAAGGTGCTAAGACAACCCCAGGTCCTACCAAGCATTTCTCATGGCTGTAGACACGTCATGTCTCAATTTACTTTGTACATATTTTTTTTTAAAAAAGGGTATAATTTTTATAAATTTTTATTACTCCTAGCACCTAGCTCATATCTAAGAGGTAGCTGCCACTAGGGATAACTAATATACCTTGAAAGCATAAGAACTTGGCATACTCCCTCTATATATATATCCTACACTGTCTTTAGATAGAAATATCTTTTACTAAGTCTTCTAAGAGTCTAGAATTCACTCACCATATTTTAACAACTAATCAAAAACTTAAACCAGCCAACATTGTGTGAACATGCAAACCATATATTCGAAAGATAAGAGCACATAAAGAAATAAAGATTAAGATTTGAATACACCTGTTGTAGTGCCCTGTTGATGTTGTTTGTTTGTATTGATGCATTACTGATTTTGTGCAGATTGCTCCTCCTTGATCTTTGTAGGCGTAGCATGTCTCCCCCCTTCCTAATTTGTGTGCACGGTAGGTGGACTATTGGGGCGTGTTTGATGCTCTTATGAAGCTGAGATCTCTGCAAAATTTTTATTAACAAACAAGGAAAGAAAAGAAAGGAATAAAATTTGCTATTGGTGCCAAACACCGAATATAGCCGAGGGAAAAAACCCAGTGGGATAAAAGTGCCCTGGCTTGTCGATCTTATTGTGGAGTCGTTGAACTTACCCTTGCGCTGGTGGTGGATCCGTGTCCTCGTCTGCTGGAAAGATGGTATCGATTTCCTCAGGATGCAGGGACAACCCCTCACAAAAATCGGCCGTTGGAGAAGGTGGTAGAGGAAGGAGTGCTTCCTCACTAAAATATGGCATTGGTTCTATGGGAAGGTTAATCAGACAGTTTTGATTTTGGAACTGCGCAATGTAGGTACTCATATTGATCCAATATTGACATGTTGAGGCTTGGGGAAGGAGGGCTTGCAAGATCGGTGGTTGCAAGTCATTTAAGCTTGTATCCCTCCATTGTTGTGCTTGAACCTCCTCAGGTAATCTACGTTGATTTGGTCCTCTCTCTGGTATTCTCACATTAAGAAGATTATGGCGTTGGGGTGTAATTCCCACAATTTGCTTCATTAAGCCCGTGCCATATTGTCTAAAGTAAGAGCGGCATATCCAACAAATATGTGAAGCTTCTTCTAATACGAGCCGTGCACACTCTTGACAATGTGGAAATGGGTGATGCTGTTGATAGAATAACGTGACAAATTGATGCCCACAGCAATTTTCACCTAAGGGAGCATAGAAGTACCTAGAATGTGTTTGAAACGGAGGAGCACTATAACCCCCACGATGATCTGGTCGAGTACTATCAGGGTCAATGCATGGTGGACATGTATCTCGCCAAATATCCATCAGGAGTTATCTGGACGTAGAACAATGAAATTTAGAACACTCATATCCATCATGACAATTTCAATCAAAAATAAGATTTTCTCAAAGAGAACACAACTTCTAAAGGCATAAGGAACTACATTATTCAAACATTGATTTACCAAAGAGCTTTAATTGTAGTGTTAATGCCTTATCTTTAGTTTTTGGTATATCCTTTTTAAGAGGTGGAAACTTTAGCAATTGTCTTGGAAAAGGAGCAAGATGAGAGGATTTAGGCATTGAAATGCTAGAACCCATGCTCAAATGAGACTCATTTGGACTTGTCGTAGGTTCACAAGTTGATGGTTGAATTGTGTAACAAGGAGAAATCAGGACAACCGGTGTTTCAATACATGTTTTAGGAAGATCAACACAAGTAGTTTTGTAGGTGCTATCACAGCCACCTTTCCTTTCTTGAAGAGTTTGTGTTGATTTCTTTTGCACCCACTGCACAACGTTTCACATATTCTTCGGCATTCATTTGTAAGGTTGGCCACCAAAGCCCAGACCACCTAATCAACTTAGCTGTGGTATTGCCAGAAAAGTGTCCACCCCCAACACCTGCATGTGCATGAGTTAAGATTTTCAGATAGTCAGCTTCACATACACACATGCGTAAGTTGCCATCCTTGCCTTTCTTGTAGAGTTGGCCCTCTATCAACATATAGTTTGCTGCTTCAATTTTAATAGCCTGCTTTCGATGTTTAGGAATTGTTTGATCCAAATGACCATGCTGAAGATAGTCCACAATATACTTACTCCAACTTGGTGTAGTTGAAATTTGGAATAATGTGACATTATGAATTGGCTTCTGAATTTTACATGAAGCACAGTTACGAACAAATGTTTCAGCATCTGCATGCATGGTAGGCCACCATTGCCCATCTTGAGAGATACGTCGCACACAAGTAGTAGTTGATGCATGGATTCCATCGATACCTGCATGTGCCCATTCCAAGATCTCCTCATATTGGTCGGGGTTAGGTATAAGCCTCAACACTCCATCATTACCCTGACGATATAATCTCCCTGAGATTAACTTGAATGGTCGCCATAGGTCCACATTAGGACCCGCTAGTTGTATCTGCCCACTTGTCAAAATTTCTAAAATGGATTCAGACCATCTAGGAGCTGTCTCTACAAGGAAAAGTGTTGAATCTAACATATCAGATCATCCACACCCACAGGAGCTTCGCCAGAGGTGATTCGAGACAAATGATCTGCCCTTAGATGAGTTGTTCCTTTTCGAACTGCAACTTCAAAATCAAACTCAAGAAGGATGATAAACCACCTTACTATCCTTCCAGTTGCACAAGGCTTATTCACCAAATATAGCAATGCTTGATGGTCCACAAAAAATATGAATTTGTTTGCCAAAAGGTAATGGCGAAACTTTTTCACTGCATGGACAATCCTTCTCTTTCTGTTGTGGTGTAATTCTTCTTAGCATTGTTCAACTGTCAACTAGCATATGAGATTGGGAAATCCTTATTGTGTTCACCCCGATTGAGCCAAAATACATTCAATTGCAAAGTTGGAAGCATCAATATGGACATGGAAGATTTGGTTCCAATCTGGTGCCCGTAAGATGGGTGCAGTCACTAATGCTTGCTTCAACTTTTCAAAGGATTCCTCACACTCATCAGTCCAATTAAACTTTACAAGAAGAGCATATAACGGTCTGGCTAGGACAGCATACATGTAGATGAATCTACGGTAATAGCCACAATGTCCCATGAATGTTTGTACCCCTTTAGGGTTGATAGGCCGAGGTAATGAGACAATGACATCAATTTTATCCATATCTATTGAAATCCCATTGCGAGAAACAATATGGCCCAAAATTTTCCCTTGTCTTACCATGAATTTGCACTTGTCAAGATTCAAGCATATACGATAAAGTTGACACTTTTGAAACACAAGTCTCAGGTGTTCTATATGATCATCACGCTCTTGTGAGTGAACACATAAATCATCCATGAAAATCTCAAGAAATTGCCTAAGGTACTCCTTGAATACATGACTCATTAACCGCTGAAAGGTTGCTGGTGCATTTGTTAGACCAAATGGCATAACACGATAGGCAAAGATGCCATCTTCAGTAGCAAAGGCTGTCTTGTGTTGATCCTTTGGATCAATTGACACTTGATTGTACCCGGAGAATCCATCCAAGAAACTATATGCCTTTTTCCCTGCAACTCGTTCCAGAACATGATCCGTGATTGGAAGTGGGTAATGATCACGCACAGTAGCTGCATTTACCTTCTTGAGGTTTACACATACTCAAAGTTTTCCATTTTTCTTGGGCACCACTACAATAGGGGAGACCCATTCAGTGTGTTCAATCTTATAGATAAATTCTGCCTCTAAGAGCTTGTCTATTTCTTCCTTTATCTTCCGTGCAAAATTTTCATTGTAGGTATAAGGACGTTGCTTGGAGGGTTTTGCATCCTCTCGCAACAATGGAATTGTATGATGACATATGCTTGGATCAACTCCTTTGAGGTCTTTATAACTCCAAGCAAAAACATCGCGATACTCCTTTATTGTTTGTATTAATAACTTCTCCTCTTCTAAGGACAAGTCTGTGGCAATCCACACATAGCGAGGCTCTTCTCCTGGCTTAGCAATATCAATCTTTTTTGCATCTTCTGGACCATCGTATGAAACCCCTGGCACGCTTGGTTTTTGTCGCATGGGCTGTTGAAGAACAATCTTCCGATCTTGAAGAGTGTACTGTGTGAAATTGGGAGGAACATTGAGACCTTGTTCTTGTCCACTTGAGCCTTCACTCATTGAAGACCATGCGGTTTTGAGCTCTCCTTTGCCATCTTGCATCGGATTTTTTTGTTCAACCGTTGTCTTTGCACTTCCCACACTCTTTTTTGAATCGGTTTTAGACTTGAGTTTTGGTTTTTGTTTCTTTGTTTTTTTACAAATTTTGCTAATAGTTGTTAGCTTTTCCCCTGCTTGGAATCCATCTGATCGTTTGACTTGGTCTTTGATACTATCTTGTGCTTGGACATAGTATAGATATCCGTTCTTTCCTGAGAAGTGAGGTGGTGGTCAAGAGTTTTCACTCTTAGACTCCTCCTTTTCTTTTTGTAGTCTCTCACGTTGTTCACGCTTATCTTGTCTACAGATTCTTTTATGGCTCTTACAGCATTTACGTTTAGGTCGGCTTCGAGGGATCTCTACCTGAACCTCCCTTCCTCTCAAGAGTAGGCGTGCCTTTCCTAACTCTTCCTCAGGGATTGTCACATCATTATTAAAATCAGAGTCCCATCCATCTTCCTTATCAGCATCATTAGCAGATTCGAGTGTTAAGTCCTCCACTGAGACTTCCTCGACATGCATAGCTGTTGTGGATGTATCTCTATAGTATAAATAATCTAGAAGGGCACATGGTTGTACCATTCGTATAGGAATAATGTCATATCCATCTGAGTCACAAAATTGAATTGGCTTCGGTAAAGCGCATGTCGATAATGTTGCAAGGACATGACTCCATTCTAATGGATCAATTAAATGCTCAGGGAAGGGTTGTGGAATGTATGCCTCGTCTGATACACTTCGATTACCCTTAAGTCTCTCAGTGTTGAAATCCCTACATGAGGCTCCGCACATCCATAGATCTTCTCGCCCATCTGACAATGTAACTCTTGAGCCCTCAGATGAAGCAGAATCAAACTCATCTATTGGAGACCTTGTTACATCACGATATGAGTGATTCCTTAGGTTGACCCTTGTGATGACAGAATCATGTCGGAGGTACAAATAATTGTATCCCCAATCTTGAATCATTTTAAATTGTCGCATGAATGGTCTACCCAATATCACTTCTTCGTAGTTTGGATGTTTTCCAAAATCTACTACTGCAAAGGTGTGTTCATATTCAATCCCACATGTGGTGACCAATATGTTCTCAAGCAGCCCAAGGGGATGTTCTAAGCTTCCATCTGCTAGCTGCAAGCGCATCCTGGTACTCCTAGTAGCTGGTTTGCCCCACTTTTCCCAAATGGACCTTGTCACAATGCCCACTCCTGCGCCACTATCAAGTATTGCAGTTGAAGATACTTTTCGCACTTCTAATGGGAGGGTAGCATTTCCCTGATCGTCTTCACAAAATTTTCCTACTTTGTTGATAGGAACTGGCATTACATGCTTTGTCTCAGGGTGTATAGTACACTCATGGTGACCCTTTTGTAGCAATACCTGCTCTGACAAACATGTGGCAATATCATTCCACAACTCAGGTCGAATTTTTATCAAATCAAGCAAAGGTAAGGTACAAGCCATTGGTGCTGACAGAATAGCTTGCACCATACTCATATCCTTCTCCTTTGTCAACCTTTTATGCATGGAGGGTATCCTCAAGGTTTGAGAACAGTTCTCATATTCTCCCAGATATGATGGTAAGGTTTTCATTGTATGCTTACTTCTAGGAGAAACAATTGTTTGAACTTCCTCCTGGATGCTTGGGTGTCTAAATTTGTTTTCCGTGCCCCTGGTAAAATCCACCTCAGAGAATGGAGGCAAACTAATAGAAGACATGTTCTCATTAACTTTCTCATGAACTATGGCCCATATCTCATTTGCCATGTCCTCATTAGCATCAATAACTTCATCATTGCATGGAAAGACAAGGCTAGGTGGTGGCAGATTACCCCCTTTCAATTGGGTGTCAATTGGTGCAGACCTTTCGCTATGAGCTTGTGAAATGAGCTCACTTTTCATTTCCCGACTCGATGACACTTCTGGTATGGTTTCTAATGTTGGCTTAAGAGAGGTTGGGCCCCGAGGAATAGGTGGTGGTGGTCCCTCAAGTATTGACTGAGCTTCCCTAATGAGTTGCTGATGTACAGCTAGATTGATCTTCTCCTCGCGAGGGTTTGGGTATTCTTGAAGCTTCTTGGGTATCTCAGATAAAGCTGCAATGCGACTTCTATGAGCATCAATGATGGCCTCTAGAGTCTCATTCACTTTATCCACAAAAACAGAACCCCCAGAACTATCCTCAGTCGTACTAGCCTCATTTTGTTTAACACTAGGCCCAGGTTGAGGTTGATGTTCCTCATGCACTTCTTGGGATGTTTAAGTTTTATCCCTCATGTTTTGTTTTGAGGCTTCTTGAGAACCAGTGGATGTACTTTTAGTTTGCTTGTTTCGGTTCTTCTTCCTCCTAGTGGTCTTTTTTCTATTGAACTGTAGGGTCTTGTCCACTAGATTTGTCTTTGCATCCCTAGTTCGAGGTGTCTCATCAGTTTGTATTTCAGCATTTCGTGTCTGTGATCTAGTCATGACTCTAAGTGGCACGACATCCTCATTTGCAGATGAAGGTGGTGATGGAACTGTGCCTACAAGGTTGAGTGAGACCTTTGGTTGAGAGGTGCCTTCCTCATGTGGTTTCAGCAGACAGTCTTTTGGGAAGTGTTCTACACAACACCCTCCTAGACAATATCTTTCAATTGGTGGAAACTGTTGTACTGTTGTATTGGACCGAGATGCTTGCCTTGAGCGATGTGGACAATCACGAGCCCAATGGGATTCTCCGCACTCATAACAGGGGCCCATTGGTTTGGCCTCTACTTTCCTTGGCTGCCATTGACCTGAAGGGCCTGGAGTCCTAGGTTGGTAGTCGCCTAGCAACATTAAAGAGTTTTGTTCCCCTGGTTGAGTGTCTAGTGCTGGGCTTGGGTATGTGGGACTTTCAAAGATATTTTCTTTGGATGAATATGATACATATTCCTCCTCCACATAGCCTGGGTTTACCAATTCTCTACACATATTTGAATTGTCGTAGTCAACAACCCTCACAAGAGCAGTCCCTGGAGCAGGAGGTTGAGCACCAAGAACAGGTTGTGCTTGCTCTTGTGCCATCGGTGGCTTACGTTCAAAATTAGTATACTGTTGATACATTTGTGGAGCCACTCCACCCCTTGGCTGCTCACGTTCCTGTCTCATTCTCGCAATGCGAGTGCATTCCTGTGTGGTATGGGTAAAGTTCCAAGCACAGGCTTGGCACCATTTTTTTGTGGGTTGGTTTGTGACTAGAGGAGAAAAGGTATTACATTCCTCTGTTTTATGGTTACCGCTACATGCTCCACAAAGATTAGGACCTGTAGGAAGTACACTCCTCATTCTCTGCTGCTGTTGTTGTGGCTGCATGGGTGGACGATAGGTCTGTCCCAATCTCCGTAGTACTAGGTTAGCTATCTGGTCTGGATTTACTAGCGCGCTAGACCTTGAACTTTGGTCATCACCCCACTGATCTCTAGGTTTCACCTCTGGGCCAGAACCATCTTGGAACTTGAAGTTATCGGTGAAATCCATAGCATCATGGCAACACTCATTGAAATTTGTATGCTTCCTCGCATAGAGATGTGTATGCAGAGAGTCGAATTTTTGAGTCCTTTTAAGAAGAGAGAAATTAATCGACTTTGGGTGGGCTTCTCATCCTTTGGGCAACGATTAATGTACTGCTTCATCCTATTTACACAGTCTCTAACACTCTCATTCTCGCCTTGCTTGAAAGAGTAGATGTGTGCTACCGTGTCATGTTGAATTCCCATCAAGGAAAAAGCAACAATGAATCTCTCTTCCAAAACTCGTAAAGAAGATTTGTCTGAAGCCTCTAATGCCTGAAACCAAGCCAGGGCTTTTCCCTCAAGAGTGAGTCCAAATCCTTCAATTTGAGTATGCTTATCAGCCACTTGCTCAGCTCGAACTGCTTGCCTAAATGCTGCTACATGGTCGTATGGATCTCCCGACCCTTCATACTTCTTTACCAGTTTCTGAAGAGTTGATGGCCTTACTTGTCTTGAATACTCATCATAGGGCCTATGGCCTCTCACTCTCAGTGGGAATTGTTCCTCTCTTTGGAAAGATGGTCCACATGTTTTCAAAATTGGTGTGGGTACCCTATTACCAACCTCACCAAACCCCTCCAAAGATCTTGTCACCCGCATTTCAGGAGGTGCATTTATGGGAGGCCGAGTTGGCTCCCCTACCCTCCGATTGTCATAGTGAGAAAGATGTTGTTGTGTGACCTGTGGTCGCACATTTGGTGTAGGACGATATCTTGGTGCTAGAGTTGGGCTACTAGCAGTGGTCCACTTAGATGTTGAGGGTCCCTCTCTAGTGAACTCTCGTAGGGGAGGAGCAACAGTTTCTCCAAGAAAGGCTGTCTCTCCTGGTGGTTTGGCTGTATTTGTTGAGAACACTTCCATGAATAATGGTTGCCCTTTCCACGTGAGTTCCCGAATCTCTTTCCAATCTAAGGTTCGGTATTCATTGGCCCATTTATCAATTATTCTGTTCATGTGTCCTGCAAGCTTCTCAACTACCACCACATGAGCTAGAGGAAATTCCAGCTGTGGCAATCTAGTTGTGGCATAATATCCCTCTAACGAGTCCTTATAGACCTCTTGAAATGGGTCATCATGTAAGACCTTTGTCACTGGAATTTGTCGTACAAACTCCCATTGGCTTTCAGCCCCCTGATCCATTTTACTCTTGCCTTTCCTATCCCTTTCCAAATTTAGATCTACAAGAAGTAAATCATCTATGGATGGTTTTGAGGACTGGGCATTGGATGGTCCAGGCATGTCCGGCTCAATGAGCCAGTCATCTCTAGACTCCCTTGCTCTGGAAAGTTCTGACAAGTCTAAGAACTCGGTTTTAGAGAGCTCCCCTAATTTGTCTACCTTTTCTGGATGGTAGGTGAACACCATCTCCACCCATGTACATGTTACCCTGGTCATTGACTAGAGGTGCTCTATCAAGTTCTGAGAAAATGTCTGCGATCTTAACAAGATACCGTTGTTGTGGATCCCTAAAGATCTCAGCTCCTTGAGCATTTGTGTAGACATATTGGAGTCTTCCATTGAGTGTTAACCCCATGGTGTCGGCTTCAAATGGATTAAAGGATCTTGAGGGTGTCCTATTTGGGGCTACGGGATGACTATTTGTCGGCCCTAGATTGTCCATGGACAATGAACTAGTTGTTCTGGAGGAAAGGGTATCGGATTGGGATTTAGAAAGGGTTTCAGCAATATCTGCCAAATTGCCTACCGATTGGGTCTCACTTTCCTGCGTAGGTACTCTAGAAGGTGCCCTAGGCCCTATGGCAGAATCTACAAGACGTCCCGACCGCAAGTGCATAAGGTCAAATTTTTTTGATTTTTTTATGTGTTTTTGTTTTGTTTTATTATTTTTTAAAAAATAAAAAATATATATATATGTATATATATATATATATTTTAACCTACCTAATCCCTAAATGCAACTAAAATGAGTATGTGTGGTGTAACTATCTATCCTATTTTTTTAAAATGTTTTTTTTAAATGATTTTATGATTTTATGATTTTTACTTTTTTTTAACACAAAAATTATGAATCACACTAAAAAAATACTAATTATGCACAAAGTTACAAAAATTTAAAAAGGCAGGAAAATACTAATTATGCAAAAAATTTAAATGAAGAATTACAAAATGTGCACAAAGGTAGACTCCTAAAAACACTTAAATTTTTTTTATTTTTTTTAACTTGTCTTTTGTTTTATTTTGTTTTTTTCTCCTTTTTGTTTTGTTTTGTTTTTTTTAAAACTAATAAATTTCGTGCCTAATTACAAAAAATATAAATCTACTAATTATCCACGTAATTACAAAAATAAAAATAAAAAAATGCACGCTACTTTACTTATGCAAAAATTTAAATAAGGAACAATGAAAAAAACAAAAATTATTTTTTTTCTCTCTTTAAAAAAAAAAATAAATTTATTGTTTTAAGGGGGGTTTTTTTCTTTTTTTCTTTTTATCTTCCTCCTTTAAAAAAAACAATCTCTTTTTCTCTTTTTTGTTTTTTTTTAAAAATATTTTTTTTGTTTTTTATATTTATTATTATTATTATTTATTTAAAAATATAAAAAAACATGAAAAAATTAATAAAAATAAAAAAATAAAAAAAATGGAAAATATACCTACCTTATCTTCCGCCTCCCGGCTCGCCCAGATTCGTCGCTGGCGCGCGCGCGGGTCGCCTTCAACTGCTGCTCTGCAGGCGGTAGAAGGTGAAGGGCGACTCAGTGACCGCATTGAAGAAGAGGACTGTAAGCGGTGCATAGCGGAGGCTACACTCCAACCCACACACTTTGTCAATCCGTGAATGCAACCCGGTTAGCGCATAGAGGCTATCCCGAATGGGAGAAGATGAGTTAACCACATACTAATGACTTCTAGTCCTACTCAATCCTTCTTCAACACTCAAGCAATCAATCTTACATAATCAAAGCATCAAGATTAGGCTACACTTAAGCATAAAAATGCAACCTATGCAAAGAACCTAACATGCAAAGCGCTATCACACAAGCCTCAACTACACATCATTTCATGCACAAGCTTCATCACATGCACTCTACAACTCACAAATCAAAACATCATTAAGAAATCTAGATTAGCAAGTGTGTAGACCAAAACCTCATATCATTGAAAATGTAGAGAATAGAGAGTACAAGATTGAAGCATGAATGGAGATGGAGAGCCTTGGGAGAGCACTTGAGAAGGAGCTATGGAGCAAGCTCTCTCTATGAGCCTCTCAACCAAATGACCAAAGAGTCCTCTAGCTCTCAAATGGGCCACCTTTTATACAAAAATTCTAGAACTCCCAAAAGTTCCCATGTGGGATTATTGTCAAGCCCTCTCCCACATTCATCTACAACTTGGAACTCTTTTCAAGAGCCCTAAGTGTCTTTTTTGTTGCATCCTTGTATTGATCTTCATTTGTCATGCAACAGTGGTGTTTGAGCACCACCACTTCTAAGAGATTTTCAATATCAAAGTGGTTTTGATATATGTATTTGGTGGGATTATGATAATAATAGTGTAATAATAAATTGTGATGATCTAAATATATCCTCAATGTATAAGTCACACACACACACACACACACACACACACACACACACACACACACACATATGTATGTATATATATCGAGTTCTACAACTTCTAAAGATATCCTCATTGTATAAGTTGAAGGGTTTAGAGACTATGATTATCTTTACTGTAATAATCAACTGTGATATACATATACATACATACATACATATATATATATCGAGTTCTACAACTTCTAAAGATATCCTCAATGTATAAGTCGAAGCGTTTAGAGACTATGATTATCTTTACTGTAATAATCAACTGTGACATACATACATACATACATACATACATACATACATATATATATCTCTCAAGTTCTACAACTTCTAAATATATCCTCAATGTATAAGTCAAAGGGTTTAGAGATTATCTTTACTGTAATAATCAACTATGATGATGCAAATAAGTTTTTTTGATGCTTTTTGAATACTATCTATGATTATCTTTACTATAATAATCAACTATCATGATGCAAATAAAATTTTATGTTATTTTTTGGGTACTATAAGAGATCTTTAAGGTTTAGAGACTATGATTTATGATTTAAAAAAATTATAAAATTTAAACAAGAATTTATTCATTTTCCTAGGAGAGTTCCATGGGGTTTGAGGCAATATAGTTCAAATCTTTCTCATTTTACCTAAAGTGGGAATAAGGAATTTCCCTAGTTCCCTAATATGGTGTTTTTTGAAATGTGTTTGTGTTATAGCTCTTGTTGGACTCAATGTTGTGGACAAGAATGTTTCCTTCTATTACAATCTTTACACTGATTCCATGCTATAAAGTACGTCCTTTATAGTCAACAATGAGGATATCTTGAGAAAATTGTAATAATGAAGTCACTTAGCATGACTCCCTACCTTGGATTAAAATACTGTAATAGATATCTTAAAAGCAAAAAAAGCACGGTCTCGTTTTATCACTATTTCTTTTGTACCTTGTTATGTGTAATTTGTTTCTTCAAATAATTGTAAAATCTTCTCTCTCTCTCTCTCTCTCTCTCTATATATATATATATATATATATACACACACACACACACACACACACACACACACACACACACACACACACACACACACACACACATGCACACACACACACACACATACATGTATGTATGTAAGTACACACACACACACACACACACACACACACATGTATGTATGTACGTATGTATACCACACACACACACACAAACACAAAACATGAGCATATGTTAGACATTAATGTTCACCTTCACTTTGAATGGGTTTCGTTAGCTTATGTTTTGTAAGTTCCTCATTATATGAGAAGAAGCAATGATTAAGAGACAACACATAGCTTTTTTTTTTTAATGGCCCCCATTATGCGAAGAAGATGCCATGGTTAAGAGACTTGACACATAGGTCTAGTTTTGACACTTAAGCATGGCCCTAGTGATGGGATGGTACTAGTAACTTTGATACACTACTAGGTAGGCTACACGTAGATGCCAATCATTAGCCAAAAAATATGCAATATAACTATGACAAAATCTTAATACAAGGGGAAATATCTACCACATACGTACGTATCAATTTAGAATTGAATAATTTCTTGAAAATTGAAAAGCATGGAAAGCATAACAATGTTAAAGATGAATGCCTTCAACGTGGAAATAATTGAATAATTTCTTGAAAATTTAAAAGCATGGAAAGCATAACAATGTTAAAGATGAATGCCTTCAACGTGGAAATTACAAGATAAAAACATAGAGAATGGAAGAGTTGAATCGGAGAATTGCCATTGCTATTGTGTTCATGCTAGAATGCCCGATTACAAAGATGTTGGTGGTACTTATGCCTCATGCACGTATGTGGAGACAAAGGGGTATGAGTGAATGTGAAACGTGAAGAGTCATGGTTAAAGTGGGTTCACACATGAACATCTCTAAGAGTGCATACACATGGTATAATAAAAGTGCGTGCACATGACTAACACTTGGCACACTTGATGGACGGATCTTGAATCCGAGACTCAAACCCACAAACATCATAGTGTCATGCCAAGGTTGTACACATATTATGTAATCCACTAACACCTGGCACACTCCGTGTGGGTCAAATTCCCAATCCGAAGATCAAACCCACATATATAATATATGTATGCCAGAAATGAAATCCCATGAGGTGTACGCAATACCATGCTATATCATACAATATGAATATGAAGAACCATGAATCAAGAATGGTGTCCACGCTCCAAGAGCATGGAGTGCACCATATGTAAAACTGCCACATAAGAATCTACATGAACCTCAAGCATCTGCATCATAGGCCAAAAATAGCCTATCACCATAAAGATATGTCGATAAACAATCGCCAACATCTGGAACATGAAAACATGTTGATCCTCCAGCAGCAGCTGGGACACATGCCAAGAAAGGCATACCACCAAAAGAGTAATTGGAGAGACGGAAAACTCTCTCACTTGTAGTAAGAGTAGTATGATCCACATGTAGCTCAATCCAATGGGATTTGCATCCCTTTCGGAGCTAGGGATTCAACCCGTACCGGTGCACAAAAGCTTATCCATTTGATGGAGAGAATGCTAAGAATACTACTACTATTGACATAGACTTAACACACACACAAGCTCAATCTTGCTACTGCTCACTCACTCCACATTCCACTCATCCATGCATCCAAACAAGAAGAAAGCTTAGCTATTGCATACACAAGATCAAAGCATTCGTCATTCTCAAATACTCATTTCCCTAGCATGCACACAAACCTTAAAGCTATCAATAAGAAACATGCACACTAGAGAATTGACATGAGAAGAGAGACAAATATCAACTCATTGCATTGAATTAACAAAAAATAGAACTTACAACAATGTAGATGGGGAGAGAGAAGAGCTTGCACCTCTATGGGAAAAGAGGGAGAGCTAGTCTCAGGAGAGCGCAAACATGAGTTTGCCCAATGTGTATAAGCTCTCAAATGAGCCACTTTTTATACAAAAACTCTAAAACTCCCAAAAGTTCCCATGTGGGATTATTGTCAAGCCCACTCCCACACTCATCTACAACTTGGAACTCTTTACAAGAGCTCTAAGTATCTTTTTGTTGCATCCTTGCATTGATCTTCACTCGTCACGCAACACCCCCCCTTCCTATTTTGCGCACGTCCTCGAGCGCGGTAGAAGCAAGAGCTGCAAAAAACAATGGATATAAGTAAAGCCCTTTTATTGAAAAAAAAGAAAAGAAAAGGAAAGACAAAAACTAGCAATGACAATTTCACATGTGAGCATACAAGTGAAAGGCTGATTAGAGTTTTAAAGAGTACTAAAATAGGTGAGTAAAGACTAGTCAAAGTGAGACTAAGTGGTAGATAGTGCTATGCAAAGGCAAGTGTGCTTGCACACCACAAGTTATGACCGCAGTCTCAATGTCCTACAAGTATTTAAGTTATTCCTAAGTGGCAAACCTACTCCTAAATATGAGTAAAGGTGATTGGACCTCTTCTTCTTTTCTCCTGTTTTTTTTTTTGAGACGTGTGTGTAAAAGATGATAAAGATGAAGGTTCCATCCCAATGAGACCCAAGTAATGGCCAAGAGACCTCCGCCAAGAGAATCTAAAGGCTGCTAAGTATCTCAAAGGCGACAGACCCTTTTCTTTCTTTTTGTCATAAGGAGTACCCCATGAAGATGAGGGCATCGGTCTTGAGGGCCCATAATGTACCCCAGAGTCCTACCAACATCTATCAAGGCGATAGATTCCTTGAAGGTCTTCTTTTGAAGCTTTTAGACGTCAGTGTTCACCCCATGGAAACCAAGGCATCGGACAACCCCAAGTCCTACCAAGCATTCCACATGGCTGTAGACACGTCATGTCTGGATTCACTTGTATATATTTTTTAGGGCATATTTTTCGTAATTTTTTTTAATTAATTAATCCTAGCACCTAGACCATACCTAAGAGGTAGCTACCACTAGGGATAACTAATATACCTTGAGAGCATAAGAACTTGGCATACTCCGTTGGTATATATCCTACACTGTCTTTAAATAGAAATATCTTCTACTAAGTCCTCTAAGAATCTAGAAATCACTCACCACATTTTAACAACTAATCTAAAACTTAAACCAGCCAATTGTGTGTGAACATGCAAACCATATATCCAAAAGTTAAAAGCACATAAAGAACAAAAGATTATGATTTGAATACACCTGTTGTAGTGCTCGTTGATGTTGTGTGTTTGCATTGATTCATTGCTGATGTTGTGCAGATTGCTTCTCTTTGCTCTTTGTAGGCATTGCATGTCTCCCCCCTTCCTAATTTGTGTGCACGGTAGGTGGACTGTTGGGACATGTTTGTATGCTCTTGTTTAGCTGAGATCTCTGCAAAATGTTTATTAACAAACAAGAAAAGAAAAGAAAGGAATAAAATTTGTTATTGGTGCCAATCACCGAATATAGCCGAGGGAAAAAACCCAGTGGGAGAAAATTGCCCTGGCTTGCTAATCTTATTGTGGAGTCGCTGAGCTTACCCTTGCGCTGGTGGTGGATCCGTGTCCACATCTGCTGGAAAGATGGTATCAATTTCTTCAGGATGCAGGGACAACCCTTCACAAAAACCGTCCTCTGGAGAAGGTGGTAGAGGAAGGAGTGCTTCCTCTACCACAAAAATCGTCCTCTGGAGAAGGTGGTAGAGGAAGGAGTGCTTCAGCAGATGCAGGGACAACCCTTCACAAAAACCGTCCTCTGGAGAAGGTGGTATCAATTTCTTCAGGATGCAGGGACAACCCTTCACAAAAAGCGTCCTCTGGAGAAGGTGGTAGAGGAAGGAGTGCTTCCTCGCTAAAATATGGCATTGGTTCTATGGGAAGGTTAAGCAGACAATTTCGATTTTGGAACTGCACAATATAGGTACTCATATTGATCCAATATTGACGTGTTGAGGCTTGGGGAAGGAGGGCTTGCAAGATTGGTGGTTGCAAGTCATTTAAGCATGTATCCCTCCATTGTTGTGCTTGAACCTCCTCAGGTAATCTACGTTGATTTGGTCCTCTCTCTGGTATTCTCACATTAAGAAGATTATGGCGTTGGGGTGTAATTCCCACAATTTGTTTCATTAAGCCCATGCCATATCGTCTAAAGTAAGAGCGGCATATCCAACAAATGTGTGAAGCTTCTCCTAATACGAGTCGTGCACACTCTTGACAATGTGGAAATGGGTGATGCTGTTGATAGAATAATGTGACAAAGTGATGCCCACAGCAATTTTCACCTAAGGGAGCGTAGAAGTACCTAGAATGAGTTTGAAAAGGAGGAGCACTATAACCCCCACAATGATCAGGTCGAGTACTATCAAGGTCAATGCATGGTGGACATGTATCGCACCAAGTATCCATCAATAGGTATCTGGGCGTAGAACAATAAAATTTAGAAACACTCATATCCATCATTACAATCCCAATCAAAAACATTTTAGATAAGATCATCTCAAAAAGAACACAATCCTCTAAAGGCATAAGGAACCACACTATTCAAACATTGATCTACCAAAGAGCTTCAATTGTAGTGTTAATGCCTTATCTTTGGTTTTAGGTATGTCCTTCTTAAGAGGTGGGAGTTTTAGCAATTGTCTAGGAATTTGAGCAAGATAAGAGGATTTAGGCATTGAAGTGCTAGAATCTATGCTCAAAGGAGATTCATGTGAAGTTGGACTTGTCTTAGGTACACAAGTTGATGGTGGAATTGTGTAACAAGGAGAAATTGGGGCAACTGGTGATTCAATACATGTTTTGGGAAGATCAACACAAGAAGATTTGTAGGTGCTATCACAGCCACCTATCCTATTTTGAAGAGGTTGTGTTGATTTCTTTTGCACCCACTGATATGGAAAACCGAGGGTGGCTTTTGGAATCTTATTGATATACTCTTTTACTCCTAGCAAACCATGGCATTTAGGAAGCCAAAGTGCTGTTGCACCCTCATAGTAGCCTTGTGCTTTAAGAACATGCTTTGGGACCCAACGAGTAACAATCTGAGGTTTAGGCTTGGAAAAGATGTGCTTTTTAGTAGGCTTAGCAACTAGGCTAGATGGTACCAGTTTGTACGCATCTTTGGGTAGCCAAATTGATAATTCCTTCTTGCCTGGCCTTCTTTGAGCAGTGACTAAAGTAGTTGGAACATGCCAGCCATGGCCCTCACTTGAGTACTCATCAATTATCCACATCATTTGTGTTGGAGCTTCAAGAGCAGATTTTGAAAGTGGGTTGTGTAAGGTAGAAACACCACCCTTTTGACATGATAAAGGCCATGGAGTAGCAGATCCCAAGATGCAATCCGTATCAATTTGCAACTTATATTGTCTATTCTTCCAATCTAATGAGCAATTGGTAGCACTTAACCATGATCGACCGAGAACAGCCTCTACCACTGCCTTGGACTTACTTGTTGCCACATAAAAGGGCACTGACATCTGGTGATCCTGAATGGACATCATAATAACACATTTTCCCTCTATAGGGTTATCTTCACCTGAGAAACTTCACAAGTCAACAGGAATGTGCGAAAGTGTTGGTTGTCCCATGTGTCAAACGAGAGAATATTATAATCTGCACCAGAGTCAATTAAGGCAGAGACAAAGTAGGTAGTCTCATGAAGATGAAGGCACACTTGAATATTGAAAGGATCGACATATGGTTCATCAGTAGCCAACTGTAGGGCCAACATAGAAGCCTTGCGATGCTCCTTGGCTTTTGCAACTCTAGCTTTAGCCTCTTCTTGAGCCTGACGTTTAAGTAGGTCAAGTGCTTCTTTCCGTGTTTGTGCAGCATGCATTTGTTGAAGCATGGCTTCAGTTAATGGTTCATTGTATTTCTTGAGACGACTTCCATTAATGAAGTTAGGCATTTGCTCACCTTCTAGTGTCTCTAAATGCACTGCACCACTTGGAGTAAGCTCATTAATCACAAACGGTCCTAGGCCACGTTTCTTGAGCTTTCTCTTATGCTTCTTAAGTGTGTACAAGAGCACTAGGTCCCCTTTTTTGAATCAGCCAGTTGTTACATTTCTATCATACCATTGCTTCTATCTCCTCTTCTCAGCATACATCCCCATTACTGCCAATAAGCGGGTCTCATCAAGCTTTTCCAATTCATCAATGCGTTGTGAAAGCTCATGACCATCCAGTCCAATTGTTTAGCAACTCGTAGAGTAGGTACAAGAAATTCAATGGGAAGAATTGCATCTAGCCCAAAAGCAAGCTCAAATAGGGTTGTGCCCACAATTGTTTTATAGGCTGTCCTATATGCCCAAAGAACTGAGTGCAACTTTTGCTCCCAATCAGTCCTATGTCCCTCAACAATCTTTGTGAGTGCTGTGCAGAGAATCTTGTTAGTACTCTCAGCTTGTCCATTGGTCTGGGGATGATACTCAAGAAGGATGATAAACCACCTCACAATCCTTCCAGTTGCACAAGGCTTATTCACCAAATATAGCAATGCTTGATGGTCCACAAAAAAATATGAATTTGTTTGCCAAAAGGTAATGGTGAAACTTTTTCACTGCATATATCATGGACAAACCTTCTCTTTCTGTTGTGGTATAATTCTTCTCATCATTGTTCAACTGTTGACTAGTATATGAGATTGGGAAATCCTTATTATGTTCTCCCGATTGAGCCAAAATACATCCAATTGCAAAGTTTGAAGCATCAATATGGACATGAAAGATTTGGTTCCAATCTGGTGCCCGTAAGATGGGTGCAGTCACTAATGCTTGCTTCAACTTTTCAAAGGATTCCTCACACTCATCAGTCCAATTAAACTTTACAAGAAGAGCATATAATGGTCTGGCTAGGACACCGTACATGTAGATGAATCGACGATAATAGCCACAATGTCCCATGAATGTTTGCACCCCTTTAGGGTTGATAGGCCGAGGTAATGAGACAATGACATCAATTTTATCCATATCTGTTGAAATCCCATTGCGAGAAACAATATGGCCCAAAATTTTTCCTTGTCTTACCATGAATTTGCACTTGTCAGGATTCAAGCATATACGATAAAGTTGACACTTTTGAAACACAAGTCTCAGGTGTTCTATGTGATCATCACGCTCTTGTGAGTGAACACATAAATCATCCATGAAGATCTCAAGAAATTGCCTAAGGTACTCCTTGAATACATGACTCATTAACCGCTGAAAGGTTGCTGGTGCATTTGTTAGACCAAATGGCATAACACGATAGGCAAAGATGCCATCTTCAGTAGCAAAGGATGTCTTGTGTTGATCCTTTGGATCAATTGACACTTGATTGTAACCGAAGAATCCATCCAAGAAACTATATGCCTTTTTCCCTGCAACTCGTTCCAGAACATGATCCGTGATTGGAAGTGGATAATGATCACGTACAGTAGCTGCATTTACCTTCTTGAGGTTTACACATACTCGAAGTTTTCCATTTTTCTTGGGCACCACTATAATAGGGGAGACCCATTCAGTGTGTTCAATCTCATAGATAAATTCTGCCTCTGAGAGCTTGTCTATTTCTTCTTTTATCTGCAAAATTCTCATTGTAAGTATAAGGACGTTGCTTGGAAGGCTTTGCATCCTCTCGCAATGGAATTGTATGCTGACATATGCTTGGATCAACTCCTTTGAGGTCTTTATAACTCCAAGCAAAAACATCACAATACTCCTTTATTGTTTGAATTAATAACTTCTCCTTATTTAAGGACAAGTCTGTGGCAATCCACACATAGTGAGGCTCTTCTCCTGGCTTAGCAATATCAATCTTTTTTGCATCTTCTGGACCATCATATGAAACCCCTGGCACGCTTGGTTTTTGTCGCATGGGCTGTTGAAGAACAATCTTCCGATCTTGAAGAGTGTACTGTGTGAAGTTGGGGGGAACATTGAGACCCTGTTCTTGTCCACTTGAGTCTTCACTCATTGAAGACCATGCGGTTCCTTTGCAATCTTGCATTAGATTTTTTTGTTCAACCGTTGTCTTTGCACTTCCGACACTCTCTTTTGAATCGGTTTTAGACTTGAGTTTTGGTTTTTGTTTCTTTGTTTTTTTACGATTTTTGCTAACAGTTTTTAGCTTTTCTCCTGCTTGGAATCCATCTGATCGTTTTACTTGGTCTTTGATACTGTCTTGTGCTTGGACATAGTATAGATATCCGTTCTTTCCTGAGAAGTGAGGTGGTGGTCGAGAGAGTGTTCATTCTTAACCTCCTCCTTTTCTTTTTGTAGTCTCTCACGTCGTTTCCTCTCATCTTGTTTACGGATTCTCTTATGGCTCTTACAGCATTTACGTTTAGGTCGGCTTCGAGGGATCTCTACTTGAACCTCCCTTCCTCTCAAGAGTAGGCATGCCTTTCCTAACTCTTCCTCAGGGATTATCACATCATTATCAAAATCAGAGTCCCACCCATCTTCCTTATCAGCATCATTAGCAGATTCGAGTGTTAAATCCTCCACTGAGACTTCCTCTACCTACAGAGCTGTTGTGGATGCATTCCTATAGTAGAAATCATCTAGAAGGTCACATGGTTGCACCATTCGTATAGGAATAATGTCATATCCATCTGAGTCACAAAATTGAATTGGCTTAGGTAAAGCACAGGTCGATAATGTTGCAAGGACATGACTCCATTCTAGTGGATCAATTAAATGCTCAGGGAAGGGTTGTGGAATGTATGCCTTGTCTGATACACTTCGATTACCCTTAAGTCTCTCAGTGTTGAAATCCCTACATGAGGCTCCACACATCCACAGATCTCGCCCATCTGACAATGTAACCCTTGAGCCCTCAGATGAAGCAGAATCAAACTCATCTATTGGAGACCTTGTTACATCACGATATGAGTGATTCCTTAGGTTGACTCTTGTGATGATAGAATCATGTCGGAGGTACAAATAATTGTATCCCCAATCTTGAATCATTTGAAATTGTCGCATGAATGGTCTACCCAATATCACTTCATAGTTTGGATGTTTTCCAAAATCCACTACTACAAAGGTGTGCTCATATTCAATCCCACATGTGGTGACCAATATGTTCTCAAGCAGCCCAAGGGGATGTTCTAAGCTTCCATCTGCTAGCTACAAGCGCATCCTGATACTCCTAATAGCTGGTTTGCCCCACCTTTCCCAAATAGACCTTGTCACAATGCCCACTCCTGCACCACTATCAAGTATTGCAGTTGAAGCTACTTTTCGCACTTCTAATGGGAGGGTAGCATTTCCCTGATCGTCCTAACAAAATTTTCAAACTTTGTTGATAGGAACTGGCAAAACATGCTTTGCCTCAGGGTGTATAGTACCATGATGGTGATTCTTTTGTAGCAATACTTGCTCTGACAAACATGTGGCAATATCATTCCACAACTCAGGTCAAAGCTTTATCAAATCAAGCAAAGGTAAGGTACAAGCCACTGGTGCTGACAAAATAGCTTGCACGATACCCATATCCATCTCCTTTGTCAACCTTTTATGCATAGAGGGTATCCTCAAGGTTTGAGAACAGTTCTCATATTCTCCCAAATATGATGGTAAGGTTTTCATTGTATGCTTACTTCTAGGAGAAACAATTGTTTGAACTTCCTCCTGGATGCTTGGGCTTCTAGAGTTGTTTTCTGTGCCCCTGGTAAAATCTACCTCTCAGAGAATGGAGGTGAACTAATAGAGGACATATTCTCATTAACTTTCTCATAAACTGCTGCCCACATCTCATTTGCCATGTCCTCATTAGCATCAATAACTTCATCATTGCATGGGAAGGCAAGGCTAGGTGGTGGCAGAATTCCTTCTTTCAATGGGGTGTCAATTGGTGCAGACCTCTCGCTATGAGCTTGTGAGATGAGCTCACTTTTCATTTTCCGACTTGATGACACTTCTGGTATGGTTTCTAATGTTGGCTTAAGAGAGGTTGGGCCCCGAGGAATGGGTGGAGGTGGTCCCTCAAGTATTGATTGAGCTTCCCTAATGAGTTGCTGATGTACAGCTAGATTGATCTTCTTCTCATGAGGGTTTGGGTATTCTTGAAGCTAGCTCAGATAAAGCTGCAATGCGACTTCTATGAGCATCAATGATGGCATCTAGAGTCTCATTCAACTTATCCACAAAAACAGAACCCCCAGAACTATCCTCAGTCGTACTAGTCTCATCTTGCTTAGCACTAGGCCCAGGTTGAGGTTGATGCTCCTCATGCACTTCTTGGGATGTAAAAGTTTTATCCCTCATGTTTTGTTTAGAGGCTTCTTGAGAACTAGTGGATGCACTTTTAGTTCGCTTGTTGCAGTTCTTTTTCCTCCTAGTGGTCTTTTTTCTATTGGAATGTAGGGTCTTGTCCACTAGATTTGCCTTTGCATCCCTAGTTCGAGGTGTCTCATCAGTTTGCATTTCGGCATTTCGTGTCTGTGATCTAGTCATGACTCTTAGTGGCACGACATCCTCATTCTTAGATGAAGGTGGCGATGGAACTGCCCCTACAAGGTTGAGTGAGACCTTTGGTTGAGAGGTGCCTTCCTCATGTGGTTTCAGCAAACAATCCTTTAGGAAGTGTTCTACACAACACCCTAGACAATATCTTTCAATTGGTGGAAACTGTGGTACTGTTATATTGGATCGAAATGCTTGCCTTGAGCGATGTGGACAATCACGAGCCCAATGGGGTTCTCCACACTCATAACAGGGGCCCATTAGTTTGGCTTCTACTTTCCTTTGCTGCCATTGACCTGAGGGGCCTGGAGTCCTAGGTTGGTAGCCGCCTAGCAACATCAAAGAATTTTGTTCCCCTGGGTTTAGCCTCCAGTGCTTGGCTTTGATATGGGGGACTTTCAAAGAGATTTTCCTTGGATGAGTATGATGCATATTCGTCCTCCACATAGCCTGGGTTTACCAAGTCTCTACACATATTTGAATTGTCATAGTCAACAACCCTCACAGGAGCAGTCCCAGGAGCAGGAGGTTGAGCACCAAGAACAAGTCATGCTTGCTCTTGTGCCATCGGTGGCTTACGTTCAAAATTAGTATACTGTTGATGCATTTGTGGAGCCACTCCACCCCTTTGTTGCTCACGTTCCTGTCTCATTCTTGCAATGCGAGTACATTCCTGTGTGGTGTGGGTAAAGTTCCAAGCACAGGCCTGGCACCACTTCTTTGTGGGTTGGTTTATGACTATAGGAGAAAAGGTATTACATTCCTCGGTTTTATGATTACCGCCACATGCTCCACAAAGATGAGGACCTGTAGGTAGTACACTCCTCATTCGCTGCTTGCTGCTGTTGTGGCTGCATGGGTGGGCGATAGGTTTGTCCCAATCTCCTTAGTACTAGGTTAGCTATCTGGTCTGGATTTACTAGCGCGCTAGACCCTGAACTTTGGTCATCACCCCACTGATCTCTAGGTTTCACCTCAGGGCCAGAACCATCTTGGAATTTGAAGTTATCTGTGAAATCCATAGCATCATGGCAAAACACTCATTGAAATTTGTATGCTTCTTTGCATAGAGATGTGTATGCAGTGTTGAATTTTTGAGTCCTTTTAAGAAGAGAGAAATTAATCACTTTGGGCGGGCTTCTCATCTTCTAGGCAACGATTAATGTACTGCTTCATTCTATTCACACAGTCTCTAACACTCTCAGTCTCGCCTTGCTTGAAAGAGTAGATGTTTGCTACCGTGTCATGTTGAATCCCCATCAAGGAAAAAGCAGTAATGAATCTCTCTTCCAAAACTTGTAAAGAAGCTTTGTCTGAAGCCTCTAGTGCCTGAAACCAAGCAAGGGCCTTTCCCTCAAGAGTGAGCCCAAATCCTTCAATTTGAGTATGCTTGTCAGCCACTTGCTCAGCTCGAACTGCTTGCCTAAATGCTGCTACATGGTCGTATGGATCTCCCGACCCTTCATACTTCTTTACCAGTTTCTGAAGAGTTAATGGTCTTACTTGTCTTGAATACTCATCATAGGGCCTATGGCCTCTCACTCTCAGTGGGAATTGTTCCTCTCTGTGGTAAGATGGTCCACATGCATCCCAAATTGGTGTGGGTCCCCTATTACCAGCCTCACCAACCCCCTCCAAAGACCTTGTTACCCGCATTTCAGGAGGTGCATTTATGGGAGGCCGAGTTGGCTCACCTACCCTCCGATTGTCATAGTGAGAAAAATGTTATTGTGGTGTGATCTGTGGTCGCACTTTTGGTGTAGGACAATGTCTTGGTGCTAGAGTTGGGCTACTTACAGTGGTCCACTTTGATGTTGAGGGTCCCTCTCTAGTGAACTCTCGTAGGGGAGGAGCAACAGTTTCTCCAAGAAAGGCTGTCTCTCCTGGTTTAGCTGTATTTGTTGAGAACACTTCCATGAATAATGGTTGTCCTTTCCACGTGAGCTCTCGAATCTCCTTCCAATCTAAGGTTCGGTATTCATTGGCCCATTTATCAATGATTCGGTTCATGTGTCTTGCAAGCTTCTCAACTACCACCACCAGTGCTAGAGGAAGATCTAGCTCTGGCAATCTTGTTGTGGCATAATATCCCTCTAAAGAGTCCTTATAGACCTCTTGAAGTGTTAGAGGAAGATCTAGCTCTGGCAATCTTGTTGTGGCATAATATCCCTCTAAAGAGTCCTTATAGACCTCTTGAAGTGGGTCATTCTGTAAGACCTTTGTCACTAGAATTTGTCGTACAAACTCCCATTAGTTCTTAGCCCCCTGATCCATTTTGCTCTTGCCTTTCCTATCCCTTTCTAAATTTAGATCTACAAGAAGTAAATCATCTATGGATGGCTTTGAGGACTGGGCATTGGGAGGGTCTTGGCATGTCCGGTTCAATGAGCCAGTCATCTCTAGACTCCCTTGCTCTGGAAAGCTTTGATAAATCTAAGAACTCGCTTTTAGAGAGCTCCCCTAATTTATCTACTTTTTCTGGATGGTAGGTGACTTCGTAGCGAACACCATCTCCACCCATGTACATGTTACCCTGGTCATTGACTAGAGGTGCTCTATCAAGTTCTGAGAAAAAGTCTGCGATCTTAACGAGATACCATTGTTGTGGATCCCTAAAGATCTCAGCTCCTTAAGCATTCGTGTAGACATATTGGAGTCTCACATTGAGTGTTAACCCCATGGTGTCGGCTTCAAATGGATTAAAAGATCTTGTGGGTGTCCTATTTGGGGCTAAGGGATGACTATTTGACGGCCCTAGATTGTCCATGGACAATGAGCTAGTTGTTCTGGAAAGGGTATCGGATTGGGATTCGGAAAAGGTTTCAGCAATATCCAAATTTCCTACCGATTGGGTCCCACTTTCCTGTGTAGGTACTCTAGAAGGTGCCCTAGGGCCTATGTGGCAGAGTCTATAAGACGTCCCGATCGCAAGTGCATAAGGTCAATTTTTTTTTTGTTTTTTATATATATATATTACCCTACCTAACCACTAAATGCAACTAAAATGAGTATGTGTGTAACTATCTATTTTTTTTATTTTTTTATTTTTATGATTTTATTTTTTTACTTTTTTTTTCTTTTTTCCTAATTACCCAAAAATATGAATTACACTAAAAAAATACTAATTATGTACAAAATTTACAAAAGTTTAAAACAATGCAAGTTACACTAATTATGCAAAAAATTACAGAAATTTAAGAAAATAAAAAGTTACAGAATATGCAAAAAATTTGGATTCCTAAAAAATGCATAATTTACAGAAATTTTTTTGTATTTCTATTTCTGTTATTTTCTTTTCTTCTCTCTCCTTTTTTTATTTTTCTTTTATTTTTATTTTTTTTCTTACTAATTATTTTTTATGGTTTTTTTTCTTTTCTTTTCTTTTCTTTATCTTTTTATTTTTATTTTTTTAAAAAAAATAAAAAATAAAATAACAAATTAAAAAAATAAAAAAATACTAACCTTAACGTTATCTCCTCCGACGGATCGTGCGGCTCCGGATTCTCTGCCGCCTCCACGCGCTTCCTGCAACGCCTCCATGCAGGTCGCCTGCAACGCCGGCCCCCACACATTCGTCTTCATCAATGCCTCCACGCCACCTCCTTCCACGCGGCCTTGCTCTCCACGCAGCCTTGCTCTCCACGCAGGTCGCCTCGACTGCTGCTCCAAAGACCTCCAGCTGCCAGCCGCCTCCAACTGCTGCTTCGCCTCACAGCTGCCTTCGCTAGCCAAAGCAGCTTACTCCTCTTGCTACAGCTTCGCTTCGACAGCCTCCTTGCCCTGCTGCTTCTCCTCCGCCTCTGCTCTGCTGCACCACCCGAGTCGCCCTTCCTTCGCTCTGCTCACTCTTCAGCTGCTGCACCACCCGAGTCATCGGCCCCTCCAACAGCCACTTCGCACTAGGCTCTCCTTCACGCGGCCCGCACGGCTTTACTCCTCTTTGGCGCCTCCACGCGCTGCTCTCAAGCCACCTCCAACCACGTTAGCTTCGCCTTCTTCCCAGCTGCAGCACCACCTTCGTACCGGTTGGCCCTTTTTTTTTCCTTCGTCTCCTTCCGCCCTGCTAACAGGCGCCTTCTCCTCTTCGACGCTTCACACACTGCTGCGTTGGCCACAGCAGGCGCTCTCAGGCGCCTTCTCCTCTTCGACGCTCCTTCCACGTCGGCTACTCCATGTTGCTCTCCACGCAACCTTCGCCAGCCGTCGTCGCCTCCTCTTCTACTTCAAGGCCGGTCCCTCTTGGAGCCACGAGGCTATGGGCATATTGGTATAACTGTGGATGACACTTATAAAGCATGTGAAAGGTTTGAGAAGTTGGGAGTACAGTTTGTGAAGAGACCTGATGACGGCAAAATGAAGGGCTTAGCTTTCATTAAGGACCCTGATGGTTACTGGATTGAGATATTTGACATAAAGAACATGAAAAGTGTGTCATCTTCTAGTGTTACAGCATAGGCTGCATCTTTGATAAGTCATGCAACGAATTGCAGCAACAGCTATGTAGTGGCTGTCAATGGAACAATTTGGTCATTATGGGCCTATTTTAGTCAACTTCATTTTTATGTGATTTTATCATTAGTGTGCTTTTACAAATGGTGACCAATGAAGGAGGAGGAGTAAAGTTCACTAACGTATAATAAAATATTAAAAGAGTACAAGGATCTTTGAGACTGCCCAAAATATATATATATATATAATAATAAATAAATAAAATTTGCAACCTCTCTCCTCCTTTTTTTTTCTTTCTCCCTTCTCTTTCCCTCTCTCCTCTCTTCCTTAAGCGGGCTTCACACTTGGGAGCCTATGGAGCTTGCATAAGCTATGGAAGAGCTTAGCAACACACTTCTTTTATTTTTATTTTTATTTACTAATCACATGTTAGCGAAAAGCATGAAAGCATAAAATGGCAAAAAAAAACAATGAATGTAAGCATAATGATGGTACTTGAAAAGGAATAAAAGCAATAAAACATAAAAAACAATGCGGGAGAAACCTCAACCGCTCAATGGTTTTTTTCTTATCCTAACCTTATCCACTCACACCGGAATCGTACACCCGAACTTAACCTAATCATTCAATGGTTTTGCAACCAAAAGAGGAAATAGTGGTGGTTTCCACACACTCTCAACCGGATTTGAGTCTTCTCCCCGGCAGCGGCGCCAATGGAGAGACGGAAAACTCTCTCACTTAAGAGGATAAAACCACTTTTGTAGAAGGGCAAACCAAGCTAGTCTTCTCACTTTCGCCATTTGCCACTTGCACTTGGAACGTTGTAGGTGTCTTCTTTGTGTTGAGAGTTTGAGAGAGTTGATGGATTTAGAGTTGATGAAGCTATGAGTGCTCCCGGAATCCACAAGAATATGTGCAACCCTCCCATTGATGGTCCCCACCAACCTTAGTGTGCTTGGGTTCTTGCAACCCGCCAACAACTCTTGTGAGATAGAGCATATGCAAGCTGAAATTTCTGCATTGGTAGGCATGTCTCCGTCCACAAGGCTTTCCTTAACTCCACCTCCTGGATCAAACGGAAACTCACCATCCTCCGTGATGAAAGAATGGTCTTCAAGTGACTCCTCATGTGCTTCTTCATTGCAATCCTCCCATTCCTCAATGTCATGAGAGTCATCCTTGTTCTCTTCCTCATCCATGAGGATCATAGTGGCCACAATCTTCTTTGATTTGCACACATGCCCGGGTGACCACCTCTCTTTGCACTTGAAACATAGCCCTTTGCTTCTCAACTCCTCAATCTTTGGATCATCCATTCTTTGAGTCTTCTTGAAGGGTTGAAAGGGCTTCTTCTTCATGAAGTCACTACTCTTTTTGGCATCAAATTGATGTATCCCATTCTTTGGCTGTCTACCCCCAAATGATGTAGGAGTTCTTGGATTAGAGGATGGTAATGTAGAGGTAGGACCTTTCCCAAAATTGTAAGAAGTAGTGGTTGGTTTGAGTGTGTCTTTGGTGAAGGTCATGGGCTGAGACCTCTTGTACTTTGGCTCATAGAGTTCGGCTAACCTCATAGCTTCTTTGAGAGAGCTAGGCCTTTGAGCCGACACATCCGCCTTGATGAAGTGTTCAAGCCCATGCACAAACTTTTTCATCTTCATGTCTTCACTCAAGCCTTCCACGTACATTGAAAGCTTCAAAAATCTCTTGATGTAACCTCTCACCATCATCCCCTTTTAAGAAAGCTCATACCATTCTTCATGGTATCGGTCGAGCAAGGGTGAAATGAAGGCCAAGTTCATCTCCCGCTTCAATCCTTCCCAAGTTGATGGCGTGTTCCCTTGTTTGACCAAGTGCCTCCACCATTGATGAGCATAATCTTCAAGATGTAAGGAGAAAAGTTGTACCATATCACGCTCACTTTTTGGGTAAAGTTGGAAATAGGTGTCAAGCTTGGTAGCCCACTCCTCCAACTCTTGCGGAGATGACCCGTCACCTTTGAACTTTGATAGTGAGATTTTGTCTTTGACATCCTTGGAAGATATGTGGGATGGGTTATCATGTTGGGTAGAGGGCTTGAATCTTTGCATCTTCGAGTATGACTCCATAAATTGTGCAAAGTCTTTGTAATCCCTCTTGATGATATTCGACAATTCCATCCACTTCTCGTGAGCATCCCTTTGTCTTTGGGCAAAGGACATTTGATTCCAATCGAGTGCAATCTCCTCATCATTCACAAACACCTCATCCTCCTCCCTTGAATGCATTGCCCTAGAAAAGGTAGGACCCTTTGATGCATTGAGGTGAGACAAACCCAAATGAAAAGAAGGAGGAAACATGTCCTTGACAAGAGGTCTCCGTGCATCCGCCACCATGAATCCCCGAGTGGATGCTCCCAATGGATCCTCTTGTACGGCCTTCATGGAATCCTCATTCAAGATGCCCTTGCCTTTTCTTTGCTCATAGTCACCATAATTCCCATGCTTTTCTTGTGCTTGAGACTTCCCAAACTTGTCCTCCATCACACCAATCCGTGAGGATAATGTTTCAAAATGAGAATCAAGCTTGGAGTCTAAGGTCTCCAACCGTTGTACAAGCATTTGCATGAGGGTGTCATGGTTAACCGCCGCTTGTGTCCCTTGAGAAATTTGATTATGTACATTTCCCCCATTGTCTTCATTGATGAATGCATCCCTTGCATCCATATTACCTTCCATGTCCTCATCACCAATGATCATTTCTTGCACAACATCCCCACCCTTGCGTGGTGAAGAAATGCAAGATGTTGGTAGAATGCCCAAATGATGTCGGAATTGGACAAAAGAAGGTTCTATGGGTAGGTAATGGTGTCTACTATCCTCCCAAATGAACACAGTAAGAATTAGGTGTGGGCAAGTACTCTCTGTTTTAGGGTTTGTGCGGGACAGCTGAAAGTAGTAATTTGGCTCTAAAATGCAAAATATATGTCGGAATTAGGATTTTGACGGCTCTATAGAAAGCTAACGAAAGATAGAACCTACCCCTAAAAGCATTTTGATTCAGTCAAAGTGGAAGTATATTCTGTTTGACTTTGACCAGAAAGTCAACATGACTACTTTGACCGAGATTGTGATATCCGATTAAGGGGTTCTATGGCTCATTTGAAAACTCTCAAGGAGTAGAATAGAGTCGTGTAATCACTCGGACCTAATCCCAAAAACCCTAGGACTGAATTAGGGTTTTGTAAAATCCCAAAAATTCCCAAAATTCGGTCCCAAAGCTCAATCCGGCTACAAATGATTGGTGTTTCTCCCCTTGGTAGTTATGAATAACTCTTCAAGTGTATCCATGGGGTAAATCTCCAATCAATAAGCTTGTTTGGCTCCCTTGTTGGAAAAATTCCGCCAGAGTCTCCTTTGTAATTGGAACCAAATCTCAAATGAAAATGCAACTTCTCAAATCACAATGCAATACTCTTTGTATCCCACAATGTCATGAAAGATCATATGCACTCTTTGTCCATCAAAGCATTTGCAATATCCACACAATATGACGGAAAAGGGACCCCATTGCCCAAATGCATCCACAAAGTCGATGGTGAGGATTGTTGAGGACGCGCGTTGAAGCTTGCCGATCTCCCGGCCAAGCTCTTCTCACCCCTTCACCGAGTTTTCCTCCAAGGTGAAGGTTGAGGCCATTTCTTCACACCAGTGTACCTAATCCCCCTTTGTACCGCTTTACCAAGCAATCACGGCATAAAGAGTTCAAGCCATTCTCCCCTTGGCCTCTCCAACCAATGCCAAGGTACCCTCACACATTGCTAGATTCTATAGAAACTTGAAGTGGTAGCAATGGTGAGTGTAGGTACAAAATGATGTGGATAATATCAAATGATAGAACAAGTTTGTTGGCTTACAAGTATTGAGCATGACTCATGCCCTTTTACAATTTAGAACTCATCAATAAAGCATGGACTCATGCCTCAATCCATCATCCAAAAGCTCCAACACAAACCAACAATTCACAATGCCCTCACCATGGCATTTGCATAAGCATTTGTTAACCACAATCAAGGCATTTGCAATTGCATTCCAACAATCCCTTTCACATCATATTGACAAATGCATTCTTCCAAAACTTATGCTCTCTTATGCCCATGTGTAAAACATAGCATTGGCATGGCTATGTATAGCATCCATAGTGTCCATATGGCATCAAGATGAGCATGAGGGACTCCAAAAACATTGCATAAGCTTGCTATTCCATCAATGGCATGCCAAATGAGACATAATGAAGAAAATCCCCCAAAATGTGATCTATGAATTGGCCAAGCTCATGTGGAATCAATTCCTTTCACCATTGCCATCAATAATGCATGGAGAAGCAATATTGGCATGTGAATGGTCAAGCTTTAATGGTTAATTTTTGAAAATTAGGGGAGTTTGAATGTTTCCAACCCTAATCCATTCCCAAGCTCCACCAAATGCTTCAAACTTGCAAGAAATTGATCAAATCACTCACCAATGTCATCCGGAAAGCTTCAATGGAAAAAATTGTTGAAGAAGCCTCTTGTAGGAGAAAAACGTGGCCTCTCTTTGCTCTCAAATTTGCAGCCAAAGAACACCATTTCTCCCTCTCCATTGGCCATGAAATGCTCCCCAAAATCTCACCAAAAAGGGTTAAAACACTTAGCAATCCTTCATGAAGCTTGTGGCTAAGCTTCATAGCTTGGAGGAGGCATGGAAGAGGCGACGAAAATCAACGAAAATCAGCCCAAAATTCAGCGTGGAAGTGAAAATCAGTCCCATTGCTAGTCTCCATGCTCATTGAGAGAAGAAATCACCATAATATGATGCTTATCAAGTGTCTAAGAGCTTAGCAATGCAAGATTTCTCACAGCCATGGAAGAATGAACAAAAGCTCTCCAATCTTGAGAAAAATTTGCAAGAAAGAGGCTCAAATGAAAGATCTCAAGGAGCTCTACAAAAACCCTAAGGTTTGGCATCAAAACGGGTAAAGGAAGAGCATCCCATGGCTATGGAAAGCTTGAGGAAGAAGAAGATGATTACTAAACGTGATTAGCAAAAAAGTTAATTGCAATTAGTCACTTGCCCTAAGTTTTGGCCCGACTGCCCCAAATTTTTGGTCCAGAGGCCCAAAATTTGGTCCAAAAATGGCAAAATTGGCCAAAATCACTCAAAATTCAAGCAATTTCCATGAAATGCTCACCATCTCCATGAGATTAAGCAAGATTAGAGAAGATTTGTCAAGAATCACTCAAGGATTACAAGAAAATGAGAAAAAAAATGAAAGAAACTCAAATTTTCAAGCAAATTTTCCCAACAACCCATGCATGCCCATGATCAAAATCAAGAGCTCTGATACCAATTGGAATGAAGGGATGTAATGCATGAAAAATATGAGTAATAACCATGTAAACATGATGCCTAAGTGTGTTTAGTCTCTCACCAAGAGAATGGAAATAGCCTTCCACAAGCTAAGAGAGAAGCCATGAGCTCCAAGAAACATAAATTTCCATTTCTAAAAATGATCATCAAAAGTTACAACCATGGTCCAAGTCCCCTCTTTTATACATGGACTTGTCCCATTATTAACCCTATTGAATAAAGTTCCTACTTTATTACATTATCCTTAATTACTATAACCGACATACTGGAAGTGTGTGTTGCTTTGTATCACAACTATTAACATCTTATGGTGCAAAGCACAAGAATATGTACGATTCATAGAAGAAGAAGAAATATACGCAGATATTGATGGTTTGCCGATTACCTGTATTTTGTTTACTTCTGTTTGTGCTCTTATTTCTTTATGCTCTTTGTCTGTAACATGTTAACATGAATAATGGTACAATGTTGGCTTTCTGCCAACACTTTGCTAAGCTAAGGGAGTCAGTCATGATAGCTCATGGGTTAGTTCCTTCGTCTAACAGGATTCCTGATCCTATTTCTAGATAGGAGTCACATCCAGATAGGAATAACTCTAGATCCAGATTCCAGTTTTAGAAGACATCCAAACAGGAAAGTACTCAACACAAACTAGGAATTAGATAGACTTATATAGTACTAAATAGAGAATTGCATAGACGAATCACTGTATCACTAGAGTGAAGGCATGGCCCAACAATACAATGTAGTAGCACACTCAGTTTGTCACTTACTTCTCCCTTCTCTATCCCGTAAGTCTCTACCCCTGGATAGTTTTCCTTTCCTCTTTCACCTGTGCTTGGGTACTACCCATTGGCAAGATCAGTTTTACAAGGTTGTTATAAGAAAGAAGATTCATGCCCGAGACTTTGTACATTGTGGGTGGCAAGGCTGGTGGCAAGGCTAGGCAGTGAAGACCGTCGATGGGCTAGATGGCCACCAAGACTTGGCAATCACGGTGGACGTTGCGCCAACACAACGAAGCCCACAATGGCATATTGTCATTATCATCCATTTTGAAGGAACTCCAATCCTAAAGTTTGAGTGAAGACCTTTTCTTGGTGGAGATGAATGACCCTAGCCTTAATCCTATGCTATCAGAACCACTTCCTTCTTGAATGATCAAAAAATTTTGTATCCAATATCCGGTATCCAAACTCTGTATAGTCCAATCATCTACTAAGGCATGTTCCAGCCCCCTATCCGGTATCTGGATCCAAACTCTAGTCCAATCATCTAAGGCATGTTCCAGCCCCCTTCTTTCGGTTATCCCTCCACGAAAAGACCTCCTGAAACAAACTTTATAGGCTTGTCCTGAGCATATGTGAGCTCGTAAGCCATGTTCTTGCTACTCACCCAGGCATGCCCAAGCCCAGTCCTCTCATAAGCTTGACGGAACTGCACATCAATGGGCTTGGCATATGGATACCTTTTCCAAGCCCTTTCCATTGCATCAATGGCCATCCCTATTGCAAAAGCATGTGGCTCTGTTTGCTCTGGGATGATGGCATCATTCTCAAACACAGTTTGCTCAAGCTATCTTGGTATTTTCCTTCTACCTTGACTCCACTTCCACCCGTATGGTGGTCTGCCTATTGGTTCTGTATAAGGGACCTTAGCCTAAGGGTCTACATTTTCAGGAAATTTTTGGATTATGGTCCAATTAAGGTTCCAATGGGCCAACTGGATTAATCCAAGTGTTGGGATGAGATAAATCCAAGAGAATAAAATAAAATACCCAAAAATAAGTAAATACTCACATAAGATGAAGAGTTGACTGAGTACAAGGTTTATTAGATAAAAATTATGAGATATTACTAAAAAAATGAGATATTTTAGAATAATGATGCATTTTTTACACCTTGGTAAGGAAAGGGGGACTCTTGAGGTAGGAACCTCTTTCACATGTGTGGAAGGGTTTTTAATTCAAAAAAATTGTGATATTTTTATCTCTCCTCTCTCCTAGATCAAACCAAATCAAAAAGGGAGCCAAACTGGTCCAAATCTTGTCCAAATTGAGTCAAACTAAACCTGAAAAATTCTAAAACCTAGTTGGACTTGGTTAGTGGCCTCCCTCACCTATAAATAGACCCTCAGTCATTTGTAATGGAATATTGGAGCTATACCATGCCAGTATTATATTAAAATAATCATATTTTCTATTATCTCTTAAATTTTCCTCTCTAGCTTGGAGCTCTCTCTCTCTACAACAACTCTTGGAGTTGCTCTACTCCTCTTGGTGGACCAATTGATTGGTCGGGGGCTTCACTGCAATTAGAGAATCAAGACAAACTTAGAGGTAAAATCAAATTTTATGGTTTTTTCCAATTTTCTCAATAACTTTCTTCTCAACCCCTCTCAAGGTTGAGACACTTTCTAAATGATTGTTTTAATTCAAATCAAGCTTTCCCTTAAAGTCTTAATGTTTATTAAGAGAAAGTTAATCTTTATGCTTATTTGTAATGCTTTTTAAGTAAATCTCTCTCTCTAAAAGAATAGCCATCTTTATGGCTAAATCCCTTGAAAAAGGATGCTTCTCAATGATAGTCTCTTAATTCAAAGCTCAACTCTAGGCTTGATAAGCTAGAGATTAAGAAAATGATATTTTCATTATTTTGTGTTATTAAAATAATAATAAATTCTTTTAGATTATTTATGAGTAGTTAAAAACTACTCTAATTCATTCTAAATGAGAAATGGATTATCCTAATAATTTGGAAAAAGAGGAATGTTGAAATTAGCTTAATCTAGTGGGATAATCATAGTTATGTTTAATTTTATGGTGGTTAAAATTATGATTTAAATTCATAGTTTGATTTTAAGCATAAAAGAGGAATTACTATCATATTTTCATTACAAGATTTTATTCTTTAGGAAAAAAAATTAAGAATTATCAGTAATAGTAGCAAAGCTATGGTAAATTTTTTTTAAATAATACATATCTTATTTTTATGCATAATGCTAAAAGAGGACTTCCTACCATATTCTAGGATTGAACCCTATGCAAAAAGAATGATTTTCATCATATTCATGAGAAATAATTTTTTTATAATTATGCATAATTAATTGACTATGAGAAAAGAGTAGTTTTTGGTAAATTTATTTTTATGCAAAAAGAGGAATTCCCATGATATTTGAGATCCAAGTAATTAAATGGTCAAAGAGGAATTTTTGGCATAATTCAAACTATGAGCATTTATCAAAAGTGAAATTTTGAGAAATATGGGTAGAATTGATTTTTGTAAATCCCATGAATCTTTTACTCAAAAAGAAGAATATTGAATATATTTTACTTGAGAAATTTGAGAAAGAATATGAAAATATCCATTGAGAAAACTTGGATAATTCTTATTCAAAAATGAGAATCTGGAATCCCTGGGAGGATCGAGGATCTAATGAGTAAACGGAAGTTTAGAATTAATTCTCATTAATGAACCTTAAGGAATGAAAATACAATACTTAAATGCTCTTTTTGAGTTTTTACTATTCAATTCTGATAAGGTTTATTTTTCCTTTTTAAACCTTCAATAACACTCGAATACGTAGATTCAATGGGATCGAGAAAAAGTACCTTTAACTAGGCCAAGCAATTGGCAGAAACTTAGAAAAGTCTTATCAAGTAATTAGAAAGTGATTAAAGCAAGATTAGCAAGTAATTAGAAAGTGATTAAAGTAAGATTAGTAAGTAATTAAAAAGTGATTAAAGCAAGATTAGTGCACAATTAATCTAATAATATAATGTAGGCGTGGATACTCAAAAACCAACAAATTCTCATTAGGCCAGTGCCTTAATTTATAGCTTTTACATCCACAAGGTGCCAAGCACCCACTCCACTGATTTCTCCTTGATTTGTGCCACCTCCCCTACATCTGGGGGCACATTTTTCTAGAATCTTTCCACACCCCTATATTCACTCATGCTACCCTTGATTCTCTCATCCAATAGATTCTTCTCATCTTTTCACTACTACCCACTCAATTTACGGACTCCCTTTTACAGTCTCTAGCTAAGGGCTTGTTCCTGCACACACCCATTCACTTGCATATTTCAACACCTCCCCTCAAGTGAATAATTCTATCACACATGGACCCTATACCAAGTTTCCCTCTTACTTGGTAGCCCGTGAGACCAGTGCCTCAAGTCCCTAACTCATAGTCCTTGACACTCTCTCTCTATTTGTCCAAGGCTACTACAAGTGCCCATAACTTTGACTAAAATGCTCATACATACATCTACCACATGGCCTACATCATCGGTGGCTCAGAGGTGGTTTTACTCTCTCTTTCTCTCTCAGAGAAGATATTCTGACTCCTCTATCTTAGGAGTCTCCATGAAGTTTATTGATGATGCCGATCCTTCTTCATTTGGTTTGTTGTAGTAGTCTCTAGCCATGTGTCCTGGCTTCCCACACTTGTGGCAAGTGAAGATCCTTGCTCCTCGTGTGAGACCTCCTTAGGTGTAGAGTGTTGTCTCCTCTCCAGTTGTTGGGTCCAATCCTTTTTTCTCTTTGACCTTGTTCTCTTGCTCTAGTAGAGCTCCTTCTATCTCATGCAACTTCAAATCTGGTACATTCTTTAAGGTTTCCACAATGTTCTCATACTCTCCCTTGTCCACACTCTTTAGAAGCACTGCTAGTTCCTCGTCATCTTCTACGTTCTTTCCAATGGCTGCAAGTTGTTGTTTGATGCTTTTATATTTGTTCAAGTGTGTGGTTAGAGGTTCGCTTTCCTTCATGTCAAGTTTGTAGAATCGCATCAGCATATTTATCTTTGAATTCTTTGCTTGAATGCCAAATAATTTGTTAAGTTCATCCCATGCATCTTTAGCTTGTGTCATGGCTTCCATAGCCTTCTTTACACCAAGTGTTCTCATAGCTAGTATCCCAAGATCCTCATCATCAAGGCTCATCTCTGAGACTAGACTCTCCATTAACATGAGAATGCCCTGTAGAAATGTCAGGCATACTAAGGGGAACCACTTTCTCTTTGCCTTTATGTGATGTACTAATCACATTTGCAGGACTGGTATTATGATGCAGCCTGTCACTCCATGTCTATCAACTGAACCACTAGATGAGGACTCTCCTGGTCCACTCAAAGACTATGATTGCTGACTTGCATTCTGTGTGCAACCACATTTCCACTCACATTAGTCCCAACAGCTTCTTTTTCAGCAGCATACTAGCTGCTCATCTCATCAAAACAACATCCCTGCTACTTACCCTCAACTCACGTGTAGCAGTTATAACACCTGTATCCATCCCTTTTGCTCAAGGGAATACCCAATAAACACACATTTTTTATCTTTTGGATCCAGCTTAGTTCTCAGCTCATCTGGCACATGCACATATGCAATGCATCCAAAGACTTTCAGATGAGACAAATCAGGTTTTCTGCCAGTAAACCTCTCCTTTGGAGTTACATCATGTACGGCTGTAGTTGGAGTCGTGTTCATGATGTAAACTGCTGTAGAAATAGCTTCAGCCCAATAGCTATGCGGCATATTCTTCTCTCCCATCAATGCTTGTGCAATCTCAGCAATGTGCCTATTTTTATGCTCTCAACAACTCCATTTTGTTGCGGAGTGTCTCCGAATACCATTCTTCTTCAAAAATTCAAAGAACTCATTGGAGAAGTACTCTCCCCCTCCATCTGACCTTAGGCACTTTACATATTTCTCTGTTTGCTTTTCAACCATAACTCTGAAATTCTGAAAATGAGTGAACACCTCACCCTTCTCCTTCATGAAGTATACCCAAACTTTCCTTGTGTGGTCATCAATAAATGTCACATAATACCTGCAACCTCCCCCATAGACATGGTCTTCGTAGTAGGACCCCATACATCAGTATACCCAAACTTTCCTTGTGTGGTCATCAATAAATGTCACATAATACCTGCAACCTCCCCTCTTCGTAGTAGGACCCCATACATCTTAATGCACAGCATCTAGTGCATTTCACATTTTTGTCACGTGGAAATACATGCTTTGTTTGCTTTCCAAATTGGCATGCTTCACATATTTTCTGCATACCTTCAACTTTAAAGTTTGGCAGCCTTGTCACAATTCCTTTAGTCTACATAGACTTCATTCTCTGCACATTCACATGTCCAATTCTTTTATGCCAAATGTCTATGTCTGCAACAATTCCTAAACCATTTGCAAACATCGCAGCACTCACTTTAGGCATGTTTACATTCAATGTAAACATTCTGCCCACTCTGTTACCTTTTGCAACCAACCTGCACTTGTCTTTAAAGTCTTCAACATAACAACCATCAGGGTTAAACCAAACCTGCGAACCCTGTTCAATCATCTGTCCAACTGAAACCAGATTCTTTGTTATGTTCGAAACATGTACATCTGCAAGGTACTTCACTTTGCCATCCTGCATCATAGACAATGGCACATCTCCAACATGGGTAATTGGATGAGTAGTGTCATCCCCTGTTTCCACAAAACCTGGTCTTTCAAGGTTTTTCATCTCCTTGAACCACTCCCCATGACTTGTCATGTGGTTTGAAGCACCTGAATCAACGTACCATACATCATCTTTATGTGCTGCTTCAACATTTTCAGACATGACATTAACGACATGCTGCATAACAAACAACCTTTCACTATCCTCATTGTTTTTGCTCGAGGATGCATAGTTGTTTTGCTGCAATTTTCCATTTTGCATGTTAGCCTACTTCTTATAACAATCTGCCTGCACATGTCTAGGCTTACCACAATAAAAGCATCCACGTGTATCATTATACTGCCTTTGCCAATTTCCACGACCTCTTTGACTCCCCCTGCCTCTGAATTGGCCTCTTCCACCCGCGTGTTGTTATTGTTGTAAATTCTGGGACTGTTGTTGCTGCTGCTCTACTGGCCATAATTTTGATTACCTGTTCAGCCACCTCCTTGGCCATGTCCACGGCCTCCTCTACCTCGTCCTCTTTCTGAACTTGTGTAGAAGGCATGTTGCTCTGAATTGTTTTTGTTTTGTGAAGACTGTTGGTCTTCACCCAAGCTCTTCTCTTCTATAATCAACATAGACACCAAATCTATGAAATTGGGAATGTTTTCTCGAGTGTCTGAATAGAAGTCTTGAATGCCTTGTATTGTGGTCCGAGACCACGTAGATAGACTTCCACCTTATCATCATCATCTACTGAAACGCCAATAGATGCAAGGGATTCCACAATACCCTTGATCTTCAATGCATAGTCATTCACAGACATACTCTTTTTCGCCACAGTATGAAGTTCATTCTTCAACTGTATCTTTCGTGCCTTGGTACTCGTTTCATAGAGTTTTACCAAGGTGTCCCATGCCTCCTTGGGGGACTTAGTATCCTATATGTGCCCAATCATGGTGTCCTGTATACTGATAGAGAGCCAATACATAACTTTTTTGGCTCCTTGGTTCCAATCCTTGAAGTCTTTCACATCTGCAGCAATCGGATTGATCTCCCGTATCTCCGGTGCCTCTTCATGCTCACCTTCTATGTAGTCCCAGCAGCAGCAGTAACCCTTTTCCACCAGGAAATTTGTCAACCTGAACCTCCAAGCATGGAAGTTATTCTTGTCAAGCTTCTCAGCAACAATCTGGTTTATGCCATCATTTGACATCTTGCCAAACACACAAATTTGCCAAAAACAGCACTCTGGTTTGTCCTGCACAACTGTTGTATTTTCTGCAGCGGTACTGTACTACACTCAAATGTCACACCCAATGGCCTCAATGTGCATACATACACCCAATGGCAACTATTTGACCTCCTTGTAGCACACACAATGTCTACACAACCAATATGTCTTCCTACAGTTCTACAGAGAATCGCTGACTTACCTTCAGTGCTCGAAATTGCCTACTTTCCAAAAACCGGAGGTCCTAACGCGCCCGAAACGCGTTTTTGGCCCGAAAAATATTTGTCCGATAGGACAGTATAGTTGCCCTATAGCTTTACTCCCGTGAAGAAATCTACTCAATCAGAGATCGTTTACTAGTGCCTCCCGTAGAGCTCCCGACAAGGGTGTAGTTGCCAACACAAATAGGGAAGAGTAGATGAAGCTCTTACCCTCATACCGCTTCCTGTGCTTCTCTTGCTTGTAGCTCAGCCCTTAGCATGAACCAGGCTCTGATACCAGGAAAAGATGCAGGGGAGAAGAGAGCTTAAGCTCTTGCAAGCACACACACACACACTCACAAAACCCTAAAAGAGAACACACAAGGTGAGAGGCTAAAAATCTTCTTCTTCTTCACACAACACTCAACACACCATATACAAAGATAAGAGTTCACATAATATGAAAGGTACTCAACCAAATACATACTAGGATTCTCTATAGTATGAACCCAAATACATACTAGGGTTCTCTATAGTATGAACCCAACTAAATGAGCTGGCGCTATAACTATGCCAGTCTCTAGAATGGCTGTCACCACACAGCCTGTCATCCCACTGGCCGCATATCACCCATGATCTCACCAACCATGCCAGTGGTGTAAGTGTGGGGCCTATCCCCCAGGCGGGTCATCAGTGTCCACCGCCTCACTAGATGAGCTCGATATCTCAACACCATCCTCCTTTTGCTACCTCCCTCGGCACCACACCCTCTACACTGAAAACCCCTCCCCACCAAAAACCCCAACCCTACCCCCTCCCTACCCCCATTCCCCTAGAAGAAGGCAAAATTCCTCCCCAACCCCCACAGGAAAAGGATGAGGTGGATCCTCCACTCAATCCCTCCAACTGGTGTGACTCTCTAGATTGCACGATTGAATTCAAACAAGCCATCCAAATCCAACAAGCAGAGTTTGATGAAGGTCATTGATTGCATGGACATTCATGTCCTTTGACTTTACATTGATGCCAAAGCAGGATGCCTAGAAAAAATAGCACCCGCACCAACATCGTGGAGGCTACATACAGTCCAACCTAGATGCCCGGCCCATCACGCTCAATCTTATGGGTGAATAGCCTGTCTGGGGCGCCCCTTCCTCTTAAAGCCTCACATCTCGGCCGAATACTATAAGGCCCCACATCAACCCATCATATCTCTACATTCATCGTTGTTTGGCATGGAACCTATTCCGTATGAATAGCAAGTAGAACCTAAAGCTTCAATTTAACTTCCCTTGGTTTAGCCCACCACTTCCGACAATCCATACACAAAAGAAGGCATGATCACCTAGATAACTACATGTTCAATGCCAAGTATGACTAGGTGCCCGACCTTGCTATCATCGCCCACCATCTACTTCTTTAACCTGATCATCAACCTCTTGGCACCACTATGATGAAGGAGCCCAAGGCCCTGCCTTCGACATCAGTAAAGGCCCCACACTCAAGCAACTATTTGGCTACAAGTGCGTATAGTGGATGCCCACCTACTGGCACCTCTAGACCTTCGAAGACATGATGGAGATAGCCTTTTGGTGGACATGATACAAAGCTTTCTTTCATTCCCCCAGTACCCCAAAGTGCGGTACGATTTTGTCCACACCTACTCCCTCTACTACCTTTGCTGAGCTTTCTTGCCAGTTCCAAGGACATACCTGAATTAGGGAGGGGGGTATATTAACCACAATGATGGTTACACTTCATGTAATTTATTTTCATGAAAATTTACGCTAAGCACTTCATATAAAAAGATATGGGATGACCGAGCTTACAACATGTGTAAATGTAGTCATGATCTACAAAGCCTAAATGTACACAGTACTAGAGAACCAGCTTTGGGCCCCCAATTGTTAATGGGCCGCCGACCATTATAAAAAAGAGCTCATGTATATAAGCGACTTAATGAAATATGAAAAGGATACAATCCCATTATCACAATTGAGTCTTCTTCTTCTTCTCTCTTGCTCTCTTGTCGCTATGGTGGTGAGCTTGTGTGTTGATGCATGCTTGCTTGCTTGATTGTGAGTGTGTGCATGTAGGTGGTGTTCCCTATATCTTCTCTTCCTCTTCTTCTTCTTCTCTGTCTCTCTCTCCTTCTTGCACACATGAAGGCATTAAGATAGGAGTTGAGCTTTCCATATCTCCTTTTGTCATTGCTCTCTACGTAGCTCAAGGAAATCTCCACTTGGGTGACACAAATGGTGGTGGAGTGAGCCCCTAGAAGCTTCACATCCGAGGAGTTAACCCACTTAGGGTTGGCTAAGTGCATGTTCACAAACCGACCCTTGCATATTCTCTTCTTCCTCTGTCATGCAAGGAGAATGCTCATCTAGGTGAATAGTGTATGCCAAAAAGTGCCCATAAATTTCACATCTCAATCACTCAATATTTGTTGTTGCATCCCATCCAATTGAAAGACATACTCTATAAAGTGGTGTGCAACTATCATATGCCAAGGATCTCACCTTTGTAGGCACAAAGTTGGAATCTTATAATCAATCATGCAATCAACCACATACTATCCCATCTTAATGAAATCCATTGTAATATGACTCCACTTACCTTCCGTAATAGTCAAAGGCTGAAATAACATCAAAGGTCTTAAAGAGGGGTCAAGGTCTCAGACAACCGCCTTTGTGTGATGCACCGCTCGGATGACACCCACATGGCAATCCATAAACCTATGTGATATCTTCACAAGATAGACATGAACATATGCAACACATGAATACAAAATTCCAAACAACTAAGTAACATTATAAAAGCACATCATAATTTCATTCCAAAACAAAGTAAACCATCACAATCTCGATGAGGCATCATAGCTCTCTCCAATTGAAAGTCCGAACAAGTTAAATTCCTCCACCTATAACATATCATGGCACGATTTTCTCAAGAATTTTCCTTTCTCGAGACGACGAGGATCTTTCCAAATTCAATTAATTATGCCTAATGTTTCCAACTTTAGGACTTAAGCTTCCAAGATCAATGGTCTAGCTCTTGAATTTAAACTTCACATCAAATTCTTCCAAGAATCCCTAGTCTATTCTTGAGGGTCTTAAAGCTACCTCTCCTTCTTAAAGATTGGATCTTTTTGAATTTGGCACCACAATCTTTATTTTGTTATGGAAATATGAATTATGGAATTAACTGTGGAATTATTTGATATTTTATGTGGTATTTATAGTATGCTTATTTGCCACACGGTTGTGGCTGGCTACGTGTGAGAGTGTGGAGTAGTGGTCACATCGTGATATGGGGGGTGGATTAGCAGGATTTAACGTGTCTTGTGTTTTTGGTGAGCAGATCAGTGCACGGAGTAGTGTGGGTGCAATGGATTTTTGCCGATGCACGGCCGTTGAGTTTTGGCGTGTGCACCATGGCCGCCCACCCATAGTTTTATTTAATTAAATTACTACACTTTGAATGTAAATAGCCAAGCTTGAAGACCAAGTTACTTTTTGACATTAATAGCCTAAAGTGGAACGTATCAAGCTATTTTTGAGCACTTTCTTTTTGCTAATAAATAAATACATACATGAGCAAGTGTGCTCACTCATGCATGGGGGGAGATTGAACCCATTCTTGGTCGTGTATAGTTTGCTCTTTATGTCTTCTTATCTATTTATCAAGCTTATATTATGGCTATGGTGGTTTATTAGCATTGGTATCAGAGCAACAAACACGCAAGCCCATGTGAGAGATCAAGCCCAAGTTCCTAACATCAAAGGTTGAGAGGTGCGTACAATGGGCACTAGGAGTGGAGGAAGGGAAATCAATGGCCCACACGGAACAGCAACATCCGCCGGGGCTAGGGCAAGCCCAGCCACAACAAAAAACAACAACCATCACACATCATAGGGCCACAGCCAACAACAACAACGCAATGGCGTAGCCATGTGCAAATACGGAATAGCAAGAACATGCCGGTGAGGACAGCAATCATTCTCTCTCTTTCATGTTCACAAGGAGGAGAGGCGGGCATTCAACAAGCCCGTGTGTCAGCCGCCACCACTCAACGCAAACGGCTCATCACACCACCAAAACACACCAGCCGCCGACAATAATAAACTGGAACACCCGTGAGGAGGGAGCTCAGCAACACAAGGAGAACTCTTTCTCTCTCTTATGCATAGGGCACATTGTCATTGTGGCAATATACTACACCAACGACAACAGCGTAGCGTACCGGTGATTAACTTCTCTGTAGATTTAAAAAAATAAAAAAGAAGAAGAAGAAGAAGAAGAAGAAATATATATATGGGTGAAATCATGGTACGGCGTACCCATTTAGTAGTGTTTTTAGGAAAAAAAATAACGGGTACTAAGCGTACTTTTAGTACTAAATAAAGATCCATGGCAAGAAAATTTAGAACTCTAAAAATAGAGAACCTCCCGCAATTCAAGAAATTTTAGAGCTGCATAGTAGTTCACTTCGAGTTCATTGAGTGTTCGATCTTCCCCAATTTGCGTGATTCTCATTTCTCAGAAGCTCTCTCCTAGTCTACCACTACCATGCTTCTGCCCCTCCCCCCCTCTCTCTCTACCTCTCCCTCTCCCTCTCTCCCCCTTCCCCGCTTGTTCTCTCTCTAGATATCTCATTTGTATGGAACATTCAACTGAGCCATGCATGTCCGCGGGATCATCAGGTGGATATTCAAAGTGCTCGGACAGGAACAAGCATGGTCTTGCATTGTCTACAGAATTATGCATCTACTAGTAGTAACAATGATGGGAGTTCAAATCATCTTTTTGCAATGAAGCACATTATGGGGACAATGTATTCTCAGAATGCTGGAGATGAGTCATGGTATATGGATTCGGGTGCCTCAAACCACATGACATGTCATGGTGAGTGGTTTGAGAAGATGCAACCATTGGGTACAAATGGTTATGTGGTCACAGGAGATGATACTCAGCATCTTATAACACATGTTGGCAGTGTGCCTTTGAGGATGCATGATGAAAATGTGAAGAATATGTCAGAAGTGCTATATGTACCATCCATTACAAAGAATTTGGCATCAGTAGGCCAAATGGTTGAGCAGGGACTACAAGTAAGATTCAATGAGAATGGCTGTTTTGTGGAAGACTTTAAGCATGGCTGTAGATTGATTGCCAAGGGCAAGAAGGAAGGAAGGTTGTTCAAATTGGATGCATGCATACCAGAGTTGAACTCAGCCATGTTTTCTAAAAGCAATGGGATTGTGCAAGACATTGATATGTGGCACAAAAGGATTGGACATGTGAACATACAGAGATTGAAGAATATGCAGGTGAAAGGCATTGTTGGAGGACTACCAAGGTTCAAGTATGATGGTAGTCATCATGTATGTGAAGCATGTCAGTTTGGAAAACAAGCAAGATTGCCATTCCCTAAGGAAGGGAACATGAGCAGGAGACCTTTGGAGATTATACATAGTGATATTTGGGGGCCGGCTCAAACCCCAACTATTAATGGCAACAGGTATTATATCACCTTCATTGATGATTATACGAGGTTCATTTGGGTGTATTTTCTCAAGGAGAAAAGTGAAGCCCTTGGAAAATTCATGGACTTCAAAACATTTGTGGAAAAGCAATATGGAAATTGGGTTAAATGCTTGAGGACAGATGGAGGTGGAGAGTATGTGTCTCATGCATTTGAAGATTACTTGAGGAAGCATGGTATTCGAAGGCAACTTACTTGCAGGTATACTCCTTCAGCAGAATGGAGTTGCTGAGAGGAAGAACAGGGTTATTTGTGAAGTTGCGAGAGCCATGTTGAATGAAAAGAACATGCCAAATCACTATTGGGCCGAAGCTTGTGCTACTGCAGTGTATGTCTTGAATAAGACACCAACGGCAGCCATATACGAGAGCACACCAGAGATGAAGTTGACAGGTTATAGGCCAGACATTGGCCATCTCAAAGTTTTTGGAAGTATTGCCTATGTTCATGTCCCAGATGAGAAGAGAAGGAAGCTTGACCCAAAGGCAAAAAAGTGCATTTTCATTGGTTATGCACAAGATAGAAAGGCATATAAATGTTTCAACCCAATCACTAGGCAGGTTCTCATCTCACGAGATGTGGTTTTTGATGAGCTGGCAAGTTGGTATAAAGACAAAGTGGATGTCATGGTGGATGACATAGATGCAGATGTGCATGTAAACTTGCCAAATGAGGTTTCTACTTCTTTGTCAGGACCTGTAGGTTCTTCTAGTGACACATGTAATGTGAGTCCATGGTCAAGGAGACTCAGAAATGAGAGTGCAAGCACTAGTAGTAGTGCTCTCGACAAAGGAAAGAAGAAGGTTGAAGGAATTGGGATTACAGGTTATGATTCCTCAAGTTTCGAAAGTCTTGATGAAGAACTTGGGATTCCAGTTATTCGTACTCCAGGTGTTGATAGGCATGAGAGGTATGTCCCACCTCATGCTAGAAGAGGTCATAGTGAACCACAGGTTGTCAGGAGATCACAAAGGGTAAGGTACCCTGTAGAGAGGTTGACATATAGGGGTTATGCAATGCACTATGCATACATGACCTCAATGTTGACACATGAGGAACCAACATGCTTTGAAGAAGCACATGGAAAGCAGGTTTGGGTGACAGCCATGGATGAAGAGATGGATGCTTTGGACAAAAATGATACATGGGAATTGGTTGAGTTACCGCAAGGAAAGAATGCAATTGGTTGCAAATGGGTGTATAAGGTAAAGTGCAAGTCAGATGGCAGCCTAGAGAGACATAAAGCAAGGCTGGTCACTAAAGGATATGCACAAACTTATGGTCTTGATTATGATGAAACTTTCAGCCCAGTGGCTAAGATGGCTACTGTGAGGTCTATCATTGCACTAGCAGCACAAAAAGGTTGGACTTTACATCATCAAATGGATGTAAAAAATGCTTTCTTGAATGGTGAACTACAAGAAGAGGTGTACATGGAACAGCCAGAAGGATATGTACATCCAGAATATCCTACTTTTGTTTGCAGGTTAAAGAAAGCATTATATGGTTTGAAGCAAGCACCTCGTGCTTGGAGTGACAAGATCAGCAGATATCTTGTCAGTATTGGATTTGTGGTTGGAAATGCAGACTCTTCACTTTATGTGAAGAAGACACATGATGGTATCGTGATGATAGTCATTTATGTTGATGATTTGATTATCACAGGTGATTGTGGGAAAGGCATTGATGAGGTTAAGGCCTCTTTATGCAAAGAGTTTGATATGAAAGACCTTGGTGATTTAAGGTTCTTTCTTGGCATTGAGGTGATTAGAACAAGCAAGGGTATATGGCTGGTGCAAAGGCAATATGCACTTGACATGCTGGCAAAGTATGGTATGACAGCATGCAAACCAATGTTGACACCATTAGAGCAAAACATGAAGCTTAGGGCTAATTTGGGTGATGAGCTTGATGATATCACCATGTACAGAAAAATGGTTGGTAGCCTTATCTACATGACCATTACGAGGCCAGATCTCAGCTATGCAGTTGGTTTGGTAAGTCAGTTTATGCAGAGTCCTCGTCGTAAACCTCACTTGGATGCTGTGAGACGTATTATGAGATACGTCAAAACTACCGTGTATTATGGTCTTTTCTATGAGGTAGGAAAAGACATGCATATCTATGGATATACAGATGCAGATTGGGCCGGTAGTGCATATGACAGGAGGTCTACCAGTGGCTATGTTTTCAGCCTTGGTAGTGGAGCCGTGAGTTGGAGCAGTAAAAAGCAACCTACAGTTGCTTTGTCTACCACACAGAGGCCGAGTATCGTGGAGCAGCCATAGCTGCATGTGAGACTATGTGGTTGAAGAAGTTGCTAGATGATGTCAGGTTACAGAGTGATATGAGAGTTGTCATTCATTGTGACAACATGAGTAGTATTCAGCTTGCTAGCAACCCAGTTTATCATGCCAGGACCAAACATATTGAGGTCCACTATCATTTCATCAGAGAGAAAGTGCTAGATGGGCATGTTGATTTGACATATGTACAGACAGATGAGCAGGTTGCAGATATCTTTACCAAAGCACTTGGTAAGGATAAGTTCGAGTATTTCCGTACTAGATTGGGAGTCCTAGAGATGGACATGTCGAGCTTGAGGGGGAGTGTTGAAATGTCAAGCTCATATACAGCTGGAGAGGATAGCACATGGGTGCTGACAGAGTGACAGTATGGTAGATGGATATCGTGTGGTGTGTTTATGACCGCGTCCAGCTGGTCATGTGTGGTTTGTGGACATTACATTAGGTTTACTTTGTAGTGTGGATATAACACTATGTTGTGTTCTCTTTTGTGTGTGTGTGAGAGAGATGATGACTATGGCTTCTCTCCTTCTTTATGATTGATGAATATGGATTAGGGTTTGCTTCTCTTCGTGTGTGCTCCCTCCTTCTTCTGTTTTTTATCAGTATCCAACCAAGAAATTTGAAGAAACATCATGCTAATGTACAAGCTAAATAGTTCAAATAGGTGGGAGAAGGTCGCAAACCCAGGAATGATTGTCTAAGTGAAGAGGTTATTCACTCTGTCATTCAATTTTGGACAAGCAACACAAGGGTGTCTCCAAACAAGAAGGATGTCTACAAGCAGTCGATAAGTCAAAAAAACTATAGAGTTCATCATCCCAGCCATTACTTGGAGCTTACTGAGGTATATCTACATCATTATTTTTTTCTTAGGAAAAGAAATTTGTCTCCTTAAATTGTTATCCAAGTGTAGATAAAATCTTGCATTAGAAGAGATACATCAATCAAAACTCCCTTCAGCACCACCTAAACTAATCACTGGCCAAGTTTTGCTTTCTGCTTCTACCAAAGGGAGTCAATGGCACTATCTACATTATTATTATCTTCATCATGATATTACCTCTTTGATCTTCTTCTCCAAATTATTCAAATTATTAGTATAATTAAAACTAATAGTACAATTAGTACTAGCAGTATCAACACTAAAACCACTGAAACTACTATTGGTAGTTTCAAAGTTTATACTTACTAACTCTTGATTTTGTAAATTTTTTATTCTAGTTATGTAGGCAGAATTCTTCATGAACTTTAAAGAACAACATCCCTCCATCAACATCGGCTTTCATGCTTTTTAAAGCCTGAAGCCTTATTTTGTTAGAAAACTTAAGGAGAGAAACACGTGCTATTGTGTTTACCATACAAGAATTGATTTAATGCAGCTTGCTGTGAATTTCATGAGAACCGATACAAAATCATTACATGGAGATGCATGTGATTGCTTGAGGATGGTTTGCAGAGAGAAAACCTTAGAGTGGATATGACTTGGGGATATGGGACCCAAACCTTAGAGTGGATATGATTTGACACGTGGCAATGACCGAATTTTCTCAAAGGGGAGAGACGTGTCTCAGAGAGGGAGAGAGTGAAAAAAAGGTTTAAGGTTTAAACCTTTGAATTCAAAGGTTTATACCTTAAAATTCATTTAATTAATTAGTGCCCACTCGGCACTAATTAATCAATTGAAGGTGTGCCTGAATATGCCTTCAATTCACCTCCATCTTTGTGTAGCCGCCCTATCATTTCACATTCACACACATTTCATTTCAAGGGAATTCTCCACTCAAGGCCTTCTCTCCTATAAAGGAAGGCAATTTCATCTCTATAGCCTCACTATTTCGCTTACCTCTCTACGGCCTTCTCTACAACCTCACTATTTCAAATTAATCTTTAGTATGCCTAAATACAAGTACGGACCACCATAGCACAACCTCAGGGGGGATGAAGTGGATTATGACAACCTGTAATCACCAATGTCCCAGGATGAGGATGAGGAGACCTGGAACCCCTCAGAGGAGGAGGAACATGAGGAGAACAAGGAAGAGGAGGAGTGGGCTGAAGAGGAGAACAAGGAAGAGGAGGAATGGAAGGAGAATGAGGAGGAGGAGGAAGAGGAGGAGAACGAGGAAGAGGAAGAGGACAAGGAAGAGAAAGAGGCATTTACATATAGTGGGGATGATGAAAATGATGATTTGGATGGTGCTGTGAAGAAGTATGGTGCTGGGAAGAAGGTTGAGGACAAGGACAGCTCTACCAATGAAGAGCATGCTAAATAGATGCCATTCCCTTTTTTACTGTAATTTTGATTTTACTGAGCTAGCCCTTTCCGGCTATGTAATTTGGGCTGTGATCAAGTTTTGGCAAAAATCTAGTGGTTTGTTATTTCCACATTGTGGTAATTGCTGACAATTAGTTACTTTTCCCTTTCTCATCTCCATACAAATTGCAGACTATGCTAGTACTATGTTACTATTGTTAGATCTATGCTAGTACTGTGTTAGTACTATGTTACTATTATGTTAGTACTATCTTAGTACTATTTTAGTCTCATGTTAGTATTGTGTCATTACAGTGTTAGTCTTATGTTAGTACTGTGTTAGTCTTTAATCAACAAGAACTTTAATCAACAACAGTACTTAGAGCAATTAATTATTGTCCTAGTTAATTAATTATGCTATCTTTGGGCAGTACTGACTTAGTACTATGTTAGTACTGTGTTAGATCTATGCTAGTACTATTGTGTTAGTACTATCATAGTACTATTTTAGTCTCATGTTAGTACTGTGCCATTACAGTGTTAGTCTTATGTTAGTACTGTGTTAGTACAAGTTTTTTTTTAATATAACTTGAATTATAAAAGACGATTTACAGAGATGTCCAAAAAGTTACAAAAAGACCCAAGACTGTCAGATGAAAACCAAAGGCTAATACAACAAGTTAAAGAGAACTTTAATTACTAGGGAGCTCATACAAAAGGTGGTTTTGAGAAAAAAACATGTATCGTTATATACAAGCTGTCGCATTGAAATTGATTTACAATATATCTGATTACAAAGGCCAAACCTAATCACATAGCCCTACTCAGTCACCAATTCGCATATGCATGAAAGGGTCTCAATAATGGTTGTAGCCAGATTAGGTGGCAACATCCGAATTCTATCTTGAGTGGCTAGCTAGCTTGTTTGTAATGGATCAGCTCCCTTGAACTTCACAGGCAGACTCGATGTTCTCCACCTCGGCATATTCAGTCTCAATTACCTTTAGCAGCTCATGGAGGGGGTTTGTATTCCACTACCTTTCCCACAACTCAAACATATGTCTTTCATAAGGAAATTTATATGAGATCTCTGGGACAATGCCCTTAAATTTATATAGCCTCTGCAAGTAAGGCAACAACACCTCAAGCAACTCTTCATCCTTGGCATCATGTTCATATGTTGAGACACAACAAGTTGTCCCTTTTGGATTTAAACATCCTTTATCTGCCATGTCATTGATGAGCAGGGTATGCATGGGGTCCAATTGTATGCCCCTGTCGAGAAGCGAGTTGAACGGCTTTAGGAATAGGAGATCCTTTGTTTGCTTGGGATGGTATATGCCTGGCTGCTACACACACTCATCTTGCGACGAGAAGTGGAATTTGAATTTGAAGTCTGAACCCACGGTAGCCAACTGTTTCTCTATCAAATTGGCAATCAGCATCAAATTTTCGGGGGCCATGCTACTCCAGGTTCCTACATCATAACGGGGCCCCAATTCATCAAGGAACTGAATCAATCTGGGCCTTAGTAGTGACACCACATGCTTGCCCACTCTGTGAAGCTGAAGTTTTGCTGCAACATGGGGTGGAGCTTGTTGGAACATGGGGTGGAGCTGAAGTTTTGCTGCAACATGGGGTGGAGCTTGTTGGAACCATCTTTTGACCATGACTCCGTTAACATAAAAAATAAGCAGATGTTTTGGAGGAACTAATGTTGTGCATTCACCTAACACACAAAAGAGGTACTTCTCAAAAACATGTACTCAAATAAATGACAACCTACTAAAATAATGAACTCAAGACCAACTTTTAAAAAAAATACACAACAAATTGATGCACTCTGCTCAAGTTAGAAACAAAAGTGTATTTCAAAAAGTGCAACGCATTCCCAAAAAGGAAAACAGTATGCTCATTTTGGCCGGATCTCGTTTTGGGAAAGTGTACAGGGGTCACAACCCTTACGGACGGGTAGGAAGGCTACAAGCTTTCCTCTTCTTAAACCCCGCAGGGACTATGTGAGATAGTTTCAGATTGTCACCAACCATCAATGTCAAACATAGCCTCCTCATGCTCTTGGGAAATGACCTTGGTGGATGTAACACCCTCCTCATGGTCCTGGGAAATGGCCTCCTCATGCTTCTGGGCAGTGGCCTTGGTGGATGTAGCAGCCTCCTCATGCTCTTGGGCTTTGGCCTTAGTGGATTTGGCAACCTCCTCATGCTCCTGGTGGGAAATGGCCACCCTCCTCAAGGTCTTTGGCACCATTGTCCTTCTTTGGCATGCTCTCATCATCACTAGCTTTACTCTCTTCTTCTCCCCCAACCATTCCCTTTTTCTCAACTTCACTGCTAGCTTTCTCTTCCAAGTTCAGCTTCTCATCATCTTCAGAATCCAATGTCATCACCTCAGCTTTTTTCTCATCATCTGGATCACCCCCACAACATAGCCCCATCAGAATTAGATCAGAGCTAAAAATGTGACATAGCAAAAATCAACACATAGAGACTAGCAGGTAAGAATTATGAATACAAAGGAGACCAACCTTCAAGATTGTAACAACAATATAATATGTAAACCAATTGTGCCATACCTTTCTACTCTGCATATAACATACTTTCCCTCTCTCAAAACATTGCACTCTTGCAATGAAAAGAAGGAGAACTACACTGAACAATATCAACCGACTCCCAAGTCGAATCCTTTATTTTTCTATCTTTCCACCTAATTTTAACCTCAGGTCTTAGTCAACTACAAAGTTTCCTTTCCCTAATTTCAAGTACCTTATCAGGTTCATGTGGAACATAGGATAATTCTTTGACTTCAACGAGTTCTTGAGGAGTTATTGTATTATCCTCACCTCTCCCAGTTTCCCTTTCAATCTACTGATATGAAAGATTGGATGAACTCTAACATGTGGAGGTAGTTTAAGTTCATACGTAACCGTGCCAATCCAATGTATAAATCGAAATTGACCACAATATCTAGGAGATAAATTCGAGCATTTTCCTTTTGGACAAAGTCTGAAAATCTTTAGGAACTTTTAAATAAACCAACGCTCCTGTTTCAAAAGATCGAGATGAGCGTCCCCTATCAGCATAAAACCGTGCCCTTCTCCTGATAGAATCCTGAGCTTCGGTCATCATTTCCTGCATATCACGCAAGAAATCCCTCGATGCATCAAGCTCAATGTCCTTAAGACCGACATCAATAGGTGCCCTGGGTTAATACCCATACATAAGCATGAATGGACTAAAACCAATAGCCTTATGTTTAAAACTGTTATAGGCAAATTCCATCATTGGAAGATATTTTTTCCAATTTGATGCTTTTCTAGAGACATGTGCACGAAGCATATCCTCTACAATCTGATTCATACACTCTGTTTGCCCATCAGACTTCGGATGGTCTGAGCAATTCATACTCAAAGTAGTTTCCTCGTTGTAAACCATTCGGAATAAAGTAGGAAAACGTGGCATTATAACAGCATGAACCAGGGATTCATCGGTGCCCCGACGTACCCACATCTACACATGGAATTATCGGTGTCCCGAGTTACCCATATCAACATAGAGAGTCATCAGCGTCTCAATGAGTCACATATGTCCATCCGTAAACCATCAGGTTGACTGTATAAATCACCTAAAGTACGGAATTAGAGAAATAAATGCCAACAAAGGAAAATTTCAAATTTTCTTAATCCGAACACAACAAACTTGTTGGAACTTTAAAGAAAGAGATTTCAACAAATGAAAATGCCGACGAGATTACACTCTCATCAATACATGCAGGCTATAGAGAATGCCCACACTATAACTTCTAGTGAATTTAGAAAATGAGATTGTCTTTGAATGTTGAGGTCAACATGCTAAGTGATGTAAGCAAAGCAACAATCTTGAGCCCAAATTATTCCCATAAGATAATATATGTGAGAGATCGCTAGCGTCCCATACCACCATGATACCACCCATACATATCTTAACAATTTGAAACTCCCTAGTATGCCATCTAGGAAATATGAATAAAATCTTGTATAAAAGGAATAAGATGGCCTTATCCCAGACTTTCACATACTAAAACCTGTCTCTATATTCCTGAGACCACATCAAAGGAATAACTCTTTCCGAGTATTTCATTAGAAAAGAAATTGAATTATTGGTGCCTTTCTAATGATAACTACCCAATAAACACAATAAAGTTGGGGTAGAAAAATAACTCACCTAGATACGTAAACAGCTAGGTATCCTAGTTGGAATATGTACAAGAGTACAACCAATATACTCCAAAATTACGTGCAAAAAACAAAGGCAAATGCTACCTTCAAAGTACATAAAATTATCCAAAAGATCAAAAGATCTTTATAAAACCATGGATGAAAGCATAGAAGCTCCTCAAATCCATGAAAACCATAGTTGATCATAAAAATCAATGTATGCCATCTAATGGTCATTAATCATGCCAAAAGAAGCATTAAAATTAGTAGCCAACTCATCAATATCCGGAGTATATGAACGTGGTGTTGTTCAAGCAAAACTCCAAAGTAAGCAAATGAAACACATGTGTGTAGCACTCCCTAGACACACAAGTGATCTAGGCAGAACCTGATGAGTCAAAATAAAAGTTGGAAAACATCCAATAAAATCCACCAAAACAAACAGATCAACTAACGCATGATAGAATTTGTCTTAGGCTTAAGAAATTAAGCACAAACCACACTTAAACAAGTGCAAAACAAATTATCATGGAAAAATGTCAAAGGTGAAACACACTTTGAACACAAATCCTAGCCATCATTGAAGAAAGTAAGGAACATGTCCAAAAAGAATGGCTAAACAATGGTAAAAAAATCATGAAAACATCGTTTAGAATAGATCCAAACAGAAATATCTACTAATACGAGGTATAATTGTATTAATAATATGCGAATAACCCGCATCCATCTAATGTCAGCACAAGAAAACATACTTCAACATTAAATAACCCTCAGAAATAATAAATTCTCAAGAAAAAGAATTATCATGATTTTTTCTTAATTTTTTTCTAATTTTGTAGGGCCTCAAAATATGATAATTTTGAATTCCACCAAACCCATCTTATGGCATTCCAAACCTATATTTTTTCAAAAACTTTTTATTGATTTAATTTACCAAAATACCATTGATATTTTATAAATACCAATTTTTAGGATTTTTAAAAATAATTTCTAGAATATTCCTAGTTTTTCTTGAGAATCCATCGTACGAAATTTCCAATTCTGCCCGACAATTCTCAAATCCAATGAAAATTTATAATTTTAATGGATTTTCTAATTTTTTGGATCAAAAATATATTTTTTTAAAGGAATTTGAATGGTCATGGTGGGTGCTCGAATGGACACACCACATGCCAACCACCAACCCCACATTTTCCAAAAATTCAAAATAACCTTTGTCTAATTTTCCACTAGTTTTCACAAATTTTTTAAAATTTTTAATTTACCCCGAACGCATTTAGAATACGAACGGTCAAAAAATTTCAGAATTCCAATGGTTTTCCCGGAATACGGAAAGCCAACAGTTTTGGGAAAATGAAAAGACCAAAAAAAATCAGAATGTGAAAGGTCAAAAGTTTCCAGAATATACGGAAGGTCAAAAGATTTTTCGAAAATTGAAAAGCCAAAAGATTTCGGGAAAGCGCAAAGCCAAAAGTTTTCCGAAAGATGAAAAGCCAAAAGGTTTTAAGAGAAAAATTTCAGAATTTTCCAAAGATTTTTTTTCTCAAACCTCATAATTTTCAAGCTTTTTTGAAAAATTTCCAATGAAAAATTTCCAAAAGCTCTTTTTTTGTTTTTTTAAAAAAACTTTTTTTTAAAATAAAAAATTAAAAAAATAAATTTAATAACCTTTGGTTAAAGGGTTATGTAATTTTATTTTTTGGGGGGGGGCGATTTTCACCCGGCAGGCTGCAGCGCAGCCCCCCCCCCTACATGCGCCCAAAGACCAAGAGAGGGAGGGAGCATCAACTCTCCTCTCCATCTCCACTCCTTCTCTCCTCCATCTTCTCCACTCAATTCCCCCTCCTTCTCTCTCTGTTGACAAAGAGATTAACTTTAATCTTTTGATTAAAGTTTTTAATTAAACCTTTACTTAATCATAATTAATATTAATTACGATTAATGTTTAATTTAAAAAAAATCCCTTTAAAGAGAAATTCACACGGGGGAGAGGAAAAAAGAAGAAAAAATGAGAATTGAGAGGCAGAGAGGGTCCCACGCCCACAAGAGAGCATTTCATGCATCAACATGCTGCCCCCTACTGCATTTTAGCACAAAATCGGTAGAAATTTGATCGCATACCCGCGGAAAAACCTGTAAAAATATATATATTTTTAACTATAAAAATGCTCTTAAAAATATAAAAAATTAGAAAAAATTTCCTTAAAATTCTAGAAATTTAGGGAATCCATTATACCAAAAATATCCACAATAAAATACGTGGTATTTTTGTAAAAAAATTCCATTAATACTTATTTTAAACCACAAAAAATAGAAAAAAATAGCATTAAACTCACAAAATTTCCCCGCAAACGTCGATTTTTCCTTTGAATAGTAGTAACATGCATTTCAATCGCCTTATCGATGATCCACGTGGTGCAAATCATCAACACAAATCAACAAAATAACATTTTTATTAGTAAATATTAAAATTTACTTCAAAAAAATACCAAAATTTACAATAAGAAAGAAAAATCACAACAATTAACTAGAGATTGAATACCAATACGAGTGTGCTTTGTAGACTGTAGCTCACTTTTATAGCAGTATCTAGCTCTCCTTGCATCTTCTCTGCCTCTTTTTGCAACTCGGTTTTGAGCACCTCGCTCTGCGAATTTTGGATTTTGCTTAAAATCCAATCAGAAGTGGTTGTAACGGAGTCGCACTTCTTCTCTGCTTCACTCTCCAAGATGGAGGCTTCTTGAAATTTGGCTTGCAATTACTAGTTTATGAGTTCTATTATACGAGACTTGCATATGAACAATGCACTCAGGTGCCCAATGAGTCAATAGGTCTATTCCTAAACCACCACCTGACTCGCTCTCGCTCGCAGCCTTGCATGGTGTTTCCTATTTGACCTTAACAAATTTCAAAGGATTTGGGTCCTCTAATTTGACGCATGTGCTACTAGAAGTACCTCCCCTTTGAAAAGCACACCTATGCTGAGCAAAATCATCCCAATAAACCTCAATGCCTCCTTGTTGTGATGAGGCAAAAGCACGAGCAAGGACAGTGCCAACTTCATTGTGATGTTGTCAGTTTGGTAAATCCTCCTGTGTATAGCTTGTAAAACTCATCCTGGCGAATCCTTGTTAAGGCCACTAATGTGGAAGCCTCTACGTGTGCTAGAATGTAAGGAGCCCCATGTAGTTGACAACCACTTGTTCAACTCTTTGTAAGTTTTCGGCTTGGCTCGAGGAAGAAGTTCCACCCGAGCTTCACTCCTCTAGGAATCGCGAGTGAACTCGTATGCACCTTAGGCTCCTTGCTCTTTTCCTTTGCTTGAGTTCCCTTTTCTGGTGTACTATGCACATTAGTCTCTTTGTTCTTCAAGGGAGACTTCTTCACTCACAGGCGATTTCTTCAAAGTGTCCACATGCGATTTCTTCATAGGGCTTCTTTTGGTAGGGGAGTTCTTCAATGCCCTCTTCATCGTTGATCGATGATGAGGACGAGAAGAAAATGACACAAAGAGAGAGAGAGAGAGAGAGAGAGAGAGAGATGCAATAGGAGGGCTCTGAGAGAGACATGGAAGCTTCAGGACAACATGAACGACAACGGGAATCCAAAATGAAAAATGTGAGAGAGAGAGAGAGAGAGAGAGAGAGAGAGAGTGTGTGTGTGTGTGTGTGTGTGTCGTACAGTGTGCATGATGCATGGATTTCATACCAAATCTTAACACTAGTTCTGTAATTGGACACTTAAGTGTCTTGAGACACTAAAGTGTCCTGAAAAGTTCTTGAATTTTTGTGGGCAATCTATTAAGAGTTTTGAAATGCTTAACATCCACAGATGTTCCTCAAGACCCAAAAAATCCTTGAGATTTTTTAAATTGCACTTTTCTTAGCTTTTGCAAGGCAATATTTTAATTTTCTTAGACACATGCTGATAAAATGCATGATTTTTGCTGTTTTCAAAAAACAGTAGTAATTTGGACATAACTTTTAGAAGGGACATAGTTTGATCATGAAACTTGGCTTGATGGGAAAGCCCATGATGTAAACTAAATCGTGGAATCATCAAACGACAACTATTGGATAAATTTTTGACTCGCTAATATTGAAATGACGTTTTTTATACAGTTGGAGCATGAATTTTTCTCCTTCCATATGCAAGCTAATAATGTAAAACTTAAGGTGCACCCATGTTATATAGGATAAATACTACTTTGTTTTGAATTTTTCAAAACTTTAGCGCCACTTTTTGGGCCTCTTCTCATACATGGCCTTTTGCGCAACCTGTTTTTAATACATAAAATGTCTAATTATGAGCCTAATTTTGATTTTCATCAAAGGGGAAAGCTGTGTAAGTGCATTATTTGTTGTAACTATAGGTGTAGACTACTTGTGCAAGCATAGTTATGATTAGTTTTTGATAAAAGATGATCAAATTTTGCATTTTTATTTTTTACAGTTTTTTTAGAACTAGGCAATAAGAACCTACTTAAGTGGAGGCTAAGTTAGTGTCATACACATCAAATTATGGCTTATTTATCTCATCTCAAGCATGAAAACCAATAATCAACATTCTCATTGATAGGGCTACATTATTTTTTAGTGGCGTGATTGAGTTTTGATAATATGCGTTACTTTTGCTGATTTTATGCAACTTTTTTGGAAAAAATTCTAGGAAAGGAAAATGTTTTTTTTGGTGAACTTCTACCTCCTTGGACTGATGTATGCTATCAAAATATCTTGGGAAAAATGCTATTGATATCATTGGATTTTTTTTTTGAGAGAATGATGCTTGCATATTTGGAAAAATCCTGAAAAATGTTCATTTTCAAGACATATGCTACTTTGTTGCTTATGTACTTCCAAATAAAAAGGCATTTTATATGTTTAGCATTTTTTACATAAGCATAGGGTTATGTTCTACATGCCCAATGAAGCATTTTGGTTTTTAAAGCCTACATTAGGAGTTTGATTTTTTTTTGCAACCCCCAAAAAAGGACACTTAAGTGTCCTGTTTTGGTACCAAACTAGTGTTAAAAATGCACTAAATGTCTCTAATATTTTTCTTTTATGAAAAAGGCACTAGATTACATATGCATCGTACTAAAGCATTTTGCCAATAGTATATATGGGTGAAAGTATGGTACGGTGGTGTGTATATATATATACACACCACCGTACCATACTTTCACCCATATATATATATATATTCTTTTTAAAAAAAACACCCAAAGAAGTATATATATCTCTCTCTCTCTTCGCTATACAGCCGTGGAGAGGAGAAGTATCTTATCTTTCACTCTCTCTCTCTCTCTCTTCTATATTTGAAAGGAAATTGGAGAACGAGGAGCACCTCGTCCAACGCCTACACCCACATGCCGTCATCAAGCGACAACTTGTTGCAACACAACTCTGACATGGATACCCCTTTGTCTAATGCTACTCTAGAACAACAAATTTATTTGTTGCAAAAACAACTTCAAGATGCTAAACGCCAATTACAAGACCACGACAAGCAACTACGGGACTCGGACGCTGAGGACGACCGAATTGCTAAAATTTTATGAGCCGCGTTCAATGCTCAACAAACCCACAAAGAACAAAAGATAAGTCGTCACTCCTTTACGTTTTCTCGCTTTGATGGTCGCAAAGATGGAAATTTTGTTTTGTCATGGTTGAGTCAATTTGATGACTACTTTGTCGAAGAAACTTTTTTCGAGCGTGACAAAATCAAGTGTGCCACCAACCACATGAATGATAAAGCTACTTTATGGTGTCTAACATGCTCTACAATAGCATTGATCACCCTACCACTTGGGCCTCGTTCCAAGAGAAGGTCAAAGAATCATTCTTACCACCTCAGTTTCATCTTCACGCGCATCACGTATGGTCAAATTTCTCATGGATTGAAGGTGAAAACGCGAGTCAATATACTGAGTGTTTTTTGGCAACGCCTCTTACTCCTTCGCATGCTCGAAGATGTGCCTGAAGATTCACTTCAATGCAAATACGAAGATGGTCTTCAACGTGGTATACAAGCAAAAATCAACACTTTGAAGCCCTTTTCGCTCTATGAAGCAATTTCTTTTACTCGGGACGCGAAGAAAGAGTTTCAATCTATTTCCTAGATGGTTCGCTCTTCTCAAAAGGCTACTCAATTTTGACAACCACAAGTGGCAACTCAAAATCAACAATCGTCTTAGGTAACAAAACAATCGTAATTTTTTTAAAGCTTTTGTTACTCCACGCACTGACACTTTTAACAACATTCGTGCACCCACTTTTCTAAATAAAAATGTATCTAATGTGGCTAATTCCAAGCCAAATGATGTAAATTTAAAGCCCCAGTTTAGCCACAATAGCGTGCACGCACCACATGCTAATTCGCAGTAGAAATATCCCATCTTTTGTTATAAATGCCATAAATTGGGCCATAAACAAACTCAGTGCCATGTTATTCTTGGTATGCCATTTAGACACCAACATAATCCATAGATTGATTTTCATACACACACACTGTCTTTCAATTTCAATAATCAGTCTCTCTCTTTATCTAGTCACTCTTCTCTTGAAATGTTTCCACTCATCTCACACACTGTAAGCACATCGTTCATTAAGGAAATGTGAGAAAGAGTACATGATTTATGCTAGTGAAGTGGAAAAGAAAGAATCTTCTCTCTCCCACAACAACAAAAATTTATTGCTTCATTTAACAATTATTTTACGGACGGCTATCCTCCCCATCTACCCCCTGCCCGTGGTTACTTAGACCATAAGGTACAACTTCTTCTAGGCATTCAACTGCCTCACAAAGCACCATATAGTCACAGCCCTTTGCACCAACAAGACGTGCAACATCAAGTAGTTGAATTTCTTAACAAAGGTCTCATTCGCCCTAGTAGCTCCCCATTTGGTGCGCTTGTCTTGCTTGTGCAGAAAAAGAATAAAACCTTACGATGTGCATAGACTATAGAGCATTAAATAAAGTGATTGTTAAGAACCGCTACCCAATCCCTAGAATTGATGACCTATTAGATAAATTGAAAGGTGCAAGTGTATTTAGTAAAATTGACTTAAAGTCTAGATATCATCAAATCCATATGGATCCTATTGATATCCTCAAGACTGCTTATCAAATCCATATGGATCCTATTGATATCCTCAAGACTGCTTTCCGAACACAATCAAGACATTATGAGTTCATTGTCATGCCCTTCGGTCTTACTAATGCTCCTACCACATTTGCACGCATGATGAACAAAATTTTTATAGATTATCAAAACTTTGTGATTATTTTCTTTGATGATATTCTTGTTTACAATCACTTTGAAGAAGAACACAAGGATCACTTAAGTATTGTCTTTGATGTGTTACGGGAAAATCAATTATATGTTAACCCTGACAAATGTTATTGCTTTCAAACTGAGATGGAATATCTAGGCCATATTGTATTGGCCGACGGTATTCGAGTAAACCCTAAAGAAAGTCCAGACCATTCGAGAAGACTGGCCTACTCCTAAAAATGCCCATGAAGTTAGATCTTTTTTAGGTCTATCAAGTAAGTTCGTAAAGAATTTCTTGCTCATCGCTCTCCCATTGACTATCTTGCTTCACAAGAAGACAATTTTTCAATGGGGTGACAGTCAGCAGAAGTCCTTCAAAACTTTTAAGTACTTATTGACCCATGTACTTGTCCTGCAACTCCTATTTCTTTTGACCTAACATGAAACATGACATTGTAAAATTTGTGTCTGAATATATTGTTTGTCAAAGAATTAAACGCCATCATAGTAAATCTTTTGGTCTTTTAATTCCCCTACCTATTCCCAAAGGTCCATGGGAAGATATTTCAATGGACTTTATTATTTGCCGACTATGTCCTCTCATAATGACATGATATGGACCATAGTTAATAGATTTAGCAAGCAATCATACTTTGTACCTTGCCAAAGAAGACCCTGTCTACCCCTCAAAAGCTGCTAAGCTATTCATTAAGACTATCTTTCCTCACCATAGATTTCCCAAAGTCGTTCTTTCTGACCAAGATAGCCGCTTTTACAATCATTTTTGGGTTGCTTTATTTAAGAAATTAGGTTCTAAAATGGACTTTGCATCCGCTTTCCATCCGGAAAGAAATGGCCAAATTGGAGCTACCAATGGTACTATTGTGGATCTTCTTAGATCCTACACTATTGACCGACCTTCTAATCGGGATCAACATTTGCCTCTACTTCAATTTGCTTACAACAATACCCCCTATTCGACTACTAGTCGAGATCCCTTCGAAATTGTCTATGGCAAGAAACTTTCTATTCATGTCTCTACCATAACTAGTGATATTCTAGTTGCTGACACTTTAGCTCATGACCATGCTACTATTCTAGCTGAAGTCGTTGAGTCTATTAAGCTAGCATAATTGAAATACACCACTCAAGCCAACAAGAAACGACAACCAATGAAATTCAAAAAAAATGGTCTAGTTTTGCTTCGCATAGAGAAAAGACGCTTAAAGAATATTGCCAAGCATCCTAAGATCAAGTTGGCTCCTAGATTTTATGGACCATTCACAATTATCCAACAAATTAATGAAAATGCATTCCACTTGGGCATTCCCACTCACTGGAAGATACATAACTCATTCCACATTAGTTTATTGAGACCCTTTAAAGGCCCCACTCCTATTAACCCTGTTATTGATGACCCTCCTCCCCTTGAGGATGACTGTGAAGTTCTAGTACTTGACAGTATTATTGACCATGACCAAACAACCACCCGTACTAGCACTATGTATCATCGTTACTTGGTAAAGTATAAGAATCATTCTATTGAGGAATTACAATGGATTCCTGAAACATCGCTTACCCCGCACTACCGACACTTGATTCTAGCATACCACTCACATTGATTCTTTTATGGACACCTATTCGCTGACTGAGGCAATGTCATAGTTCTTCCACATGTTTTGGTGCCAATTCACCGATTGAGGCAGCACATTCATTTAGTGGCTGATTCATCAACTGAGGGGCAGCACATTCATTTAGTGCCGATTCGCCATTTAAGGCAGCCCGTTTGTTTAGTGCCGATTTGCCCTGAGGTAGCTCGTCAGCATGAGGTTGGCCACCCTTACTTTTGTTTATTTCACACACAACTGATGCGACAGATGCTTTTTAACCCCGTGGTATGTTATGGAGATATGGATTATGAAATTAATTGTGGAATTATTTAATATTTTATGTGGTATTTATAGTATGCTCATTTGCCACATGGCCATGAGACTGGGGCTACGTGCAAGAGCATGGAGTAGTGGTCGCATCATGATGGGCAGATAAGCGGGATTTAATGTGTCTTGTGTTTTTAGTGAGCAGATCAGTGCACGGAGTAGCATGGGTGTGATGGATGTGCATCGATGGTCACCCACCCCTAGTTTTATTTAATTAAATTCTACAATTTGAATGTAAATAGACAAGTTTGGAGACCAAGTTACTTTTTGATATTAATAGCCCAAAGTGGAATGTATCAAGCTATTTTTGAGCACTTTCTTTTTGTTAATAAATAAATACATACATACATAAGGAAGCATTTTTGAGCACTTTCTTTTTGTTAATAAATAAATACATACATAAGGAAGCATGCTCACTCATGCATGGGGGGAGATTGAACCCACTCTTGGTCGTGCATAGTTTGCTTTTTATGTCTTCTTGTCTATTTATCAAGCTTATGTTATGGCTATGGTGGTTTATTAATAGCATGTTCATCTAGATCTTTATTTTTAAACAAAAGTCTCTTAATCTAGGCTTCCTAAACTTAGCTTTTAGGATACACCCTTTTCTTGATTAGAGTGCTCTCGACCTTTGAATTAAGGGTTGCCTAGGGCTTTCTCTCTTTATAAATCTTCTTTTCTTGAAAGATGGACTTAAGCTAGCCATATTTGGGGATCAACAAGATTTCCTTGAGCTAATCCTAGGATAATAATTTATTCTTATGCTTAATCTTACTTGCTCAAGGGATCATTTCACTTTCTCTTTCTAAAATCTTTTCTTCTCTCTCTAGGATTCTACTCGATGGATTTTACTCTCTCTATTATCTTTTACATTAACGTTTAAAAATAACTCTAAGAGTTCCAATGGGCTATCTTTAATTGATCTAAGGGCTTCTTTATCCACCTAAATCCATTTTCTCTCTCTAAATTTTTGGTCCTACCTCTCTTGGGCTAACCACGGCTTTAAACATGTTGGGAGTCCTATGTGGGAAGAAAAGAATACACTATCGTCAATACGATATTGACATGAGCATAAGCAAAGCAAATCATGGACAAAGAAGCAAAGGAAACATGCATTTCTTCTGCCAGAATGAAAAAAGAAGAAGGAAACAAAAGAAGAAGAGTATCCTAATTAGCTAGCAACATGGATGTGGTTGAAACCAAAGATGGATCTAACTCATCTTCTTTTGAATATTCACCTTCTATTGGCGACAGATGAAACATTGAACTACACTAGACAAGCCAGTAATGGAAGTCTGGAATTGAATCCACAAACATTGGCCCAAAAAGTTAGGTCGATATCCTAACCTAGTTTGAAGAATAGGAGCACATTAAGGCTGCTTAAGATTTGGTTAAAAACAAACTCAATTGGAGTTAGAAAGTGTGTATGGACCAATCATGACTCCTAAGTCTTATTGAAACGGGAAAGTACATGAGACCTCTGGAAGCGTGCGAGCAGAAAAATACATATGCGAGAGAACACCAGATTTGGTCCCAACTTCCCCCCCCCCCAGTGCCAAAAGCATCCCCACTTGAGTATTTTTATACGTTTTATCCCATCAAAAATAGGTTACATGGCTATTGTAGCCCGAGCTTGCTCTACAAGCTTTTTTTTTACAAAAATAGCTCAAACACTAGAGCTTGTTCACATGCTTTGTGTAAATAATTACAACTCTTCTAGCATATGCGCTAGGAATATAACAACTCCATGCACAAGCATGCAAAAATAATTTGTATGAAAATTTAGCATGTGGCCAACAAAAATAACTCATAAAATAACCTTGTGCACATTCGCACATTCCATTAAACTGATTTCTACACACATTAAATCAAGCATATTTTTCTATGATTATTAATAGTCCTCCCATTTGAGGAAACAACTATCCTCGGTTGTGTAGAAGAAAATGCTACAACAAGAATATCATGCTCGTTTGCTATATCGATTTCATAACCTTGAAGGTAAACTCAAAGGTCCGAACATGGCTCAGAGGCTGATCATTCATGGCTCAGAGATTCTTATGGACATGGAATACCATAAACAGACTCAAAGGTTCATTGACCGAGCATGGCTCAGAGGCTCGGGTGAACATGAACTGCAACAATAAAACTCGTGCGACACCTAAATTGGTGACCCCAGCAGCAGCAAATCACAAATAATATACATAAAATAACCTAGCAACATGAAAGGCTATAGATGATATAAAATTCTAATACATGATTAGCAAAATGATTCCCATCTTCATGCCACCGCTCAATCCACCATCCATATACGACTCCTCAATCGGTACCCTCACACATGTCTTATAGATTTGATGGAGAAGGTATAAAGGGTAAAGCGGGGGCTCTTTTGCATTTCTCTCTTAATAGACATACGCGACTACTGATGGCGCCCCTTTCATACTCCCATCGGTCGTGTTACGTCGACCGTTTGCGTGCTACACGTCGGTTTTGGTTGTTGATGTGCTGTTGTTGCCAGTGTCGTGTCGTTTTGTTGTTACCAATTGGCTGGTCGTGGCAATGTTGTGTCGTCTTGTTGCAAAACAGTGACAGTGCGGTTTCGACTGCTCTGCCACCTGACTGTCTCTCATTGGAATATGTGCCCACAACTCTAATGTGACGTTTACGCGAGGTGGATGCTCAATCTTCATGCCTATGTTGTTCTGTGCACCTTCACATAAGACCTGTTGATCCCTAGGCCCTCTGAGTACCCCAAACACACACCTTTCTGACGGAGCGTACCCTAGACTCTAATACCACTGAAACGGGAAAGTACATGGGATCTCAGAAAACGTGCCAATAGAAAAATACAGATGTGCTCCAGGGAGATGGTGGTGCATAATCACAATCAGGAGTGTAACTGGACTTGTCATTGTACTTTTTATTTTCATTGTGCAAGTCACATTTGATGACACTTTGAATGACTAGTTACGATTTGTTTTAAAAGTACTATTTCATGACGTTTGGATGCAATTACTATTTTAATAAATTTAAAAATTGAATTGAGATACATTAGTCACATTTAAGTTTTTGGGTAGTCGGCTCTTTTCTAATTAGTGAAACGATTGACTCCAAACCCTAAAATTTACCATAAATAGGGGACCTCACTTTATTTTTTATCATTTGTGTTGTTAGCACTTACACATACTTAGTTATCCTACACTCCCAAGAGCTTTGTTTTTGCACTCTCATCACCATCCTCATGGACCATTCCATGTTGTATGAAAACTTTCTTGCTTTCTTAGAGAGGACCAAGTGGGCTAGTCATCAACAGGAGTTGTTTTGCATACTGTCTCGCACATCTACTTTAAAACCACTACGTACTTGAAGTCGCTTGCGATGAGACCATGTCTTGGAGCTTTTGCAGCAGATGCCCATCAGTCGCTCAACTGATCTGGGCGTTCTCAAGGAGAAGTTCGGCGTCGATTTCTTCGTGCCTGCAGGCACCCAAAGCAAGAAAACCCCACACCCACAACCACCCCCCCCCCCCGGCCGCCCTCTCCTCCGCTTCCTCCTCCTCCTCCTCCTCTTCTTGTCACGGAAAACACCATCGCCTCTCGATCCCATTGGAAAAGCGGCAGTCTGCTGCATCACTTTTAGCGCTGTTGGGTGCTTCAGCCTTGGCCGAAACTGCCAGCTGCGGTAGCATCTAACTGCGCTTTTGCTGAAAGCAGCACAACTTTGAACCTCAGAATCCAGAGAGCTACTTCAGCTCAAAAGAGGATCCCGTCAAAAATAAAGATCCAGCAAAGGACCAGCGCAAGATAAGAGGCACTTGGATGAAGCTCATTGTGTCCTGGAACCTGCACTACCTCAAGCAAAGAGCATGCTGCATAGCTAGGGAGAGTGGCAACTTGATTTCTAGCTGGAATCAGAATCACTGGCTAAGGTTGTGCTACACAAGATTAGTTAGGATTAATCGTGCATATTAATGTTTTATCTGTTGATTCAGTCTCAACCTGACTGTAAAGATGAAGCGTGGTCACCCCTTTCCTTGCAGATTTTAGGTGGGGGCTTCTTACGTTCACAAGAACAAAAGCATTCTTCCAAAGAAGGGCACATTCCTTGGGTCTTGTAATATCTGGGGAGATGTGTGTCAACTCTTTACCAGATGAAAGTGTGGTTATAATACTTATATACATGTATGTATACATATACATATATACATATACATATATATATGTATATGTACATATATATATGTATATGTACATATATATATGTATATATGTATATATACATATGTATATATGTATATATGTATATATATATGTATATATGTATATGTATATGTATATGTATATATGTATATATATATATATATATATATATATATATGTATATGTATATAGATATATATATAGATATATATATATGTATGTATATGTATATATACATATATATATATGTATATGTATATATGTATATGTATATAGATATATATATATATATGTATATATGTATATATACATATACATATATATATATATGTATATATATATATGTGTATATATATATACATATACATATATATACATGTGTAAACATACCACTTTCCATCCACACGAAAGTGTGGTTATACTAAATATATGTATGTGAGTGTAATATTTACACACTTACAAGAAGGTGATTATACACTTTTGTTACCCAATAAAGGAATCACATATTACAAAGCTTTGAAATCAACTTACAGAAACAAAATAACACTAGCAAATTACAGAATCTACAATTACACACCACTTCACTCAATTCCCTGATTACCCATTTCTTGTTCTATTATATACAAGATTGAGAGGGTTCATGAGAGGCCTTAAAAATGCACAAAATTAAGGGTTGAGAGAGATCCTAGGTCACAAGCATGTACAGGTATACTAATTCAAAAATCTAAAACATTTGCTGGACAAAGACAATGCTGCTCTGGTCAATTTCTCATTGAGTTGGAAAAAGATGACTAGCACCAAAACAGTAAAGAAAACTCCTCACTTACCCATTTTAGGTATCATCAAGCAGCAGAAATGTACATCTGAGGCTTCTTACTAGGAGAAGATAATGGTCATCCATTGTTTATATGCATTTAAATAGAGGAACCCCATTGAGAGACCACAAAAAACTTAAATGCATTTATATAGAGGAACCCCATTTAGAGACCACCAAAAATTTGGGTTCTACCTGTACAGCTTTGAAAGGATTGATTAGATCAAGCTGATTCTTACTATACCATGCTTTATCGACAGATTCCATGGATGCCACTGAAGCAACGTTGTCTTTGTCTGTGTGCAGAGACATGGCCTCATTGTGGGGATGTGAAAACTTCTATCTACCACCACAGGATGTGATCATATGTTGAAGGCGACTTACGAACAGTCGAAAGACCCTATCATGGTCAACCATGCTGATCCTAACATGCTTGGAACTCGATCCAAAATGAACACCACTTCTTGTCAAGATCCCATTTGCCTTAAAAACCGCATGACAGTCATCGTCTTTCTCACAGCGTACCCATGCAAAGGCTGCCCACAAAAACAAGGCAAAGCTCTCTAGAGTAAGAGCATGCATCTGCTTAACCCTTACAGTAATTACAACAATGGTTACCTTTGAACTTGATAGTGAGGCAGCTTTGGCATACCAGGATGGGGAGCTGTTTCCTTTCCAAAAAAATTGCAATGCCCGGATGGGAAATTTTCAAGTGCAAAGCAGTCACTCTTAGTCACTGCAGCCCTAAGCTGTTCCCATCGTGATTCCATCTGTCTGTAACCATAATCAAATAGGCTGTTTCGCTTTAGTAAGTCATTTTGGCATTCCCAAATTTGTAAGGTGTTAGGAGGATATGAACTTCTAATAGCCTTAAGAATCTGGGAAGCTCGAAACTGTGAATCCTTGGAAACACCTATTGTACTCAATTCGATATACTTAATCATTCTTTTGGCGATATCAATGTCCCGGACAAGTGCCCACCTGCAATCCGGTAAAAAGGAGGGTCAAGAAAAAGAATTAATTGCATTGCCATGGCTCTCTCTCTCTCTCTCTCTCTCTCTCTCTCTCTCTCTCTCTGTGTGTGTGTGTGTGTGTGCTGCACGCGCATGCATGCATGCAGATTAAGATAATCAAAACATGGATTCCTTACCCTATGCGTGTCCCAGCATGACCAGTGCTTTTTGAGATTGTGAAGAGCATTATGTCATAGTCAGCAGCAAATAATATAGGTGTATATTGAGGCCAATAGTAAGCCAAATCATAGATAACCGGTCCTGTCCCATTCACCACTGCAGTATGAAGCATGCCATCTGGGTTACCTGGAGATGTAACTAGCTCTATATAAGTATTCTGGTGATCTAAGTCATAAGTTCGAGCATCTCCAGCCCACCTGTGTAATCCTGATTGAAGGAAATCCGTCATGGGAGGATATGACTGTTATGCAAAAAGAAGGCAGTTAGAACACACACACACTCTCTCTCTCTCTCTCTCTCTCTATCTATCTATATATATATATATATATATATATATATATATATATATATATATACCATCTTCATTCCTGCAAGACAGATCCTATATATATATATATATATATATATATATATATATATATATATATAGGATCTGTCTTGCAGGAATGAAGATGGTGAATGAGGGGGGCCATAAAATGAGGGGCTTTGGAAGCCACTTCAAATAAATAGGTCAGTCCTAACTACATGAGCAACAATTGTGAGAACCACAATGTCCAGACTAGTGGCTTGTACACTAGAGACAAAAGACTTAAAAGCATTGTCCAGTTCGCCTTGGTTGATTACCAACTTTGGTAGAGTCTTTGTGATCCACAAAAAATTACCATCCCATTCGATTTATGGTTTGAACTGTTGAAATTACCTTACACTCAAAATCACATCTGCACCAACCAATGGTGTAACTATGAAATCACGTGTAAACTCTATCCAATCAGAGTGAGTTGATAGGCCCCAGGTCAAAATGTTCTCCTTATGATCCGCGGCAAACCATCAATCCCACCAGATTATCCAGGCAGAGTTTGCTGCAGCCCCGATGGTAGTTGATGCACTATTCTAGACAGTCGCATACCTCCATAGCATCAGTCACATGGATCCAGTCCCCCCGACAAACCGTTATGAGCCCTTACTCTCGCAGGCGGTGCCCACCCTGCAGCCAGCCTGGACCCCAGAGGACCTCCCCCCGCACCGCCCTGGTTGACCCTATCATGCCCCATCCACAAGCTGACCCCCCGGACCCTGTGGGGACCCAGCCAGCGCCGTGCCAGCGACAATTGCTCCTCTCGCCACTCTCTCATGAGCCTCCTCCTTCAGAGCTGGAGACCAACGCCATCCAGTGCTCGAAAAAAAGCATTCCTAGAAAAAGTAGAAAACCCTCAACCTAAAAATTTTGAGATTATCACTCAAGCAAATTTTGAAAATTAAAAGGTTTTACTACTACAACCCTTGAAAATTTGAAAGTATTCATACCTTCAACTCAAATTTCAAAAGGTAATTTTCAAAATCTGAAGTTGGATTTACACTAAACTCGGGTTTTTTTTTTGGGCACTGTCGCCATACCTCCCCAGGTGCCTCTCCCCTCAACCTCTTAGACTAATACCACCCATTGGTGCTCTTTCCAAAATTTCAGTCCTGGTGGAGGCTTATATCTACTCTTCATCAATGACAAAGTAGCCAGCTTCACCCCCAGGGGCCCACGTTCTACTGCGATACCTGGTCAACTAAGCTCTCTTCAGGTGTCTCCCTGTAGATTCAGCAGCAAAGTTTGAGGAGACTAGGGCACCATTGAGAGTTCGTGTGGTACTCTATCACTCCGCCCCCCAACCCAGAGAATGTAGGAACCACTGTCTTCTCATTTCCCCTAAACTGGAGTCACCTGGACGGATGAGGGGGTGAAGGCCACTCTCTGCGGACAGGCAACATACAACTCCCAGATGCTGCGAGACGCTCGTGTTACCAACGCCATGGAGGCGGCCTGGCCTATGGCTAGGATGAGCTCCTGCACCTTACCTTGAAGCGGAAGGGGCAGCATTTATTCATCTACTTTCACCTCACCTTTCTCACTGAGAAGGGCACATACAGGCACCTTCACTGCCCCGAGATCTCACCTGAAAAGGTGCGAGCAGAGGCGCTTGTGAAGTGGAGCCACCTAGCCACCACAATTCGAGGTTACGTGGAGTGGCTTTGCCGATGGGAGGACAGCCACTACTCCCCCTCGAAATCAGCTCCAAAGGTGCAGTGGCAGTTAAATGAATGTGCTGCCTCAATTGGTGAATTGGCACCAAAACATGTGGAAGAACTATGACATTGCCTCAGTCAGCGAATAGGTGTCCATAAAAGAATCAATGTGAATGTGAGTGGTATGCTAGAATCAAGTGTCGGTAGTGTGGGGTAAGCGATGTTTCAGGAATCCATTGTGATTCCTCAATAGAATGGTTCTTATACTTCACCAAGTAACGATGATACATAGTGCTAGTACGGGTGGTTGTTTGGTCATGGTCAATAATACTTTCAAGTACTAGAACTTCACAGTCATCCTCAAGGGGAGGAGGGTCATCAATAACAGGGTTAACAAGAGTGGGGCCTTTAAAGGGTCTCAATAAACTAATGTGGAATGAGTTACGTATCTTCGAGTGAGTGGGAATGCCCAAGTGGAATGCATTTTCATTAATTTGTTGGATAATTGTGGACGGTCCATAAAATCTAGGAGCCAACTTGATCTTAGGATGCTTGGCAATATTCTTTAAGCGTCTTTTCTCTATGCGAAGCTAAACTAGACCATTTTCTTTAAATTTCATTGGTTGTCGTTTCTTGTTGGCTTGAGTGGTGTATTTCAATTATGCTAGCTTAATAGACTCAACGACTTCAGCTAGAATAGTAGCATGATCATGAGCTAAAGTGTCAGCAACTAGAATATCACTAGTTATGGTAGAGACATGAATAGAAAGTTTCTTGCCATAGACAATTTCGAAGGGATCTCGACTAGTAGTCAAATAGGGGGTATTGTTGTAAGCAAATTGAAGTAGAGGCAAATGTTGATCCCGATTAGAAGGTCGGTCTCAATAGTGTAGGATCTAAGAAGATCCACAATAGTACCATTGGTAGCTCCAATTTGGCCTTTTCTTTCCGGATCGAAAGCGGATGCAAAGTCCATTTTAGAACCTAATTTCTTAAATAAAGCAACCCAAAAATGATTGTAAAAGCGGCCATCTTGGTCAGAAAGAATGACTTTGGGAAATCTATGGTGAGGAAAGATAGTCTTAATGAATAGCTTAGCAGCTTGAGGGGTAGACAGGGTCTTCTTTGGCACGGTACAAAGTATGATTGCTTGCTAAATCTATTAACTATGGTCCATATCATGTCATTATGAGAGGACGTAGTCGGCAAACCAATAAGAAAGTCCATTGAAATATCTTCCCATGGACCTTTGGGAATAGGTAGGGGAATTAAAAGACCAAAAGATTTACTATGATGGCGTTTAATTCTTTGACAAACAATATATTCAGACACAAATTTTGCAATGTCATGTTTCATGTCAGGTCAAAAGAAATAGGAGTTGCAGGACAAGTACATGGGTCAATAAGTACTTAAAAGTTTTGAAGGACTTCTGCTGACTGTCACCCCATCGAAAAACTGTCTTCTTGTGAAGCAAGATAGTCAATGGGAGAGCGATGAGCAAGAAATTCTTTACAAACTTACTTGATAGACCTAAAAAAAGGTCTAACTTCATGGGCATATTTAGGAGTAGGCCAGTCTTCTCGAATGGTCTGGACTTTCTTAGGGTCTACTCGAATACCATCGGCCAATACAATATGGCCTAGATATTCCATCTCAGTTTGAAAGCAATAACATTTGTCAGGGTTAACATATAATTGATTGTAACACATCAAAGACAATACTTAAGTGATCCTTGTGTTCTTCTTCAAAGTGATTGTAAACAAGAATATCATCAAAGAAAATAATCACAAAGTTTTGATAATCTATAAAAATTTTGTTCATCATGCGTGCAAATGTGGTAGGAGCATTAGTAAGACCGAAGGGCATGACAATGAACTCATAATGTCTTGATTGTGTTCGGAAAGCAGTCTTGAGGATATCAATAGGATCCATATGGATTTGATGATATCTAGACTTTAAGTCAATTTTACTAAATACACTTGTACCTTTCAATTTATCTAATAGGTCATCAATTCTAGGGATTGGGTAGCGGTTCTTAACAATCACTTTATTTAATGCTCTATAGTCTATGCACATCGTAAGGTTTTATTCTTTTTTTGCACAAGCAAGACAAGTGCACCAAATGGGGAGCTACTAGGGCGAATGAGACCTTTGTTAAGAAATTCAACTACTTGATGTTGCACTTCTTGTTGGTGCAAAGGGCCGTGTCTATATGGTGCTTTGTGAGACACTTGAATGCCTGGAAGAAGTTCTACCTTATGGTCTAAGTAACCATGGGAAGGGGGTAGATGGGGAGGATAGTCGTCCGTAAAATAATTGTTAAATGAAGCAATAAATTTTTGTTGTGGGAGAGAGAAGATTCTTTCTTTTCCACTTCATTAACATAAATCATGAACGCTTTCTCACATTTCCTTAATGCACGACGTGCTTACGGTGTGTGAGAGATGAGTGGAAACATTTCAAGAGAAGAGTGACCAGATAAAGAGAGAGACTGATTATTGAAATTGAAAGACATAGTGTGTGTATGATAATTAATCTATGGATTATGTTGGTGTCTAAATGGCATACCAAGAATAACATGGCACTGAGTTTGTTTATGGCCCAATTTATGGCATTTATAACAAAAGATGGGATATTTGTACTGCGAATTAGCACGTGGTGCGTGCACACTATTGTGGCTAAACTGGGGCTTTGAATTTACATCATTTGGCTTGGAATTAGCCACATTATATACATTTTTATTTACAAAAGTGGGTGCACGAGTGTTGTTAAAAGTGTCAGTACGTGGAGTAACAAAAGCTTTACAAAAATTACAATTGTTTGTTACCTAAGATGATTGTTGATTTTGAGTTGCCACTTGTGGTTGTCGAAATTGGGTAGCCTTTTGAGAAGAGCAAACCATCTAGGCAATAGATTGAAACTCTTTCTCCGTGTCCTGAGTAAAAGAAATTGCTTCATAGAAGGCATACTCAAATTTATACATCCGGTTCTATTGTGAGCGATGAGGAGAGAAAAAGGAGGAGTGGATATACCATTGCGATCATGTGAGGGTGTTGATTCACCCATAGAACTACCGGTCTGCAACCGAAATCTTATTCTAGGATTAATTGTGGAAAAGTAGAGAATTTACAAGAATTGATTCAACCATAAAAACCATTGCTTTGCAAGCTTCAACTAAATCAAATCAATTGAAATTCAAACACTTAACAAAATTAAAATACTTAGCTCAATATTGGGTGCAATCTTCCCCCCCTCTTGTGCGTGGCCTCTCCCCACACAAGAGTATTTCTTTATTAGCTTTCTTTTCACCAAAATTAGGCCATAGCCCCCAAAATATACAAGATGTGCTTTTTAGAGAGCACGGCACTCTTCTTTTACAAAAATAGAGTGTCAAATATTGGGACTAGGGTAAAGCCATAGGCTTTAATAAATTCCACATAATAAATGTATCTTTCCTAAAGTTCAAAATGGAAAATTCATTTGCTAAGGTTGCAAGCTACTATGCTTGCGAAAAATGAAATGTGATGAACCAAGACATTTCTTCCAAAGTAAACTCTTCAATTCCCATAGTCTTCATCACCTGAAAATATAAGCTCAATTAATTATTAAATTAATCCCACAAATATTAAACAGGCACAAATCATCACCAACTCATGACTACCAGGTGTAAGTACCCCAGGAATCACCCTGCCATACAAACCTAACTGAAATAATCATAGGTGGCCTCAAACATACGTCATATACCGCACGTATTAATATTTATAGTGGTATCACCCACGATATTAACCTAGCCGGCATGACGCAAGAGTAACCTAGGCATCCCCAAATTACTCAAGAGGGGATAAATAATATTTTTCTAGAGGACTTAAAATATATTCTCATGACATCCCTCTTGCTTGAGTTTGCAATTGTCCTCAATTGCGGATTTGCTGGGTTTGAAAAGAACGAAGAATTTCAGGGTAAACTCGGAAAAATTTCTCAGGCATCCATTTAGCATCTTCTTGAGGATGATTCTTAAAAGTCAAAAGATACTTGAAGTATTGATTACCTGTTCTTGTTGTTGTTATCTCTTGGTCAATGATAGCATCAGGAACTAGTACTTCTTCCTCTCCTTCAATAAGAGGTGGTTCCTCATATGTTGGGTGAGTAGGAAGTGTTCCTCGAAAAGGTTTCAAGAGATGGATATGAAAAGAATTGTGGATATTCCAATTAGATGGAAGCTCTAGCCTATAGGCCACATCATTAATCTTTTGAAGGATTTTAAATGGCCCATAATATCTAGGCGCTAGCTTCACTGCAGGGAATTTTTCCACACTCTTTAATCGACGTTTTTCAATTTTCAAAAGTACATAATCACCTTCTTGAAATGAAAAATCTTTACGCTTCCTATTTGCTTGAGTTGTATACTTCTCTTGAGCTCTTGCAATACAATCACGCACTTCAGATAAAATGCGATCAAAGTCTCTAACATATTGGTCGGCAGCTTCAATCTTATGAGAAAGTCTAGTAGCCGGAATAGGCAAAGCTCTACCATAGATGATCTCAAATGGTGCTCGACCAGTAGCAGTATGAGGAGTATTATTATAAGCAAATTGGAGTAGGTGTATATACTTATCCCATGCACTAGGTTGCTGGGAAACATAGGCTCTAAGCATATCTAAGATAGTGCTATTTGTAACTTCGGTTTGTCCATTCGATTCCGGATGGAAAGCCGTGGAAAATAGACACTTGTTCCCATGGTCTATAAGGAATAGGTAGAGGCATAAGCAATCCCAAAGCTTTGCCTTTGTAGCTTTTAATTGTTTGGCAAATGTTACATTCAGCTACAAATTTAGCTACATCATTCTTTAAATGAGGCCAATAGAATTCTCGAGAAACTACTTGAAGTGTTGCGGAAACTCCTCTATGTCCCACAAATGGTGGTTGGTGCATCTCTTCCAAGACAAGTTGTCTATAAGATTGAGTAACACACAATCTTTTCTCAAAGAAAAGATAGCCATCATTATGAGAATAACTTCCTTGAGGTGTCCAATTGTTTTCACGCAATTTGATCCATATTTCAGAAAAATCTGGATCTTTATAAGTTTCCTTCATAAGTACAAATGGTTCACTTTCAATAATGGAAATGTTGTTGATATTTGGTCTTCGACTCAAAGCATCGGCAACAACATTTTCTTTTCCAGGTTGGTATTGAATCATAGGTTGGAAACTTTGAATGAAAGATGCCCATTTGATGTGCCTATCTGAAATAAGAGGTTGCGTAAGCAAATGCCTAATGCTTTGTTGGTCTGTCTTGATGAGAAATTCAGAGCCCATTAGGTAATGCTTCCAGATTTTCAAAGCATGCACTACTGCTACTAATTCCTTGTCATATGTGCTATAATTTTGCTCTGCAGGTTTAAGCTTTCTACTTTGATAAGCAATAGGATGGTTGTCTTGCATAAGAACAGCTCCAAATCCTTTGCCACTAGCATCAGTCACTACTATAAAGAATGGTCTTTGAAAATCAGGTAGTGTTAGAACTGGTGCTTGTGTTAAAGCATTCTTGAGTGTTACAAAAGATTTATCTTGCTTTTCAGTCCAATTGAAATTTGTAGCTTTCTTAAGGAGTTCAGTCAAAGGATGAGCAATACAAGCAAAATTCTTGACGAACTTCCTATAATAACTACATAGGCCAAGAAAAGATCTAAGATCATGTATGTTTCTAGGCATAGGCCAAGAAGCAATACACTCAATTTTCTTAGGATCTACATGAATCCCTTCAGCCGACACTATATGACCTAAGTATTCAATCTCTTCTTGAAAGAAAGAACTCTTTTCAGGATTGACATACAATTCATTTTCTCTCAAAAGGTTGAACACTTGTTCCAAGTGTTGTTCATGCTCTTGTCGATCCTTGCTGAAAACAAGAATGTCATCAAAGAACACTATAACAAAACTTTGAAACTTAAGGAATATGCGATTCATCATACGGCTGAAAGTAGCTGGAGCATTGGTCAAACCAAATGGCATAACCAAAAACTCATAATGACCAGTTTGGGTTCTAAAAGCTGTCTTGAAAATGTCAGATTGAGTCATACGGACTTGATGATACCCAGACTTTAGGTCAATCTTACTAAAGACCTTTGATCCTCTAAGCTTGTCAAGAAGATCATCTACCCTAGGAATAGGATATCTGTTCTTGACAGTAATCTTATTCAATGCACGGTAGTCTACACACATTCGGTAAGTTCCGTTCTTCTTCTTAACAAGAAGTACTGGAGCTCCAAAAGGTGAACTACTAGGTCGAATAAGGCCTCTCTCTAGCAAGTCTTCTATTTGGTTTTGGATTTCTTTTTGCTCTAAATTGTTGACTCTATAGGGAGCTTTACAAGGCGGAGAATTTCCAGGCAATAAGTCAATACTATGATCCTCAGGCCTAGACTTAGGTAATCCTGGAGGTAGATCTTCCATGAAACAGTCACTAAATTTGGAGATAAAAAGATCAAACTTTGGACTTTTGGATGTGTCAGACTCAGCATCAAGCTGGTTAACCCAGTCTTGTCTCTTTTTCTTAGAGCTCTCTTTGCTTGAGTGTGACTCAACAAAGGACTCATTTCTCCTTTGACTTGACACTGGAGGATAATATTTTCATTGTCCTTCCTTAGAGAAATGCTATGAGTGTCATAGTCTATAATAGGATTGTATTTGTGTCTCCAAGGCATACCCAAAATTATATCTACCCCTTGTAAAGGTGCAACTAAGAAATCCCTCTTTTCTGTTAAAGGCTTGATGCATAAATCCAAACCTTTCACCTCTTGCATGCAATTATACTTTGTTCCAGTAAATGCTGCTTTGACTTTATAGTGCGTGGGTGAAGAATGAAGATTTAATGCTCTAAGTGCCTTTTCATAAATGAAATCATGTGTACTACCATCATCATGCAAAATAAGAACTTCATGTCCATTTATCGTTCCTTTTATTTTAAGCAAAGAATGAACATGAGGTTTACCTTCTTGTTCTGAGTAGTCTGGATCGGAATTACCCTCTTGCTTGAATGATTCTTCTTCATTGCCGTCTTCTTCAATCATATTGACTCGAGCTGCTGCTGCTGCTGGTGTTGAATTCTTGGTACGCTCCGGACAATTCGGGGCTATATGTCCTTCTTTGTGGCACTTGAAACATTTGATAATAGATGTCTTCGGTTTGCCACCATTGACTTTCTTATTGGTACTCATGTTGCCTTTAGCCTCGTCCTTGCCTTTGTCATAACCTGGTTTATACATCTTCTTTGAAGCATAAAAAGATTTAGTAAATGGTTTAGAAGAAGTACCCTCATTCCGCGTGATTTACGAGACTTGGGCTAGTCAAATTATTGATGAAATAATTTTTCTGCACTTTGAAACCTACTGAAACAGTCCTGTAAACATTGCCCAATCTCTGTAATATTTTCTGAAATTTTTTCAGAATTTTTCAGAAATGATTTTGGAATTTTCTGGCCTTTTCTAGGTAATTTTTAAGCCTTTTAAAACCTGTAAATCACTTTTCTGCACCCAGAAATTTCAGATTTGAAAACCTTTTGTATTTCTCTTCAAATTTGAAAATAGGAGAAGTAAAGGCTCAAAAGAAAAGTGATATGACTTGTATGGGAATTAGAAAAAGTAAGATTAGGATTAAGAAGGTGATTAAGCTTGATTAGGCTTGTGATTCTCTTTTTTTTTTAATTTCTCCCACACGCCGTTTTGCGCCGGGGCAGGCTGCCGCCGTGCGCCTTCTCCACGAATTTCTTTTGATGATTTTTTTTGTTGGCTTTTACACTGATTAATCTGCTCCGTCTATTATGGATTTACTCATGCTTGAAGCTTTCTGATTTCTGAGAGAATCCCGTGAGGTTTTTGGCTATGGGGATTTCATCCATGCGGTCAGATTTTGATTTCACTGAGTATTTGGAAAAACCACTTTTTGATAGAGGGATGGTTTTGCAGGGTGGTGAGTGGGTTTGAGAGTAGATCTAGTTTTGAATCTTTGACCTTTGGGTAAAGACCTACAAAACACCCTTCTGTCCACTGGATAATTTCCTGCACTTTCTTGATTTTTGAGAAGTTGAAGCCCTTTCCTACCTTCTCCACAAATCTCCTAGCCCAAGCTCTGATACCACTGCAACCGGAATCTTGTTCTAGGATTGATTGTGGAAAAGTAGAGAATTTACAAGAATTGATTCAACCATAAAAACCATTGCTTTGCAAGCTTCAACTAAATCAAATCAATTGAAATTCAAACACTTAACAAAATTAAAATACTTAGCTCAATAGACCATATTGGGTGCAATCTTCCCCTCCTCTTGTGCGTGGCCTCTCCCCACACAAGAGTATTTCTTTATTAGCTTTCTTTTCACCAAAATTAGGCCATAGCTCCCAAAATATACAAGATGTGCTTTTTATAGAGCACGGCACTCTTCTTTTACAAAAATAGAGTGTCAAATATTGGGACTAGGGTAAAGCCATAGGCTTTAATAAATTCCACATAATAAATGTATCTTTCCTAAAGTTCAAAATGGAAAAATCATTTGCTAAGGTTGCAAGCTACTATGCTTGCGAAAAATGAAATGTGATGAACCAAGACATTTCTTCCAAAGTAAACTCTTCAATTCCCATAGTCTTCATCACCTGAAAATATAAGCCCAATTAATTATTAAATTAATCCCACAAATATTAAACAGGCACAAATCATCACCAACTCATGACTACCAGGCGTAAGTACCCCAGGAATCACCCTGCTATACAAACGTAACTGAAATAATCATAGGTGGCCTCAAACATACGTCATATACCGCACGTATTAATATTTATAGTGGTATCACCCACGATATTAACCTAGCCGGCATGACGCAAGAGTAACCTAGGCGTCCCCAAATTACTCAAGAGGGGATAAATAATATTTTTCTAGAGGACTTAAAATATATTCTCATGACACGATCAAACTACCTGATGGCTCCTTTTCTTGTCAACACTAGTAAGGCATGGAGCTTAGCAGAGATTTTCAAGAACACTTGCTGATCATAGGATTTAAGGGCATACGAGAAGCAAGCTTCAACGTAGAATGATGAAAGGTGTCTACTTGTTCCTCAATTTTAAGAGTTTAATATTCTTGGCATCAATTCCCTCTTAATATTTGTCCCTCCGTGATTGTGTAAATTGAGAGAAGTATGGAGAAGTCTTTCATGGTTTATGATTACTCGAGGGGGATGGTGGTGCATAATCACAATCAGGAGTGTAATTGGACTTGTCATTGTACTTTTTATTTTCATTGTGCAAGTCACATTTGATGACGCTTTGAATGACTAGTTACTATTTGTTTTAAAAGTACTATTTCATGACGTTTGGATGCAATTACTATTTTAATAAATTTCAAAATTGATTTGAAATAAAATAGTCACATTTAAGTTTTTGGGTAGTCGGCTCTTTTCTAATTAGTGAAACAATTGACTCCAAACCCTAAAATTTACCATAAATAAGGGACCTCCCTTTATTTTTTATCATTTCTGTTATTAGCACTTACACACACTTAGTTATCCTACACTCCCAAGAGCTTTGTTTTTGCACTCTCATCACCATCCTCATGGACCATTCCATGTTGTATGAAAACTTTCTTGCTTTCTTAGAGAGGACCAAGTGGGCTAGTCATCAACAGGAGTTGTTTTGCATACTGTCTCGCACATCTACTTTAAAACCACTACCTGGATACGTACTTGAAGTCGTTTGCGATGAGACCATGTCCAACAATGAACACCTTTCAAGTCCCTTATGGCCTCCTACAATGCATCAACAAGGGGGATCCAAACTATCCCAAGAGGTTACGTATGTACCAACAAGAGGTGCAAGAAGATAGCCACTACAAGGTGCTCACAACTAAGGAAATGGTTGCCCTTGGTAAGGGTAACATTGGCACTCAAATTTTGTCATGGATATCCACATTTATCCTTATATTTAATGAGCAAGAGTCCGATGATGAGGTTCACGTCAAAGAAATAACTACCCTCGCCGACTTTCTTAAGGGTAAAGAGGCAAATCCCAAGCCCGAAGCTCCTTGATCAAGTGGCCCCACCAAGAAAGTTTGGCCTTTGTGCTCCTTCAACAGGAGAAAGAGGAAGAATAAGCTAAGGTGACAACCTCACAAAGGGTTGGAGAAGGGTCATCAGTGAGCCTAAGGGGGAAATGGCCACTATTTTGATGAGGAACCCATGGATGATGCCAATGATGTAGGGTCATCAGTGAGACTGAGGAGGAAATGGCCACCATTTTGATGAGAAGCCCGAGGCCGACGCCGAGGATGTAGGGGAAACACTAGATATATCCGAGCTAGCATAGTACACTTAGCTCTGTAGTGGTGGATGGAGAGGAGTTTCTCTTCTTTGAGAGAATGTTCAAAGTGAAGCAAGATGAGTGCTTGTCCCTCCTTGCCATCGAACAAGATTTTCTTTGAGACAATGTAGTCTCTCAACACATGATGAAGCAACTCATACCAATTGAAGGTACGATATTAGAGAGTATGCAACTTATCCAAGATATGATAGAAGAAGCCAAGTAGGCCCGCATGCTCGAGGAGTTTAAAGAAGTGCAACAATGGTCAAATTGACCCACTCACCCCCTCAAGATCTTGAGAAGCTTAAGTCCTCCATCTAAGCAAGCAAATGTAATAGCATTTAATGAACTACACTCGATACATTATTAATTTCTACTTTCCCAAGTCTTATCTCCAAGTGTTATTGATGGCATGAATGATTTTAAAATATGTTTCATGTGTAGCATGTCCTAGATCTAGATGCTTGGGCACATCGCAAGGGCATGTCATAGAGCTAGATGCTTGGGCACATTGCAAGGGCATGTCATAGATCTAGCATGTTACAAAGCAAGATGCTTGGGCACATCACAAGGGAAACTCAAGAGACCCCTTTGCAACATTGGGCACATCGCAAACAAGGGCAGCTCCTTCAAGAATATAATGGCATGAATGATTATTAATGTATGTTTTGTGTGTAGCATGACATAGAGCTAGATGTTTGGGCACATCGCAAGGACAGCTCAAAGGACCCCTTTGAGAATAATACAATATTGGCCTAATACATCAGACATTCCAACTAAATTGTAGAACATGTGAATCATTTTCAAATGGCTATAAAACTTGAAAGCATCCATTTTCAAAGTTCCATAAAGTTACAAGTTCACAAGTATAAACTTCCATTTGATTTTCAGTGTATGGTATTTAATAGCTATTAGAATTATTATTAATTTTTACAATAAGCACAAATAAGGATTTGTCACTTGTGTTAGTATGCCTCACGACATCATATGACCAATTAATAAGTCAAACACAAAACTAGCACACTTTGCATACCATTTAAAAAGAAATTCATGAAGGATGGCCAAAGGTTATTTAGATGGGATCATGTTTGGGTAATCAATGTATGAAGAAAAATGAAAATTTACACAATGGACTCTCCTTAGAAAAAACTCGTACTCAATCCGCACATTGCTAAAAGACATTAAGAAGCAAAACACAAGAATGGAAGCCGAAATACAAAGGATCAAATAGAAAGAATTTTTTCCTCTTATTTTGTAAAAATCCAAAAAAACAATCTCTTCTCTCCTTGTGCCTTGATTGTCCATGGTTAATATGTAATAGATATTATCTGACATTTTTTGAATCTAAATTAGTGTAATTGTGGGCATTTAAATTTCTAGAATTTGAGAGTTATGATTTGATTAAAGTATCATATGGCTGGCTTTAGCCATGAGTTTTGGCACCAGCATTCTTTTAAAATACCAAGTAATCTTTCAAGGAAACAAAATCAGGATATGGTTAAAAAGATCAGCAAATCACATGGAATAGGTCAAAATGCTTTAATTTGAGATGTGAGTTCTACAAGGAATAGTTCTAAATATTGCTCATCCCAAGTTACTTAATGTGTGTTTTTGGTAGGCTGCAAAAAAATAACAGCGAGAAGCGTTACCACACTGTCACCCTGTCTTGGAGCTTTTGCAGCAGACGCGTAAGCTCAACCCCATCAGTCGCTCAACTGATCTGGGTGTTCTCAAGGAGAAGTTCGGCGTCGTTTTCTTCGTGCCTGCAGGCACCCAAAGCAAGAAAAACCCCACACCCACCAAACCCCCCCACCCCCCACCCCCCCCCCCTCCTCTTCTTGTCACGGAAAACACCATCGCCTCTCGATCCCATTGCAAAAGCGGCAGTCTGCTGCATTACTTTTAGCGCTGTTGGGTGCTTCAGCCTTGGCCGAAACTGCCAGCTGCGGTAGCATCTAACTGCGCTTTTGCTGAAAGCAGCACAACTTTGAACCTCAGAATCCAGAGAGCTACTTCAGCTCAAAAGAGGATCCCGTCAAAAATAAAGATCCGGCAAACGACCAGCGCAAGATAAGAGGCACTTGGATGAAGCTCATTGTGTCCTGGAACCTGCACTACCTCAAGCAAAGAGCATGCTGCATAGCTAGGGAGACCATGCCCACTGTTGTTCTCTTGGTTGTGGCAACTTGATTTCTAGCTGGAATCAGAATCACTGGCTAAGGTTGTGCTACACAAGATTAGTTAGGGTTAATCGTGTATAATCATATTAATGTTTTATCTGTTGATTCAGTCTCAACCTGACTGTAAAGATGAAGCGTGGTCACCCCTTTCCTTGCAGATTTTAGGTGAGGGCTCCTTACGTTCACAAGAACAAAAGCATTCTTCCAAAGAAGGGCACATTCCTTGGGTCTTGTAATATCTGGGGAGATGTGTGTCAACTCTTTACCAGATGAGAGTGTGGTTATAATATTTATATACATGTGTACACATGTGTGTACACATGTATGTATGTATATATATATATATATATATATATATATATATATATATATATATATATATACATATGTATGTATATATATATATATATATATATATGTACATACATATATACATATGTATGTATATATATATATATATGTATGTATGTATGTGTATATACATATATATATATGTATGTATATAGATGTATATCTATGTATGTATGTATGTGTATATATATATATATATATATGTATATATATATATATATATATATATATATATATATATATATATATATGTATGTATGTATGTATGTATGTATGTATGCATGTGTAAATATACAACTTTCCATCCACACGAAAGTGTGGTTATACTAAATATATGTATGTGAGTGTAATATTTACACATGTACAAGAAAGTGGTTATACACTTTTGTTGCCCAATAAAGGAATCACATATTACAAAGCTCTGAAATCAACTTACAGAAACAAAATAACACTTGCAAATTACAGAATCTACAATTACACACCACTTCACTCGATTCCCTGATTACCCATTTTTTGTTCTATTATATACAAGATTGAGAGGGTTCATAAGAGGCCTTAAAAATGCACAAAATTAAGGGTTTTAAAAAACAACACTTAACACAAATGATACATAGAAATCTCACACAGTGAACCCGGGATAGAAAAACAAATTATGCACGGTAGCAAATAACATTTTGCGGAATATTTCCCCTAGCTTGATGCCTGAGCACGAAAGCCTAGACAACCTTTAATTACAATGTATTGAGGCTTTTGTGTGTGTGTGTGTGTGTGCACGCGCACTTCCATTATTTTAATGGATAGGATGCATATCAAGAAAGAGCTCAAGAGGTTTGGCTACTTATGTAGAAAGATCATGATGATGCATTCAACAGGTCTGATGATAGTGTTTCTTTCCATGCTCTTGCCTGCAACAAGCGAGTCAAGCAACTTCTGCTGTGCTAAGTTTAAACCTCCCAACCTTTTTAGGCCAATCATATTGAAATTGATACCTTCTTTTGTGAGCAATAACACACAAAAACAGCTGTTGTGGAGAGAGATCCTAGGTCACAAGCATGTACAGGTATACTAATTCAAAAATCTAAAACATTTGCTGGACAAACACAAGAGAAGACAATGCTGCTCTGGTCAATTTCATTGAGTTGGAAAAAGATGACTAGCACCAAAACAGTAGAGAAAACTCCTCACTTACCCATTTTAGGTATCATCAAGCAGCAGAAATGTACTTCTGAGGCTTCTTACTAGGAGAAGATAATGGTCATCCATTGTTTATATGCATTTAAATAGAGGAACCCCATTGAGAGACCACAAAAAACTTAAATGCATTTATATAGAGGAACCCCATTTAGAGACCACCAAAAATTTGGGTTCTACCTGTACAGCTTTGAAAGGATTGATTAGATCAAGCTGATTCTTACTATACCATGCTTTATCGACAGATTCCATGGATGCCACTGAAGCAACGTTGTCTTTGTCTGTGTGCAGAGACATGGCCTCATTGTGGGGATGTGAAAACTTCTATCTACCACCACAGGATGTTATCATATGTTGAAGGCGACTTACGAACAGTCGAAAGACCCTATCATGGTCAACCATGCTGATCCTAACATGCTTGGAACTCGATCCAAAATGAACACCACTTCTTGTCAAGATCCCATTTGCCTTAAAAACCGCATGACAGTCATCGTCTTTCTCACAGCGTACCCATGCAAAGGCTGCCCACAAAAACAAGGCAAAGCTCTCTAGTGTAAGAGCATGCATCTGCTTAACTCTTACAGTAATTACAACAATGGTTACCTTTGAACTTGATAGTGAGGCAGCTTTGGCATACCAGGATGGGGAGCTGTTTCCTTTCCAAAAAAATTGCAATGCCCGGATGGGAAATTTTCAAGTGCAAAGCAGTCACTCTTAGTCACTGCAGCCCTAAGCTGTTCCCATCGTGATTCCATCTGTCTGTAACCATAATCAAATAGGCTGTTTCGCTTTAGTAAGTCATTTTGGCATTCCCAAATTTGTAAGGTGTTAGGAGGATATGAACTTCTAATAGCCTTAAGAATCTGGGAAGCTCGAAACTGTGAATCCTTGGAAACACCTATTGTACTCAATTCGATATACTTAATCATTCTTTTGGCGATATCAATGTCCCGGACAAGTGCCCACCTGCAATCCGGTAAAAAGGAGGGTCAAGAAAAAGAATTAATTGCATTGCCATGGCTCTCTCTCTCTCTCTCTCTCTCTCTCTCTCTCTCTCTCTCTCTCTCTCTGTCTGTGTGTGTGTGTGTGTGTGTCTGTGTGTGTGTGTGCTGCACGCGCATTCATGCATGCAGATTAGGATAATCAAAACATGGATTCCTTACCCTATGCGTGTCCCAGCATGCCCAGTGCTTTTTGAGATTGTGAAGAGCATTATGTCATAGTCAGCAGCAAATAATATAGGTGTATATTGAGGCCAATAGTAAGCCAAATCATAGATAACCGGTCCTGTCCCATTCACCACTGCAGTATGAAGCATGCCATCTGGGTTACCTGGAGATGTAACTAGCTCTATATAAGTATTCTGGTGATCTAAGTCATAAGTTCGAGCATCTCCAGCCCACCTGTGTAATCCTGATTGAAGGAAATCCGTCATGGGAGGATATGACTGTTATGCAAAAAGAAGGCAGTTAGAACACTCACACACACTCTCTCTCTCTTTAGGAGACGTTAATCTCTCTCTCTCTCTCTCTCTCTCTCTCTCTCTCTCTCTGTATATATATATATATATATATATAGGATCTGTCTTGTAGGAATGAAGATGGTGAATGAGGGGGGCCATAAAATGAGGGGCTTTGGAAGCCACTTCAAATAAATAGGTCAGTCCTAACTACATGAGCAACAATTGTGAGAACCACAATGTCCAGACAGTGGCTTGTACACTAGAGACAAAAGACTTAAAAGCATTGTCCAGTTCGCCTTGGTTGATTACCAACTTTGGTAGAGTCTTTGTGATCCACAAAAAATTACCATCCCATTCGATTTATGGTTTGAACTGTTGAAATTACCTTACACTCAAAATCACATCTGCACCAACCAATGGTGTGACTATGAAATCACGTGTAAACTCTATCCAACCAGAGTGAGTTGATAGGCCCCAGGTCAAAATGTTCTCCTTATGATCCGCGGCAAACCATCAATCCCACCAGATTATCCAGGCAGAGTTTGCTGCAGCCCCGATGGTAGTTGATGCACTATTCTAGACAGTCGCATACCTCCATAGCATCAGATCCAGTCCCCCCGACAAACCGTTATGAGCCCTTACTCTCGCAGGCGGTGCCCACCCTGCAGCCAGCCTGGACCCCAGAGGACCTCCCCCCGCACCGCCCTGGTTGACCCTATCATGCCCCATCCACAAGCTGACCCCCCAGACCCTGTGGGGACCCAGCCAGCGCCGTGCCAGCGACAATTGCTCCTCTCGCCACTCTCTCGTGAGCCTCCTCCTTCAGAGCTGGAGACCAACGCCATCCAGTGCTCGAAAAAAAGCATTCCTAGAAAAAGTAGAAAACCCTCAACCTAAAAATTTTGAGATTATCACTCAAGCAAATTTTGAAAATTAAAAGGTTTTACTACTACAACCCTTGAAAATTTGAAAGTATTCATACCTTCAACTCAAATTTCAAAAGGTAATTTTCAAAATCTGAAGTTGGATTTACACTAAACTCGGGTTTTTTTTTTGGGCACTGTCGCCATACCTCCCCAAGTGCCTCTCCCCTCAACCTCTTAGACTAATACCACCCATTGGTGCTCTTTCCAAAATTTCAGTCCTGGTGGAGGCTTATATCTACTCTTCATCAATGACAAAGTAGCCAGCTTCACCCCCAGGGGCCCACGTTCTACTGCGATACCTGGTCAACTAAGCTCTCTTCAGGTGTCTCCCTGTAGATTCAGCAGCAAAGTTTGAGGAGACTAGGGCACCATTGAGAGTTCGTGTGGTACTCTATCACTCCGCCCCCCAACCCAGAGAATGTAGGAACCACTGTCTTCTCATTTCCGCTAAACTGGAGTCACCTGGACGGATGAGGGGGTGAAGGCCACTCTCTGCGGACAGGCAACATACAACTCCCAGATGCTGCGAGACGCTCGTGTTACCAACGCCATGGAGGCGGCCTGGCCTATGGCTAGGATGAGCTCCTGCACCTTACCTTGAAGCGGAAGGGGCAGCATTTATTCATCTACTTTCACCTCACCTTTCTCACTGAGAAGGGCACATACAGGCACCTTCACTGCCCCGAGATCTCACCTGAAAAGGTGAGAGCACAGGCGCTTGTGAAGTGGAGCCACCTAGCCACCACAATTCGAGGTTACGTGGAGTGGCTTTGCCGATGGGAGGACAGCCACTACTCCCCCTCGAAATCAGCTCCAAAGGTGCAGTGGCAGTTAAAGGATCTTCAGGACCACAGTGGTGGATACCCTGACCCGACGGTCTCTGGCCCCAAGAGCACCGCTTGGAAGGAGCTTCTCTTTCACATCCGTGGCCAGGACCCCTGGCACCTTCTGAGTTCACCTTCTCCCGCTCCGTTCAACGCGCCGAGAGGCCCACCCTTTCACGTCTTGACCGCTTCTATGGATGAGTGGGGCTGCGATAGGGGAGGCATGATCGGCATCCTCGCCGGCAAGACATTCTCCGTTCATACACCAGTGATCCTCACCCTCATAGAGCCGGGCCACGTGGACAGCCAACACTCAACGAAGATTCCAGACCGCCTGCTCTAGGACCCCTCCATCTCTGCCCGGTTTGAGAAAATTTTGAGCCCCCACAGCTTTCCCCCTTGGCAGGCAGCGACCAATCTGGATATCGCGCTGCTACTCCTTCCTTCAGACCTCCGCCCCCACGAGAGACTGAAGGCATTCACAGAGTAGGTGAGGAACCTTCGCAGCCTAGACTCTCTTCAGCGGCTTCAAGAGTGGACCCCGAGAGTCCCTGGGTTCATGCACAGATGGGGGCAGCCCATATGTCACTAGAGAGCCTGAGAGCCTGAGGAGCAGCGGATTGAGTACAGATACCACGCATGTGCATCCTTCTGGACCCATGGAGGGGACTAGGTCTCCGTGAGTTTTTTGCCACCTCAAGCGAGAGGGGATTCAAGCTCTTCGCCGGTCGGATGGATCTATTGCATCAGAGCATTAGCAAGCCCATGAGGCAACCTCGACCTTTTACAACTCTTTGCTCAGAGCTGACCTAGATTCCCCTCAGAGAGAGGAGGCTCAACGGCGTGTTTGGAGCCATGTTCAGCCTTGTGTCTCAGAGCACCTCCAGACACACTTGGATTCCCCGTTCTCTGACATGGAGTTTGCAGCCACACTAGAGGCCCATCCATGAAAGAAGTGCCCAAGAGAGAATGGTTTGCCAGTTTCCCTCTTCCTTAACCATTGGCACTTCATGGGAGCAGGCTTTTAGGCTGCTTTTAATGAGGTTATGCAGACTGGTTTTCTTCCCAAGCGCATATTCAAGGGTCGGATATGCCTTATCCCGAAGAAGCGCCTGGAGAAGCTGAGAACATTCAGACTTTGGCAAGCTCAAAATGACAAGGCCATCGCACTCATTGAGCTTGCATTGTCCGACCATCTTGTTCACCATGTGGACTTCAACAAGAGTGCTAATGAGGTATGGACAAATTGGAAAATTTGTTCAATAACAAGATCTTGAAGCAAAAATTGTTTGGTTTGAAAACGAATGAAGAAGAGACCTTAGGAGAGCGCTTAAGCAAACTTGGCTCCATTCTCCAACAACTCTCCAAGTCTGGGATTGAATATTGAAGAAGATGATAAGAAGGCTACTCTTCTATCCAACAGAAGAAATCACCAAGTTTTCAGAGATTTTGACATTTCTGAGAGTGGCCAAAGAGACACCCTTTGATGTGTAACATGCAGCGGAAGTATTCGTAATTTGAGGATCCTGTCACACAAATGCTCACACCGTCTTCTATATCCTGAGTTTCGCGAGTTTAGCAATCCACTTTAAGACTTCAAACTTTAAGAGATTTGAGAGAGAGAGAGAGAGAGAGAGAGAGAGAGAGAGAGAGAGAAAAACTGTACACTGTATGGGGTCCCAAATTACCCATTGAAGGGCCCCCTATCCCGTTACCGGAATAGTATTTGCTTTATTACTTTGAAGAGACTGACGGTGGACAGACGATAAGCCAAATGCAAGATCTCGGAGGACCAAGAGTCGGGCTGAACTGTACACGGCTATAGAAGCACCAATGATGACCAATCTCGAGACTATGCACTCTTCCCAATAGATGTAGGAAGGCTACAAATCTGAGGCTAAGAGAAGGGGTTGATTGGGACTATTCTAGACTATGTATGAATGTTGAAAATGAGTATGAATGCTGAGTTTTACCTTCACCAAGTGGCTGTACCAAAACGATGCATATGAGGATGCTGAAAACTGTATGAATGCTGAAAACGCAAGAGGATCTGTAGGCTGAATGCTGTAGATGATGCGTTTTACTGAATGAAAGCTGAATTGCTCAAGCGTTGATGGAAGAAACGCTGAAGGCTGATGTGCTGAAGGCTCCAAGCGATGAGTGCTTCAAGGCTGAATGAGATATGAATGAATGAAAGGACTACATGCTCAGCTATTTATATGGACAAGGGATGCTGGTCGGCTGGCTGCAGAGCTGGCCGACTGCACTTGTCCAGGCAAAAATATATAAATGATATAAAAATGCCCAATAAATGCTGTAAATTATGGAAATAATACTAGATAAATTCTGATGGCTGCTAGATGATATCTGAAGGCTTCTGCAATGGTTTATATGCAATGGATGAATGCTATGCATTATGCAGAGTGCTTTCTAAAGCAAACCCTAAGGCTTCTATTGACTCTCATGCCTGAATGCATCTCTTCAAGTGGGTTAAGGGACTTAGACTGACTGACTGACTGACTAGTCAGTCTAAGGCTGAGAATGACCTACGTAGCTCGTGCCTGACTTATCTTGGACTGAGGATTATAATGGGGTCACAACGTACGACAAATATCATCCTAAAAGATGCTAATACTGTACAATGTTGCACTGATGATGATGAGCCATCTTGTCACCATGCACTACAGTGCAGAGTGCATGTGACTGTTAGCAATCATCTCCTGTCTGTACACAATGTCAGGGCCTCTGTTGTGGTGTGCCCGACCAATTTTGGTGTGTCCCCATTTTTCCCCACATCCTTGAATTTTTTCCCATTTTTTGCTACATGTGGGAGACTGTCCTCTTCCTGTCGGCTGTTCCATTTGCTGGCCGATTGGATCCTAGGCCCCGACCTGCTGTCCAGCCCTGGTCGACTGCCCTTGTGCTGGCCGACTGCACTCTGTGCTGGTCGTGGGCATCTGGGCTGCTGTCGACTGTTTTAGTGCTCGCCGACCAGCAACCTGGGGCCATATAAAATGGCCCCTTGCCCCCCACACTTGTCATTGAGTATTCCCGGATTTATTGGTGTATATATAGCAGAGTTACACTAGCTTCTCTCTCTTGCATCTGTGTATTGCTCTCTACAACAGTTGTCTTCATTTCTGCTGTGCATTCTGACATGGTATCAGAGCCCCAGGTGGCTTGAAGCTTGGAGACAGTGGGATGTCGAGGGTTTGCTGATTTAGGTGCTTATTGGAGACTGTTTTGGGCTGTACGAGACTTGGAGATCGGGTAGAACGTAGCCATCATCGTTGGACAGCCACCTTGCATTCTATTTGCAGCCTCTTCTTCTCCTTTTTTCCCACCCACCCTCCCTTCACAAGACCTTGAGATTTGCTTGAGATGGCAGATTTGCTTGAGATGGCTGAGAAGCACGTGAAGATCCCGACACTCCCCACATTCCCGATGGACCGCCAATTGGACGGGAACAACTACGGTATATGGAAGGTAATGATGGAATCTGTTTTGGAGTCCTATGACTTGGCTGATTTCATTGTTGTTGGGGTTCCACGACCGGAGTTAGAGGAAGGGGAGTTACCCTCTATTCGGAAGGAACGGGAGGCACAAGCACAGTTATGGGATCGTGTCAATGCCAGAGTCCGTTCTTTCATCTTCCTCAATTGCACACCACAGGTGATCAATCATATAAAGCATATGACGCTGGCCAGAGATATTTGGCAGCATTAGCTTCTCTCTACAACAGGGTATCACCCATGAATATCACCCATGAAGAGAATCTCCTTGGAAGCTCAGATGCGGGTGATGAATCCTGCAAAGTCGTCGACGATGCAAGAGCACATCAACAAGCTGCAGGCTCTTCAGCAAGAAGTTCTCCACGCGGGGAAAGAGATATCGTCAGCGGATATGGCCATAACGTTGCTGTCACATTTACCCTCTCAGTACTCAGCTTTATACTCTTCGTTGATCACCAATGGCAGGCTCAGCACCATCACATGGGAGGAGCTTGTGTCCATGGTCTTGGACCAGGAAGAGCGATTCACGAATCCTCCACAAGGCGGAGGTTCTGAGGCCTTAACTGACCAACAGTAGAAAGGCCGTAATAACAACAAGGGCAAAGGGAAGGCTTCATCGAAAAAGTCTTCTGAGAAGAAGCCCGATTCAGACCGAGAGAAACTAAAGGTCGAGAGGACCTGTAATGATTGTGGTGAGAAAGGCCACTATTGGAGAAAGTGTCCCAAGCGGACTGGGAAGAGTGCTGATTCTTCAGTTTCAGCTACAAAGACTCCCGCCTTTGTGCACTTGGAGATATCAGACACGGATGCTTCATCTTCTTCGAGCGAGGAGGCAGTTGGCTTCACCGCAAAGGATACTGGGGAATGGATTCTTGATAGTGGTGCTTCCAAGCACATGACTCCTCCTCGTGATTTCTTTCAGGATCTGAAACGACAATTCCACCATACCGATACACAGTGAGGGCCGGATGGAGATCATTTCCCGATGGCAAAGGGAGGAAGCATTCCTCTCATGTTCTTTACGTCCCCGCACTTGGTTTTCATCTGTTGTCAATGCATGAGGTGTGCAAGACTGGCTTCCGGGAGGAGTTTGAGGAGCATTCTGTTGCTCTATGGGACTGTGAGACTGACCAGGTTGTTTGAGAAGGCGGCGTGGAGAATGGTATATACAAACTCTCCACACTCTCCTCTTTCACAAGTTCTCAGATTGGTGATTTGTGGCACTTTTGGTTTGGCCACTTGAATGTGGATGCGTTGCGGCGAGCTTTCCAGGACCATATGGTGGTTGGCTTGCGAGATGTTGGCAGCAAGCAAGAACACTGTAATTCTTGCATTCGTGATAAGCATCACAAGGAATCTTTTGCAAAGCAAGCTTCCAAGTGGGCTTCGAAACCTTTGGAGTTGGTACACTGACTTGTGTGGACCTATGCAGACTGCATCCTTGGGAGGTTCTTTGTACTTTATATTGCTTGTTGATGATTGTTCCATATTCATATGGGTTTATTTCCTTTCACAGAAGGACCAAACTTTTGCTCGGTTCAAGGAGCGGCATGTGATGGTGGAGAAAGAGTCTGGCTTGCAGATAAAGACTCTTCGGGCTGACAAAGGAGGAGAATTTTCTTCCAATGCTTTCGTGAGATTTTGTGCGGAACATGGCATCAAGCGGGAGCTAGCCAATACAGGTTCATCGTCAGAGAATGGAGTAGTTGAACGTAAGAACAGGACTGTGGTGGAGATGGCGACGATGATGCTGGAGCATCGTGATCTTCCTCGTCCACTTTGGGGAGAGGCTGTGGCTACAGCTGTCCATATCCTCAACCATTCTCCTACAACGTCAGTACCGCACATGACTCCCTTTGAGGCATATTTTGGCAAGAAACCTAATGTCTCCCATTTCCGTGTGTTTGGGAGCGATGCATATATTCACATTCCGAATAAGCAGAGGAGGAAGCTCGACTCAAAGTCCCAAAAGCTTGTCTTTGTGGGATATAACTCTCTTTCCAAGGGATACAGGTTATATGATCCAAAGTGGAACGAGGTTGTTGTCAGCAGGGATGTGATCTTTGATGAACATGTTCCAGTTTCCACTGTTGATGAGCCGCCACTTCTTGGAGACCCAGAAGATTCTAATGATGATTCCCAGTCGCTTGTTCCAACTGGACATCCTCAGTCAGTTAAGGAGGTTGAGCCCGCAGCTAGAGATGAGCCCCCGCAACAGCAAGAGGCTCCACGTTCTGTTCGAGTACCCAAGTGGTTGGTGGACACCCTTCGGAAGTCAGTTGTCACGGAGCTTCCCTCCGAAAGAACCATAGAGGACGGACCTCAAAGATCGCACAGAGTTCGTGATAAAAGTCATTCAATGGAGGTTTTACAGGTAAACTATGCTTTGATGTCTCGTATCATGCGGGAGAAAGAGCCCACTTCCGTCAAGGAAGCCCTTGCACAGGATACTTGGAGGAAAGCCATGCACGTGGAACTGGATGCCATTGAGAAGAATAACACTTGGTAGTTGGTACCGAGACCATCGAGACGGTCTCTCATTGGTATCGAGTGGGTCTTTAAGACCAAGTATACGTCAGATGGGTCGATGGACAAACACAAAGCCAGATTTGTGGCTAAGGGTTATGCTCAGCGGCCAGGCATCGACTATGAGGATACCTTTGCACCGACAGCAAGGATGACCACGATTCGGACCGTTCTTGCCCTTGCTTCTTCTTAGCGATGGCCCATATATCAGATGGATGTTAAATCTGTGTTCCTTAATGGTGACCTGCACGAGGAGGTGTATGTTGAGCAGCCTCCAGGCTTTGAGGTTCCAGGATCAAAGGGGATGGTTTACAAGTTGCGAAAGGCCTTGTATGGTCTTAAACAGGCTCCCAGGGCTTGGAATCAGAAGATTGATTCCTTCTTTCTACAGACTGGATTTCAGAGATCGGTTGCAGATCCCAATCTTTATCTCTTTCGGGAACCACGTTGATCATCCTCTATGTGGATGACCTCATTCTCACCGGCGGTCATATGGAGCACATTGCAGTGACGAAGGCTGCCTTGTCAAAAGGAGTTTGACATGACCAATTTAGGCTTACTCCACTTCTTGGGATTGGAGATCTGACAGACCCAAAAGGGGTTCTTTGTCTCTCAGCAGCGGTATGTTCATGAGTTGCTTGAGGTCTTTGGGATGGAGAACTACAAGCCTATCACGTCGTCGATGGACCCGAACACGAAGCTTACAGTGAATGATCTTTGTGAGCTAGTTGATGCCTCTCTGTACCGAAAACTAATTGGTTCATTGATCTAGTTGCTGAACACCAGATTGGACTTGAGATTTCCTGTGGGGCTGTTGAGCTCATTCATGCAGACGCCGTTGAAGTCTCATTGGGACGCAAGATTGCGAGTCTTGCGATATCTGCAGGGTGCGAAGGATCTTGAACTCTTCTACACCACTAGAGGTGAAACGAAGGAACGAGTTCGACTCCAAGGTTGGAGTGACTCAGATTGGGGAGGAGATCCACATCAGGCTACAGTTTTTAGCTTGGCTCAAGAGCGGTTTCATGGAGCAGCAAGAGGCAACCAATTATTGCCTTGTCATCGACAGAGGCAGAGTACCGGGCTGCTTGTGGTGCTGCTTGCAAGGTTGTGTGGCTGCGAAGGTTGCTTGGCGAGATTGGGTTTCCACAAAAGGAGCCCACGGTCATCCAGTGCGATAACCAAATCTGTATCGCTATTGCTCGGAACCCGGTCTTCCATGCTCGGACCAAGCACATAGAGATACAATATCACTTTCTTCGTAAGAAGATCTTGGCTGGTGACATCTCGCTTCTTTATTGTTCGACGGAGGACAATGCTGCGGACCTCTTCACGAAGTCTCTACCTCAAGCTATGCTCCAGCGGCACTCTAGCTCACTGGGGTTAGCAGTCATCTCCTGTCTGTACACTATGTCAGGCCTCTGTTGTGGGTGTGAGCGCCCAGTTTTGGTGTGTCTCCATTTTTCCTCGCTTCCCTGTATTTTTTCTCATTTTTTGCTACGTGTGGGAGACTGTCCTCTTCCTGTCAACTGTTCCATTTGCTGGCCGATTGGATCCTGGGCCCCGACTTGCTATCCAGCCCTAGTTGACTGCCCTTGTGCTGGCCGACTACACTCTGTGCCGGTCGTGGATATCTGGGCTACTGTCGGCTGTTTTAGTGCTGGCCGACCAACAACCTGGGGCCATATAAAATGGCCCCTTGCCCCCCACACTTGTCATTGGGTATTCCGAGATTTATTGGTGTATATATAGCAGATTTACACTAGCTTCTCTCTCTGACAGTGACATGATTACATGCTTTCAGTGTTAATAGCATAGTTACCAGGAGTTTCAGAAACGCTTGATTTGAAGCGGGTTTCAAAAAGGTTTCAAAAGTTTCATATTTTTTTGCAACGTCCAAAAAAAAAGTTTCATATAAAAAAATGCAAAAATGCATATATTTTTCAATATAGAATATACATGAAAATATGTATTTAGGCCATGACCAAGGCTCAACGTCTTTGTTGAGATGGTCAACTAGTCACTACCAAGTAAAAAAGGAATGTCAAAAAAAAAATTTATACAAAAAATGTAAATTTAGAATATACATGAAAATATGTATTTAGGTCATGGCCAAGGCTGAAGCGTCCTTCTCAAGATGGTCGACCAATCATCAACAGGCAAGAAAGAGAGTGTGCGTGCAAGTCGAGTAGCAAGCAACAAGAAAAAATGCGCTTCGAAAATGCGTATGTACGACACTGGCGTGTAAGGTTTTTGAGCCTTGAAAATTTTAGGTGAATAAAAAACGAGTATTCTGAAACGTTTCGTAAAAGTTTCGATCGATTTCATATGATTTGAAACGGGTTTCGTTGCTGCTATGGTTAATAGAAGAGATGTCAGAATGTGCAACGAAAATGAGACAAAAAACAAAGAGCAGAAAGCTACAGAATAGCAAGAGAGGAGAGATAGTGTCAAACTCTACTATATACAAGAGTATCCAGTACAGAATGTGTGGGGGAGGGAAGTGTGGTATATATATGTGATGGAACAGCCAATCGGCCAATAGAAACTAGGTCGAGAGCCCCTGTGTAGGCCCCATGACCAGCAAGACCTGGTCGGCCAGCATGCAGTAGGGCAACTCTTGGCAAGCAAACTCCTACAGTCGACCAAAGAAAGTAAATAGCCCCCCTCACGGCCTACAAAACTAGGAAAATGGACAATGGAGAAAACCTCACATGGGCGGGCACACCCACATCACTTGCTCTCACTCCGTACAGTGTAACATGGTATAGACAGGAGATGATTGCTAACACTCCCTCTCAGCTCCTGGATGTAAAACCAATCCCAATGAGGAGGAGTACCGATGGAGCATTCTGCTGTGGTAGAGGCTTCGTGATGAAGAGGTCCACCGCATTGTCCTCCGTCAAACAAAAAACTAGCAAGATATCACTATTCAAAATCTTCTCTCGAACAAAGTGATTATATCTCTATATGCTTGGTCCGGGCATGGAAGACAAGGTTCCGAGCAATAGCTATACAACTCTGGTTGTCGCACTAGATGACCATGGGTTCCTTCTGCTGAAATCCGATCTCGCCAAGTAACCTCCTAAGCCACACCACCTCGCAAGCAACACTACAAGAATCCCGATACTTTGCCTCAGTGGGAGACAAGGCAACAATTGGTTGCTTCTTGCTGCTCCAAGAAATTGCTCTTCAGCCAAGGATAAAGTCGTATCCTGAAGTGGATCTCCTCATGTTTGGATCTCTTCCCCAATCATCAGTCACCCCAACCCCGGAATCTAACTCGGTCCTTCGATCCCCCTCCAGTATCATAAAAGAGTCAAAGATCCTTCATACCCTGCAGAATCAAAAATATACCACAAGATCCGCAATCCTACATCCCAATGAGTCTTCAAAGGTGTCTGCATAAATGAGCTCAACAGCCCCACTGGAAAACTCAAGTCCAATCTAGTGGATAGCAACCAAATCAATGAACCGACAGGTTTCTAATACAAGGCATCAACCTGCTCACAAGGATCATGTACAATTAGTTTGGTATTCGGGTCCATGGAAGATGAAACAGGCTTGCAGTTCTCCATCCCAAAGAATCCCCTCTGGGATTTCCAAATCTCCAATCCAAAAAAGAAATGGGATAAGCCTAAATCCGTCATCTCAAACTCCTCTGGCGAGGCTGCCTTCATCACAGCTATGTGCTCCATATGATTGCCAGTGAGAACAAGATCATCCACAGAGGATAAACAATGTGATCAAACCACGTTCCTGAATGAGATACAAGTTCGGATCTACAACTGATCTCTGGAAACCCTGTTGTATCAATCTTTTGGTTTCAAGCCCTGGGAGCCTGTTTCAGACCATACATGGCCTTTCGCGACCTGTAAACCATACCTTTTGAGCCCGAAACCTCAAAGCCAGCTAAAACATGATCATCAAAGACAACATCTTTGCTGACAACAATCTCATTCCGCTCCGAGTCATATAACCTATAGCCTTTGGAAAGAGAGTTATATCCCACAAAAACAAGCCTCTGGGACTTAGATTCAAGCTTCCCCCTCTGCTTCTTTGGAATGTGAACATAGGCATCACTCCCAAAAACACGGAGATGGGAGACATCTAGTTTCTTGCCAAAAAAAGCCTCAAACAGAGTCATCTTAGGCACTACAATCATCGAAGATCAGTTGAGGATATGTACTCCATTCTCTGAAGACAATCCTATATTGGCCAAATCCCTCTTAATGCCATGCTCCGCACAAAACCGCACAAAAGCATTAGAAGAGAACTCCTATCCTTTGTCAACCCGAACAATCGTCACCTGCAATCCAGACTCCTTTTCCACCACCAGTCCTTGAACCGAGCAAAGACTTGGTCCTTATGTGGTAGAAAATACACCCATGTGGACCTGCTATAATCATCGACAATCAGCATGAAATACAAGGCTCCTCCGAAGGATGGGGTCTGCATAGGCCCACACAAGTCAGTGTGAACCTACTCTAGTGGTTTCGAAGCCCGCTTGGTAGCTTGCTTCAAAAAAGACTATGTTGCTTCCCACAAATGCAAAAACTGCAATATCCCTCCCTGTTGTGCCAACATCCGACAAGCCATCCACCATCTGGTCTCGAAAAGCCCCGCCATAGCGCGTCCACATTCAAGTAGCCAAAACAAAAATGCCACAAATCGCCGTGCTAAGTACCTGTAAGAGAAGAGAGTACTAAGAGTTTGTAAATCCCATTCTCCACTCCGCCTTTCCAAATAACCTAGCCTGTTGCTGTGTCCCGAATAGCAACTAAATGCTCATCAAACTCTACCCGCATGCCAATCTTGCAAACCTCATGCACTGGCAAAAGATGAAAACCAAGAGATGGAACATAAAGAACTGGGAAGGAATACTTCCCTCCTTTGCCAAGGACGATCTCCAACCTGCCCTCACTATGAATTGAGATAGTGAACTTGTCACTAATAAAGATGTGACATGTTTGCCTCCGAAGGTCCTATAACAACTCTTGAGGAGGAGTCATGTGCCTAGAAGCACCTCTCCAGAATCCACTCTCGAGGATCCGCATCACGATCTGAGTCGAGCTTCTTCTCAGAAGACTTCGACTGTGAAGACTTTCCTTCGTCCTTGCGGCCTTTCGACCGCTTGCCAATCAAAGCCTCAAAGCCTCTGCCATGTGGAGGGTTCAAAAACCACTCCTCCTGGTCCAATATCATTGGTACAAGCTCATCCCAAGTAATGGTATTGAGCCTCCCATTGGTGATCCCAAAAAAATAGAAAGCTGAGTACTGAGAGGATACATGAGACAACAGGGTGATGGCCATGTCCTCTGATGATATCTCCTTCCCAGCTGAAGAACCTCCTGCTGTCTGCTGAAGAGCCGGGAGTTTGTTGATGTGCTCTCGCTTCGTCGAAGACTTTGCAGGATTTATCACTCGCATCTGCACTTCCAAGGAAATTCTCTTCATGGACGATAACCGATTTGTACAAAGAGACCAGGTACTGCCAAATCCCTTGAGCCAGTGTCATGTGATTGATATGATTAATCACTTGGGTGTGCAATTGAGAAAGATGAAAGAACGCACAAGGGCATCAACATGATCCCACAACTGTGCCTAGGCCTCCCGCTCTTTCTTAGTTGACAATGAAAGTTTCTCCTCCTCCGAATCTAGCCTTGGAACTCCAACCACAATGAAATCAGCCATATCTTAAGACTCCATGACAGACTCCATCATTACCTTCCAGATGCCATAGTCATTCCTATCCAACTGTCGGTCCACCACGAACATCAAGAGGGTGGGGATTCACATGTTTCTCTGTCATCTCGAGCAAAACTGCCATCTTGAGGGTTCACGTGGGCTTGTGAAGGAAGGGTTGGTGGAAAAAAAATTTAAAGAAGAGACTACACTTTGTTGCAAGGTGGCTGTCCAACAATGACGTCAGCCTTCTACCCGCTTCTCCACATCCCGTACGGCCCAATCAGCACCAAAAACAACCTCAAAAGCTCTCACTGTCTCAAAGCTTCAAGCCACCTCGGGCTCTCATACCATGTCGAAATGTGCAGCAAAAATGAGACAAAAATCAAACAACAAAAAACAACAGAATAGCAAGAGAGGAGAGATGGTGTTGAACTCTACTATATACAAGAGTATATCCGATACATAATATGTGGGGAGAGAAAGTGTGGTATGAAGCAGCCAATCGAGGACCGGTAGCCCCTATGTAGGCCACGACCAACAAGACCTAGTCGGCCAGCATCAGTCGGGCAACTCCTGGCAAGTAAACTCTTACAACCGACCACAGAAAGTAAACAGTCCCCCTCAATCTACAAAATTGAAAAAAATGAACAATGGAGAAAAATGGAAAAAACCTCACACGAGCGGACACACCCACATCATTGGCCCTCAATGTAATATGGTAAGAACAGGAGATGACTGCTAACAGAAGACCGTCATCTTAAGGATCAAGGTGAAAAGACACTTGATGTAGACAAAGCTATGATAACCAAATGGAAGTAAAAGAAAGACGGCAGGACAATTAAGTGCTATTATTGCAAAAAGCTTGGTCACATAAAAGCAAAATGCTTCAAGAAAATGACAAAGGAATAGAAAAAAGAGCATGCAAACCTTGTAGCTGGAGAAGAAGAAAAAGAAGATCATGAACCAAAAGACAAGGCATTCACAATGACCACTGTATTGTCAATGGAGAATCTCTCTTAAAGAGGAAGATTATGATTAGGCCTTCTAACTCCTATCAAGTTTGAGTCATGGGTTCTCTGCTCGAGAAGTCTCCCAAAATATGAGTATTTTGCAGTCGTGGGTTTTTTGCTGGAAAGTCCCACAAAATCTGAATATTTTGTCTCTTTTTGTAATGCTCCATCTTTCCCTCTTTACCCTGCTTAGAGCAAGGGGGGATGTTCTAGTATGCTGATGTAGGCTATCTTTGTCTCCCAAGGGGCAAGACTTGACCTCTAAGTCCTTCACGAACCATGCTACCTGAGCCTTTGAGCCATGCTTCTATGTCTCTAAGCCATACTCATGAGCCTCTGAGTCAGTTGCACGGAACATGTCTTGTTTCTTTGCTAGTATTGGAGTTTTGAGACTATTGAAGGCTTGCCAGGCATCACCATCACTCCAAAGGGGGTATTGGGATTTTGGAGTTCATGGTTGTCTAGTTTCTTGATGGTGCCGTTGACCACAGTCCACAAGCTGTCCCTCATCAAATAAAGATGTAGTTTCGTCTGCCATGTCGAGATTGAACTTGTCTATTCCAAAACTCCCCTTGCTGCTCTCCATAATAGTAAAAAAACTCCCAAAATGTTGCAATATGCGAGAGCTGAACTTGATTTTACAAAGAAAATTGTTGCAAACAATAGCAAAAGCCCCCAATCGATGCAATCGTGAAGCTACTTTTGACGTGGCTTAGCCGCAGCACACAGCATGTTGGCGGGGCAGGCCAAGTGCTCGTTGCAGGAGAGCTGCCACTAGGCATGGGTGCCAGGAGGATCAAGGAGGTGGCAGCGCTAGAGAGGCGGGCCAGAACACTGGCAGTCAGGGAGCGCCAAGGGTGGCCGGCTAGCTGCTCAGCACTAAAAGCTCCAGCCTGCGGAAAGAAACAGAAAAACGGACAGTTCAGCACAGTTAAAAATGCTGTGATGGTGGCGGAAAAAAAACACATGAAGCGTTCACATGATGTTAATGCAGAAGTGATGATGGTGGCGGCAGCATGGTTGTAACGCAGAGATGGTGATGGTGGAGCTACCCGTGCTCTCATACCATGAAGGAAACCATGGTGCCAAAATGAAACACGTGCAAGGAGAGATAGAGGTTCAAGAGATGGAGATGGGTGCACAGAGGTGAGATAGAGAGAGTAAGAAGGAGAGAGACTGAGAGAGAAAGAGATGTGATAGCAAACACAAGAGAGATGTTGCACAACTCAAGTCGTACTCTTATGATTAAAAGAACCACCCAAATACATGCCTTTACAGGCATCAGACCTTATCTTCTGACCTAGACTTTAATAAGGGCTGTTCACACCAACTAACCTCGAAATCCCCCACACGTATGTATGGACTTTTTTTAGCAATATTGTATTTAGCTAAACCGCTATTTTTTTCTTTATACCTAATAGAAGGATCTTCCTTTGGAAAAAAAATGCTCAGGAGTCAGTACACATCTATAACCCAAAACATGCACTAAGCTACAGATATGTTCACGTGCCACCCAAGTGCCATGGGTGCACGTGACACATGGTAGGGCAAAAGAGTATCCGGACCACTATCTTTGCCTATGTATATTCCAATCTGATGTCATCAGGGATGACTCACACAATTCACAGGGACATGAGAGTAAAAGGGACAGCTACAGAGATGTCCACATGCACCCAAGTTCCATGGTGCATGTGACACATGGTAGGGCAAAAGAGTATCTGGACCACTATCTTTACCAATGTAGATTCCAATCTGATGTCATCTCAAACAATCCACAAGGACATCACAGTAACAGGGAAAAGCACATAGAGAGAATAGCTTTGAGTCCTTTCGGATAGGTGTAGACTCAAAGAGCGACAAAAGCATAAAGTAAATGCAAAAGAAAAAATAAAAGCAAATCTAATGAGCTATACCTAGATGAATCCACGAACATGCCCAAATTCACCTTATAAGAATGTGCAATTTATAACCTCATGGTAGTCATCCACAAGACAATAAACCATCAACTCCATCATGCATAGTATGGACTGGATACTACGACATCCCCACTAACATCATCAGTGCCGAATATTGGGTGTAGAACTTGGTATCAATATATGCTCCCACACACACACAACCCATGCACACTAAATCTAATGAGCTCCCTGGTGAGTGCATCTTTGTTGTGATATCCTGTCTAACATGTTGGATAATACCTAGTTATCAACATTATGGGGAGAGGCTGCTTTCTAAGGGATTCAAGGATGCTCTTGCCACATGGGTGAAGGCTTGCTGTTACTTAGAAGGAGGCATTCATGATGAAGGCTTGGATAGGCATGTCAACGATGAGAATATAAGCAAGGGTTATCGCGGAGACCTATGACATAGCCTCGGCATAGGCATGCCAAGGATGAAGGATTGGATACGCATGTCAATGATGAGAACATAAGCAAGGGTTATCGTGGAGACCCATGACAAATGGTAGCGCATAAGAGCCGCGTAAGGCATAAGAACCTTTTGTTAAACCGCGGGAATGACACGTTGAATTATGTGAAATCCGAACTACCGTGTTACTGCTATTAAAGTCAAACGAATGAATTGGGCTACGCTTGCCCTGTAAATAATACATTATAGCACAAGTCTAGATTTCTTCATGACCTCATCATTAGAACTCCACTTTAGCAAATCCTTTTTTTGTCTCATTGGCCCCTGCAGACATTGATATGACCTTCATTCTCTTTGTTTGTGTGCCCCTACCTGTGCATGTCTGGTAGTGATGGTCAGAAATTCCCAGTGTTAGATAATCACCCAAACCTTCCCAAAGTTCACTGCAGAAGTCTGAAACTAATGATTAATTCCCCACACAAAGCTAAAGCAAACGCATTTACTGAAAAGTGGAAACACATTTAAGTACATAACATAACAGAGCTGATGACTCATGCAAGGCAGGATGCAGACTCTAGAGAGAGAAACCGATGGGCTTACCGAGTAGAATGGGGCAGCCGAAACAACATCGACAGGTTTTCCATGAGGTGAAGAAGAGAGTGCATATAATGCTGCATGGATAATCTGTGAAGATCCAGTGCCCACAACTATGTGATGTCCATCAGAGACTGCATTTCCAACCATTTTATGCATCAAGTTTATCTCAGCAGCCAATGATGGCTCTAAGAACCAGCAGACTGCATCCGTATTAGAGAAGTAGCTCATCCTATCCCCCCCAAGTAGCACAGTAGTTGTTGCATCCTGATTTGATGACCAATATGTCTCAAACATCTTTGGATCTCCACTACAACATCATGGATAGATTTAAATCACAGTTCATCGTCAGAGGATGATCAGGCAAGATATAAGAACAAAAGCCACTACTACACTATTTCGCCCAACAAAACTTGCTTCCTATCAAGCACCATAGGATCCTACCATAATCCAAGGGGTTTTTGCTGTACAAACTAAATGAGAGATATTGCATTCACAAAACAGACTTACTGGTCAAAATTGATAGTACAATCATCAATGATTTCGGAGCAACTGTTTCCCATGAAGCATGCATAGCATCGGCACCTTCCGCCATTGACACCATCAGATTCATAGTGACCTTGCCCAGAACAAGGTTGGTGTCCGTTTTCCCCTCCATTCACAGTAATGTCCCCTATGCTTCGTTTGGCCTGATGGGAGAAGCTGGCTAGGGCAATATGACCCAGAAGAGCTGATAAAAAGAGGGCATTGAAACAAAGCGAAGCCACCAACCAGTGTTTGATGGGCTTGCTTGAAACAGAGCAATTTTCTGGTGTCCGTTCATGAGTGCTGCGTGAATGCTTATGATTCTCGGGTGGGACTTGGACCTGTTTCTGGTTCTGGTTCGGTTTCTGGGACTTATTTCTGGCTCGAAGTAATGAATTCGAACCACAGTGCAGGACCGCACCCTCTACAGCCATGGCTGCTCTCTGGGACGACTGTGTGTAGCAGGTTATGAGAAAAGCATAGTACAGTGTTTGTCTACAGGCACAGATGAGCAACCTCTTCGTGTGCTCCAGGTAGGGCAAGAGAGAAACGGGAGTTCAATTCTTGACGTTTGTTTTTCTGCTAAAACTCTATGCTGCAAGAGCCAAGCCTAAGAAAAGCTTCGCTCAGCAAGGAAAAACCCACTTCGAGCTTTCCATAGCTGCAAGCTTTATTCATCACAGGCAAACCCGGCGGGGCTACTTTTGGCAGGAGATGGAAGCTTTAGCCTGCTTTCTCGCAGCAGCTGCTTCTGTGTAAGATGGAAGCTTCGCAAATACCTCCACTAATGCTCTCGAATACAAGAAAGGAGCTGTGCAGAAAAAAGCTTTTCACAGCATAAGCTATGGCGAGAAAAAGCTTTCACAACCGCCGAAAAAGCCTTGCCATCTGGACGAAAATAGCTAAAACCGGGCAAATGAAGCAGCAGTTTCTATCTCACCTGTGCCATGACAGGAGCTTGCGGAGGGAAAGCCTGCAACATTAAATGCATCTTTCGCCTTCACTAAATGCGATTTTTGGTACACAATTCCCAAGCTTTTCTGCTTTCTTCGAAGAGCGGGCTGCGGGAGCTCACGTCTCCATCGCGTTTCTACCGGAAGAAAAGATGGCTGGCTGCATAAAGAGCCTCCATGGCGGGCTTCTTCTTTGCCTGCAGAAAATTTAACTCCCTGCACAGAGTTCCAAGTCTATATCTAGGGTTTCTGCCTGCACACAATTCTAAGTTCAACCCTCCATAGCTAGGGCTGACAAAAGAAAAAGACGGCTGGCCACACACGTTCCGCCTTCTTTCCTGTGTTGAACACCTTAAAACTCACAACCTACACGGCCAGACGTCTCCCTCTTCTGGCGTTTGCCAAGGCTATGGCGAAACCGCTAGAAGTCGAGAATTTCCATTGCAAAAGCAGTGCCCTTAATCTGCAACAGGTCATGAGAGAGAGGCTGTGGGTCGGTGTCGGTGTGGGTGTGTTGTGCAGTGTGTCTGTGAGAGAGAGACTGAGACTGTACAGTGTGTGTGTGAGAGAGAGAGAGAGAGACTGAGACCGTGCAGAGTGTGTGTGTGTGTGTGAGAGAGAGAGAGACTGAGACTGTGCAGTGTGTGTGTGTGTGTGTGTGAGAGAGAGAAAGAGAGAAAACTGTCTCCTGCATGAGTGCAATCAATCTAGAGAGAGAAAGAGAGAGACCCTTAATGTTCAAATCTACCAATGAGCCCCCATGCCATGAGGCTATCATTGAGGGCCATGAGATGACAGGGCCTGTAGCCTGTAGGAACCCAGATTCCCAATCATTTGCAGAGCATTTAAGACCTTTTAAGGCTCTAATCATTTATGAGTTGATTAACTGAGTAGGAATTAAGTCCCATGATCCATCATCAGGATTCAGGGCCCATCAAGAGTGCTACAAAAACAAAATTTAAAAATAAAAGAAAATCTTTTGAAAGACCTAGCTTCATTGTCTGCATAAGAAAGCTAAAGGAAAGCAAGTGGACCAGGTGATACAACAAATTCAGGATCCTGTTGAAGATGAGAGAGTCCGTCCATTTCCAAGGATGTGTTGCTCATCAAAGCACTCTATGTTTTTTGAAAGACACACTAAGAAAAAGCGAAAAAAGCTGGATACGCAGTTAGAGAAACTTCTCAATAAAGTCAAAGGCAAGCTTGTGGAGCTGCTGTGGCTTGCATTTCAGGACCTTTGGGTGATAAGAAGAGAATTTCATGTTGAAGGACATTGTACTCATTAGAGCTCTCTATATGTTGTAACCTGTCTCTTTCTAATCTCTTAATATAAGTAGCCTTTATTTGAAAAAAAAATAAAAATAAAAGAAAATCTTTGCTTGAAAGGAAAAAAACCACATCCATTGTCTCTTTCTAATCTCTTAATATCAGTAGCCTTTATTTGAAAAAAAAAATAAAAATAAAAGAAAATCTTTGCTTGAAAGGAAAAAAACCACATCCATCATCCCATCATTATTGAGTTCCACATAGAAAACAAACAAATCATAAAACTTTTGATTACAAAATTTAGATTTTCTAAAATTGAGAACATAAATCTTATGCCTTTGTGAATGCTTTTTTTAGGAACAATATTATAGTTTGATTTTAACCATTGTAATTAAAGAAAACTGGCCAAGTATATTATAGCAACCCTTATTTTCAACAATAAATTTCTTGCATATAATAGTTCTAAAACCAACAACTAGTATACAATGTACATTCTTTTGATAAAAATTCCAATTGTCCTTATTTTGATGTGTTTAAAAATGGATTTTATAAAGCACATACTCACTCCTAAGTAGGAAATTGGAATTATAGCTTTAAGGAGGTAAAAACATCATTAAAGTGTATTTTTAAATTTAAAAATCGGCCAAGGAATTTCATAGCCCTTATTTTTAAGAATAAACCTTTATACATTCTACTTATGAATTCAACATTTATACAAGTTAAGTATTTAAGACCCATTGAATTCATTGAATTAAGGAGTTGCCCTTAATCTAATTGCTTTTATTAAAAAAAAAGGATTTTTGTTGAGTGCATCGATCCCATGGGGTCAAGGTTGCCTTTTGACTAGCAGTCTTAACCATCAATTTTGATGGGATGAGATAAAATATGCAAGTTTTTTTTAGCAAAGTACATAAATTTCTTGATAGGTTAAAAATAATTTCCCTTTTTTTAATTATAGAAACGATATGGTAGTCGTTAAAAAGCAAGCTGAGTAGCCCAACCCCCATGACTTACCACATGTCTACTTCTCCATCTAGGCAACTAGTCTAGTTCTAAGAGGGGAGGCTCGACCAATGGTGGCGACATTATTCTTAGCATGCCTATCTCCACAGACAAGTAACAGTTGGTTTCCAACCAACTCTAAAACTGAAATCTGACAAAGCAATCATCTCTCATGTTGTCCACCAAGGACTATAAACTTGGTGGTCTTGTCATTTTTTGTTTTGTAGGCGCCAATCATAGCTTTGCAAAATAGCATTAGCTACATCAAGACTACACTGTGTTTGTGAACAAATTCTATAGTGGTGTTGCAAGAGGAGCCCTAATAGATACACCTCCAAACATCTTACCTCCTCATATTTGGCATGGCAACAAGCTAGTCATTGCAATGTAACTAATCATCATTTCTACTTTTGGAAATTCCAAAGACTTCTAACATGTCTAATCAAGATTGGTTGCTTCCTTTTTTTAATTGCATTTTTTTCCTAAATCACTAATTTATAGGTATTCTTCACAACAAATGGGGATAGGCGAATGAAAAGGACCCATAGCTTAGGAACATGAAAAATGAGAGCCACTCCTTTTCAAAGGGAAAGGTCTCTAACACCTATCTGTATGTCAATGGGCACATCAAAGGGAAAGGTCTCTAACACCTATTCGTATATCATAATGATGTGCCAATGGGCACGTCTATGGATCTAAGTGATCCAACATAGTCAAAGTAAGGTTCTCTCAAAGTTGTCACATGGATTTGATGGGCTAACAAATGGCTAATGATGGGCTAACAAATGGCTAATGAGCAAGAAAAAGCGCTTGGGAAAGGCTAATTCATCATAGAGATGTTCGTTTTGTGTAAGAGCCAAGTGTATATTGTAGGGTAGAGAATCTATTCCTACTTGTGGAAAATTAGCACAAAAGATTACTTACCCATTGCATATTCACCAATGCCCGAATGGGCTTCCACTATGAACGAGTACAAAAGGCCTTTGGAAAGGAAAATGTTCACTTGCAAGACCTATAATCACAATGCTCACATAGGCTTCCTACCTCTTCGTGGAAACTTCATAATGCCAAAGTTCATCCTCATGGGACTCAAGAGGTTTGAAGGGATGCAAGGGACATTAGCACAAAAGATTGCTTACCCATTGCATATTTACCAATGCCCAAATGGGCTTCCACTATGACTGAGTATAAAAGACCTTCAGAAAGGAGAATGTTCACTTGGAAGACCTATAAATCACAATGCTCACATTGCTCACATTTGTTTCGGGTGTTCATGATGGCTAAGGGATCCTTCCTTGTCCAAAGCTTTGCCCCCAGGTATAAGGTATGGTGTGTAAGTGCCCTCAAGGACAATAATGCCCTTGCATGAAACGGCCAATATGTAGCACATGGAAGGCTAACAATCAAATTGATGAGGAGGAAAACACCCTAGCAAAAGAATGGCGTGTGTAAGTGCACTCAAAGAGGACAATGGCCTTGCATGAAACGACCTATATGTAAGATGGAAGGCTAATGAGCACATTGATGAGGAGGAAAACACCCTAGGATGGCTTTTGCAAGCATGGGAAGGACAAATAGAGTTCTTTCCTCCCATTGTGATTGGACACCCATTGATGGATTGACATGGCTAGGTGTGTGTGTATGTGTGTGGTGCCTTCAAGTGGAGTCTCCACACAACATGTGGATTACACACAAGCTCCCATGCATATTGTTTGCAAAAAGTTTGGCATCATCTATATCTATACTCAAACTCTACTACACAAAAGCTTCAAGCCACACTCTATACAAAGGTCCACGTGACCTTGTTCTATCCATTGAGTATTTGATTTATGGAGCACATTATCTACAATTTTTATTAAACCATTATAATGGGGTGTTGTTTACATATAGATTTATCAAGCCTTTAACATGTTTACTATAAATACACTCTCATCAAAATAATAATCAACATATATTTTTCAACCTCACTTAAAAAGATATATTTTTATATATAACAAGTGGTGCACTTTTCCTTTAAACATTAGAATGCTCCATGGTAGCTCATGAAAAATAAGTAATGGAAAGCAACCCCACCTTCACAAAAATTGAATCATCATGATTGTAACAAATAAACAATAAAATAAATTGAATCATCATGATTGTAACAAATAAACAACAAAATATCTTTTTTGTCGCCTTGTTGTAAGGCTATAGAGGCTCCATGTTTCAAAGTACATCATGTGTGCTTCCTTTCTAGTGCACTATCTCATGATATAAAAGATTTTAATGTCTTTTAAATCCACTTGTCTTATCATTGCATCTCTTTTTGGCCCACCTTTGTAAATGGAAAGGGAGGCCTTAGGGTAGTTAAATCTCTTACTAGGTTTAGAGAGAAAACAATAACATACAAACATCTTTGGGCACAATGTTTCTTTAATGGTTTTGCATGCATGATGAGTTTTATTCCTTTCCTTTTCTTTGGATACACATGTAAATACTTTGTTGAAGCCTCTCTCTCTCTCGCTCTCTCTCTCTCTCTCTCTCTCTCTCTCTCTCTCTCTCTCTCTCTCTCTATGAAGCACATTTTTTGGGGCAATACAAATGTATTTCCTAGGGTTTGACATCACTAGTCACAAATCTTACAATGAGCCTAAGGGATACAATGGGCCTATTATTTCTCTCTCTAGTAGCTCTTTCACCTAAAAGAGCTAGAGTAGAATTTATTGCTAAAGTTTTTATTGAGTTTTACCATTTTAATGGGTTGTATGGCTTTGCTTCAATCAAGATGAGTGAAGGTGACAATGCAGTGGGGCTTGGCAATGCATGGAACTCAAGGGGAGAGGTGGGCTTCTAACACCACACCTACAAGACTCTTTCTAGTGTGAGCCTTCACCTAGGTGAGAAATATATCTCTTGTTTGTAATGCTACATTGAGAATGTTATTATCAAGGCACACATATTACTATTGAGACTTAGCCTCATATAGGCTATCATTGAGGCATGTAAATTATCCCTCAGAGGTTGTGGGAATGTTATGGTCTAGGCAAACTCAAAGAACCTAGGGTTTATATCCTAATCTATACTAAAAAAAGACCTCTACGATAGTGTTTAAAACAATGCCACTAGTATAGTCTTCATCATATCACATGAGTTTGGGGTTTAGAAATGAATTAGATATAGAGACTTTACATAGAGATGGAAAAGGAGACTCTTATTCTTATTATTCAATTTGCACCTCTATAATTTATGTAGAGTATTTTAATATACACTCACTTATGTAACAAACCTAGTATGAAATTATTTAAATATGATATACAACCAACTCTTGGACATGTTAAACACACACCAATGTGAAGCCCAAGCAATTCTCTACTACTTTGTATGTATGGCCCAAAGAAAAGAGTGGCATGCCAGTTCACACTTCGTGCTTCCTTACTTTGAGACCTCTCTTATATGGAGTGTTGTCGCTTCTCATCAATGGCTAGACCTCTCTTATGGAGTTTGTGATGTCTCTTCTCAAAAGAGTTAGACCTCTCATATATGGAGTGTTGTCTCTTCTCAATGCTTGTTAACCACATATGGTTAGCAGGTTTCTATGACAACTATGTCCACATACTTATGTAATGGGCACCCGTACTATATTTTAAATCCTGTCATTTGATGAGAGAATATAGGATCCATGGCAAAGGAAACATTGAAGAGGTGGTTTCCCTCTACAACAACAGGTGCACCTATGGTGTGAACAATTGGTTTAGGGTCCATGTGAGACACATTCAAAGGAATATGATGTGTTATGGGTGCCTTAGGGTGTTGGAGCACATGGGCTAGATGGGCTTGGAAATGGACTAGGTTTTGATCTTTCCATGAACAATGGGGTTTGCCCTGAGGTGCAATGGTTGGAGTGGAAAAATAGGCACTGTAGATGGTTGTGGTGGCTCTATGTGTGAGTGGTTGGGTGGGGGCGCGGTGCCACCATTAATGCATGGTGCCCAAGAGGAGATGAGCATAATGTTACAAATGGGCATTGGGTTGTCATTGGCTCAGTGACCAATTGGGTAGAATTGCTTTCGCACATATTGTCATAAAGAGAAATCGCCCATTTGCAAGCTTGATCAAAGGTTAAGGGGTCCTCAACAGATAGTCATGAAGCTTTGGATTGTGCAAACCCAAGAGGAAACGGTCCATTAATTGCTTGTCACTCTATTTTTCCCTTTCTTCGCAATGCGAATCGAGGTACTTGATATGTGCAATGTAGTTGTGTAAGGTTTCCTTTAGCTTTTGTTCGAGTTGGAACAATTGGATAACGGGGCTCCATTTGGGCTCGTATGGTGCAAATCCCAGAGTGAAGGCCTCTTTCACTGCTTTGAAAGTGCCTTTGTGCCAAGGTTCCAAGGATTGGAACCATTGCACTGCCTTGCCTTCAAGGCTTAGTCCAAAGATATGGACCTTTGTTGTTGTATCATCTTTAATTTCAAATGCCTCACATATTTGGTTAAAGGCCTCTAGGTGGGATACAAGGTCTCCAACTTCATGGAATTTCAGCATGAGTCACCCACATTGGTTGTGTATGTGATATCCATGGGTGCAATTGTTGTGCCACTCCCCTTTGCTAAGCTCACAATGTCAATTTAGGGATCAAGGGGATGTGGTACGTGGGTGCAGACTCTCTAACTTAACTAAAAATTAATCCTCTCTAATCTCACTATTAATCACCCTTTAATCATTTTTCTTTGCTCTCTAATTACTCCTTAATGGTGATGCGTTTTGAGATGGGGATTTGATAGGTGGATTAACAATGCCACGACTAATCTAATGATGTGATCATAACAAATCAAACAACCCAAAACCGAATGCCATAGTTACTTACTTGACACCGGGCAATGGAGACTCCGTCGGATTTGAACAAGGAAGGCTTCGACAAGAAATGGATTGGGGCTCCTTGGCAAAGCGGTGCCAAAGCTGTTAAGCTAACCCCAACGTGTCATGGGAAGTTGCCGGTCCGCCGAGCTTGAGCTATGCTCAAGAGCTCCACTGTCACGTGTGGATAGCCGCTCTTCGTCCACGATCCTCCCGCACTTCTTGTCACACCGAGGTAGTTCCTAATTCTACGGGTGGTGCAACCGCTCCCACGAAGATATGGAAGCCGATCGAGGTGTGATAGCCTAATCACTCAAGCAAGAGCAAGAAAAAAAGCAAGAGGGAAGCAAGAGAGGACGAGCAATCAGCACTAATCACACCCAAACCCAAACCCTAAGCATACCACACCTGCTAGATTAGAGTTGCAAGAGAGAGGGGGAGAGAACACTCCACGTCTATTGCATAAATGGGAGAATATAAGTTACAAACAAGAGAAATTGGTTTTTATAGTTCCAAGCCTTTTCCCACTAGTCCGCCCGAGAAGAAGTGACCCGAGGCACCTGGAACATAGTTACAAGCGCATACGGGATATGTTAACTAGCATGCTAACTAGCATACCGGATATGCTAAAAAGCGTATCCAGAATGCTAATAAACACAACGGATATGCTAGTTAGGATACTGGATACGCTAACTAGCATACAAGATACGCTAATTAGCGTAACCAGTATGCTAACTAGCACACTGGATATGCTAGTTGGATGAGTGGATGCTAATTAGCATATCCAATATGCTAATAAGTATATTGGGTATGCTTATTAGCATACCGGAGTTAGCATATTGAATGCTAATTAGCATATCCAGTATGCTAGTTAGCATATTAGATTGCTATCTGAAACGCTAATTAGCATACAGGATATGCTAATTAGCATATCCTGTATGCTAACTAGCATACTGGCTATGCTAAGTTAGCATACTGGCTATGCTAATTAGCATACTGAATATGCTAGTTAGCATACTTGATATGCTATTAAGCATGTTGGATATACTAATTACCAATTTTTATATGCTAGTAAGCATTTTGGAGCATATTGGATTAGCTTAGAGGTTATAAGGTCTACTAGTTAGCATACTAGGTATGCTAGTTAGCATATTGGATATGCTTATTAGCATACTGGATATGCTAGCTGGAATGATAGTTAGCATACAAGATATACTAATTAGCATATCCAGTATGCTGGTTAGTATACTGGATATGCTAATTAGCATATCCTGTATGCTAACTAGCATACTGGATATGCTAATTAGCATACTTGATTAAGCATGTTAGATATACTGTGCTCTAGTAAGCACATAGAAGCTTTTGGGTACACTTGAATTGCTTAGAGATTATAAGGTTTACTAGTTAGCACACCTGGTATGCTTGTTAGCATACTTGATATTCTAGTTAGCATATATGATTATGCTAGCTAATTAGCATACTGGCTTAGCTGCACACATAGTTAGTATATGAAACATACTATGTAGCATACATGACATGCTTATAAAGGGTATAATCAAAGATTTTTTTGTTGCAGGCCTCTCAAAGCCCCTACATGATGTGGGCAGTGTGCATGACACCAAAGGTAAGGGAAAGGCTGCAAACTGAGAACCCTTCGACTGAGAAGGGTGGTGAGCTAGATACAATGAATGAAGGAGTAGATGCGGGATCCCAGCAAATGCAAAGTGCAAGCATGAAAACAACAGAGGAAGGCGGTGACATGAGCAATAAATCAGAAGAAGATGATTTTTTTGTCATGGTTCCTCATGCGCGTGGCATGCCTACTGCAACTGACACAGTAAAAACTTCTCAACAGACAATGGCTAGTGCCAGTGCATCAGGGGAAACATTGAAGACTAACAGCATAGAGGACCCGCAGGAAGTTGGTGATAACAGCCCTCTCGAAGGTTTTTTGCGAAAGGCTAAGGCAAAGAGAAAAGTGGGCCCGGAAGAGGTACCTAAAGAAACTGCAAGCAACGGATATGGTTCCCCAAAGAAGATGGAGGACAAAGCTGAAAGCACCAAAGGTGAAAAGAAAGCCACCCGCTCAAGAGCTTGCAAAAAACTGTGTTAAGACCTTTCCTTTTTTTGCCTAGATTCTGTACTGTAAGCAGGCAACTGTCACTGTTCAGTTGTTTAGCCTTTACTTAGTGTTCCCATACCTATGCCCTTCGCTCTTATGGCTATGCCATTTTGAAAACCTAATGCCTCTTGTGGCTGTCATGTAATTTTTTTTATTTTCCCGGTGAAAATGTCTTTGTGTAATATAATGTTGAGCAGCAGTCCATTATAATTTTCTACCAATCTATGAACTTCTTCACTTCGTATCGCTGTTTCTTTGCAGAGGAAGAGAAACTGGCATTAATTGCCTTGACTGATGTAAATGCTGCCATGCAATGACAGAAATTATGGAAATGGCGAGTCCGCAAAGTCAGGCAGATAAGGAGAGAAAAATTGGAGATTGAAAAGCGGCTCGAACGATATTCACAGCGTGCCCGTAGAATTTTTGAGCGCCTAAATTATGTTCACCCATCAGGGGAGGTTATATATACTGAATGGTATCCTCTTCCAGACCCAATATTGGTGCCTAAGCGACTATGTGATGAAAAAAGGGCTCTTTTACTAGATCTCAACGGTCTTTTACTGAGGGTGGTAGAGACTCACTTCGGCGAAAAGCCCCCTGCATATGCAGATGAAATGTTAAAATACAATGTAGAGGATAAGCAGGTGTTCTGTCGTAAGGACAGCCACATGTTTTTGGACTGGTGTCTTCAGTTCTTCAGTGTGTATATTTGGAGCACAAGCATGCATCGTAAAGTCATGAATATTTGCAGGGCTGTTTTTAATTTGCAGGTGCCAAGGATTGTCGATTTTTTTGCGTAAGAGCATTGCAGTCCGCAACCCTGGCAGATCTTGAATAAACCTGTGTTTATGAAAGATTTAGCCTTGTTTTGGAAATACAATCCGACGTACAACGCCCAAAACACGCTTCTGATTGATGATAGCCTCTACAAAGTGTTTCAGAACCCAGCACAAGCTTGGCTCGTTACTCCGAAGCTAGAGGACCAAAGTGCTGAGGAGAGACAACAGTTTCTTATAGAAACTTTGAAAGACTGGCTTTTTCTTTAGCTGCAGTCGGATGATCGGGCAGCGTATGTGGCTGACAATTTCTTTGATACAGACTCTGATAACTTCTCTGATGCAGTCATTAAATAGTTGCTAGAGGCTGAGAGACAAGCAGAACTTCGTCGCAAACAAAAGGAAGATGACCTAGAAGCAGAGAGAGAGGAGAAAGCTAGGCTGGAGAGGGAAAGAAAAGAAAAGGAACAGCAGAGAGGCGACCTAGAAGCTGAGAGAAAGGAAAAAGCAGAGGAAAAGGAGAAAGCAGAGAAAAAGGAGAGAGCAAAAAAGCCCGGTCACTACAAACGCCCTCTGAGGAGGCCTAAAGATTTTTGGCGGGTGTGACTCATTGTAAAATTAAACCCTATGTAATGTTATTTGATGTTGGAAGTTAATGATGAGATAATCTTTTCAACAGTTGCCTCCTACTATTCCATTTTTATGTGTTACAGAATTATGTATTGGGTTTTTTGTTAGGTAGCACACACTATAAAGTAGCAAGTATACAGTTAGCATATACTGTGGTAGTTAGCATACACCATATGCTAGTTAGCATAATCCTGTATGCTAGTTAGCACACTATATAGCAGCTAGTTAGTATACATTTAGCATATACTGTGCTTGTTAGCATACACTATATGCTAGTTAGCATATACTGTATATGCTAGTCAGCATATACTGTTTGCTATAGTTAGCATACAGTATATGCTAACTAGCATATACTGTATGCTAGTTAGCATACGCTTTATGCTAGTTAGCACACACTATGTAGAAGCTTGTTAGTAAATAATTATCATATACTGTGGTAGTTAGCATACAATATATGCTAGTTAGCATATACTGTATGCTAGTAAGCACACGCTATATAGTAGCTAGTGAGTATACAGTTAGCATATACTGTGCTAGTTAGCATACCCTATATGCTAGTTAGCATACCCTATATGATATACTGTATGCTAGTTAGCATATACTGTATGCTAGTTAGCATACGCTATATGCTAGTAAGCACACAATATAAATTAGGTAGTTAGTATACAGTTAACATGTATTGTGCGAGTTAGCATACAGTATATGCTAGTTAGCCTATACTATATACTAGTTAGCATACTATATATACTAGTTAGCATACACTGTATGCTAGTTAGCATACGATTTATGCTAGCTAGCACACACTTTGTAGAAGCTTGTTAGTCAGCATATACTGTATATGCTAGTCAGCATATACTGTTTGCTAGTTAGCATATAGTATGTAGAAGCTTGTTAGTCAGCATATACTGTTTGCTAGTATATGCTAACTAGCATATACTGTATGCTAGTTAACATACGCTTTATGCTAGTTAGCACACACTATGTAGAAGCTTGTTAGTAAACAATTATCATATACTGCGGTAGTTAGCATAGACTATATGCTAGTTAGCATATACTGTATGCTAGTAAGCACACGCTATATAGTAGCTAGTGTGCATACAGTTAGCATATACTGTGCTAGTTAGCATACACTATATGCTAGTTGGCATATACTATATGCTAGTTAGCATACGCTATATGCTAGTAAGCACACAATATAAATTAGGTAATTAGTATACAGTTAACATATACTGTGCGAGTTAGCATATAGTATATGCTAGTTAGCCTATACTATATACTAGTTAGCATACTTTATATGCTAGTTAGGATACACTGTATGCTAGTTAGCATACGCTTTATGCTAACTAGCACACACTTTGTAGAAGCTTGTTAGTACACAATTAGCATATACTGTGGTAGTAGTAAGCATACACAAGATACAAAATAGAATAAAAGACCACGACGCTCATGTCAAAAACCAAATGGCATGCTGTTATAGATTGCTTCATAATCTTCGGGGGTGATTGTGTACATTTGTCTTCTCTTTTGCATGTGTTTCATGGGTATCTTGGTACAACGTACAAGATTTGAAAGTATGTGAACAACAGGTTGATTGTAGTCTAGTTTGAAGGTGTATGCATCCACTTGCTTGTAATACAGTCCTTGCACGACATAAGAGCCTTTGTCAATTACATTGTTCCACTCATCAATGTAACCTTGTTTTGCCTTTTCTTTTACTGGGCTGCAATGCACTTTACCAAGTAAAAGTCTACATTCTCATCATTGGTTGTAGCATCCGGATTCACTGCAAAAGTGTCACCGACACAAAGCACTACTTGGCAATAGGCAACCACATTTGCAACACACTTTAAAGTGGCCCCATTAGGCTTCAGCTGTTCATGTGTCAACGATCTTTTAACAACTGCGCCTGCACCGTCATGCTCTCCCTTGCCATGTCCTGATCCAAAGAAGAACTAGCTCATCTCCATTCCTGTCAGTCCAGCATACCTTGCAACAAAATAGAAAGGCCTAGCAGCCTTAAACTGTGAGGCAGCACCATCTGACCAGACCCAGTGACATTTTGGAGTGACGCCTTCTCTCTGTAACCAGCCACAATGTAGCATAAAACAATGTTGGACAAACAATGTGTCATGCACTTTGTCATCTGATATGAAGAAGTGGATTTTCTTGACTACTTCCCCTTCTCTGCGGTAGTATGTTATGTGCACAAAAATAGTTACTTGACTTGAGTGCCAATGCATGGATTGAATCTCATTTTGCTCCTTGAATGCATAGTTTTCTGCAAAGTCTACAACCGACACAACCACATCGTCAGGAAATCTAAGAATACAATCCTTGAACTGTTGTGCTTGCCATCGAGACGAGCGATATAGTTATGTTTGATAAAAACCTTCAGCTTGGTCCTGTAAGAGTTGAAGAAACTCCCAGCACTGCATTTCTTTAGTCACAAGATCTTTTCTCTTTTTTTGTCTCCGTGCTTATCTGTTGCCTCCACATATGCAAACAATTTTACAAAGATATTCTTACCTGGGCTTTGTGTCTCTAAGCAGCATGTTTCTAGCTTTTTCACACCACATTTCTTACATTCGCCCATCAAACACTCACTATTGTGGTAACCAGCATCTATCTGCTTCAGGCAGAGAACTGACTCCCATAAATGTGTGACACCTTTGAAAGTTTGACATAAAGCCATGCAACCCCTGCTAGTTTCATCACCTCTGACGCAAACGCTGCATGTACATCTGCATTGGGCTCCATGCAGCCCGAATGACTGAGACCGCATATGGTTAAGTGTGTCCTTTAAAAAAGGACATCTGCACATGATATTCGCAGTAGCATGTGTATCTATCTTTCAGCCGCCGTACAAAAAATGGCTTCATCATCTCAAACATTCTCATACCTATTTTGCAATCTAGATGCTTTTCTTTGAATCTGTAGAAGAGCTCAACCTGCAATTATGAGAGTTAGAAGGCGGTTATTATGCTAGTTATGCTAATTAGTATAGAGGCCATGCATGGAAGCATACTGTATGTAACCAGCACTTACAGTATGCTAACTAGCACTTACAATATGCTAACTAGCACTTACAATATGCTTCCATGCATGTGACTAGCACTTACAGTATGCTAACTAGCACTTACAATATGCTTCCATGCATGTGCAGTATGTTAACTAGCACTCACAGTATGCTAACTAGCACTTGCAGAATGCTAACTAGCACTGACAGTATGCTAACTAACACATTCAATAGGCTAATTGGTACATTCAGTATGCTAAGTAGCACATTCAGTTAGCTAATTGGTACATTCAGTGTGCTAACTAGCATAAACAGTGCTAACTAACACAAACAGTGCTAAACTAGCACAAACAGTATGCTAATAAGCACATTCATTATGTTAACTAGCACATTTAGTATGCTAAGTAGCACTTACAGTATGCTAACCAGCACTTAAAGTATGCTAATTAGCACTCACAGTATGCTAACCAGCACTTAAAGTATGCTAATTAGCACTCACAGTATGCTAATAAGCACATACAGAGTGCTAACTATCACTAATCATATGCTAACTAGCACTTACAGTATGCTAAGATGCACCTACATTATGCTAACTAGCACCTTGAGTATGCTAACTAGCACTTAGAATATGCTAACTAGCACTTAAAGTATGCTAACTAGCACTTACAGTATGCTAATCAGCACCTACCATATGCGAACTAGCACTCACAGCATGCTTACTAGCATTTACATGCTAGCATGTAGAGTGTGCTAATCAGCACATAGAGTATGCTAACTAGCATACACAGTTTGCTAACTAGCATTTACAGTGTGCCTCCAGGTATGGCTTGTATACTAACTAGCATGTAGAGTGTGCTAATTAGCACATAGAGTATGCTAACTAGCATACACAATCTGCTAACTAGCATTTACAGTGTGCCTCCAGGTATGGCTTGTATACTAATTAGCATTACTAATATGATAAATAACGCACTCTGTAAGGTGATCAACATATTGAAGATTTGAACTAGCAGATACAGTATAACATGTTCTAGCATGTAGAGTGTGCTAATTAGCACATAGAGTATGCTAACTAGCATACACAGTCTGCTAACTAGCATTTACAGTGTGCCTCCAGGTATGGCTTGTATACTAATTAGCATTACTAATATGATAAATAACACACTCTGTAAGGTGATCAACATATTGAAGATTTGAACTAGCATATACAGTATAGCATGTTCTAGCTAGAATAAACCATAAACAACCACAGTGTAAATAACAACCAGTATGCTAACTGTAAAGTTTGACATGCTTTTTAGTGTACTCGAATAATGGTGCTTTGGTTAGATCAATTACCTGAGGTTCATCAAGGAGGTGTACAGGGTGCTTTATGTAATTTTTTCTCCCCATCCTCTTTCGACAAACATCTTTTTTGTTAGGGGATACACGTGTCTCATCCCTCCAAAATGTGTAAACCAGCTCCTTCATTTCATCTGTGATTGTGCTACGACGGGCAGCCAATGAAAACATTCCACCGTCAACATTCGATGTCACCCGCAATTTAGCCTTGTACAAGGATCGACGCGGAACTTTAAGGAGTCTCGAGACTTTTGACATTTGCACGTTCTCCTTTGAATTCAACATCATGGACAATGCTGTATGCTTCAAATACAACTCCTCTCATTACAGCTTGGCTACTTTACAAGCGCCAAGGTGTTACGAACATTGCACATGATTGCACTTTGAATAATAGACTCCTCTGGACACACTGCTTGCACGACACGATGATGAGATACTAGATTCCAAATTTCTTGGTTGTCTTCTGTACTAATTCCTTCAGTCCTCCTCTTGAACAGTGCCACAATCTCTGACGAGATTTTCTTCTTCTTTTCCTCCTCAAAGGCAAGCTCTCGAACCTGAACCTACTTAAGTTTTTTCTTCTCTCGTTGTTTCCTCTTTCTTTGTCTCTCATAATCCCTAATGGTAGTACAAGTTGGGTCCTCCAAGTTCGGATTCATTGTCTGTAAAGGATCCCTTCTGCTACCTTCATCTGCTGCCCTTGAATGCGCAAGTAAACTTACCAGATCAGATTGCAAGGTATGGTTCGCCATAACTCTATGAGATGGGGAGGAAGTGGGCTACACGGAGAGAATGCGAGGCCAAGGGAGAGGGTGAGACTGTTTGAGCAGCATCACAAGAGAGAGAGAGAGAGAGAGAGAGAGAGAGAGAGAGAGAGAGAGAGAGAGAGAGAGAGAGAGAGCTTGCCTTACACAGATCATGGAGAACCTCGAGAGAGCGAGAGAGAGAGAGAGAGACACAGAGACAGAAAGATAGAGAGAGAGAGAGAGAGAGAGAGAGAGAGAGAGAGAGAGAGAGAGAGAGAGAGAGAGAGCGCTCATCCACTACACCATGACTTCAGTAACTGAAAAGATGCTACATTTGAATTTGGTGTCGAGTAAATTTAACATTAATTATGGAAAGTTTATTTCAAAATGGACATATTCTTGGCTCTCGAATGTATGCTAACAAGCACTACTAACTAGCATTGTCTGGGACAGCATTTTTTGTGCACGTTAACATGCTTCTACCCCTACACAAGAAGGGGAAGAGACAATGATGCTCTTACCCATGTATTGCTTCCTTCCTTGCTTTTTCTTTCCTTTTGCTTGCCTCCTTAGCTCTCACACGAATCGGAGCTTTGACACCATAAAGAGAATGCGAGGGAGAGGGAGAGCTAGAGTGCAAGACACAAAAGAGAATGCGAGGGAGAGGGAGCGCTACAGTTCCTTGTAAGCATACATAGACACACGAGAGTGCAAGACACAAAAGAGAGATGGATGGTTGAATTTTGTTCTATCTTCTTCTCTTCTCTACAACCATATAACTAAAAGATAAGAGTATATATATAAAGGGAAAGTACTCTCTTACAACAACATACAACAACATACAATGATCAGTCTATAGTGTAAACCCGACTATATGAGGTGGCGCTATAATTATGCCATAACTCTAGTACTCCAAAGTGGCATTCACACAGCCTTTCATCCACTGGTGGCACACAACCATAATCTCACCAACCATGCCAGTGGCATAAGTACGGAAGCTATTACCCAGGTGGGTTATCAATGTCCGTCGCACTAGTTGAGCTTGATATCTCAATAGATGATATGAAACTTTGACGCTTTTGGGAACTGTTGGACCTTTTGCCTTGTAGTGCCTTTTCATGTACCTTTTCCTAGTGTTGACCCCTTGGCTCATCAACTCATCCTTGGAACTTAATGCATTAAAACCATTGTCTAGTCAGATCCTATTTCGAAATTTGGACCAAAAAGGTACCTTTTTGTGGGCCACCATCTTTCGTTTGCATTTGGATGGGCTGCCATTGTTCCTTTGTACGGAATAATCTAACACAGCAATCCATGGTCTTTCAAGCAACACCTACTCTTTCATCACACCTTTGTAGGCATGACTTATACCTTTCCAACGACATAAGGTTATTGCCAACAAGAATTTTTCATTTAGAGACCCTTCAACCTTAGATATGCTACCATCTAAATTTCAAGTCTTGACATTGGTTGATATTAACTCTGGTTTTCACAAGGATCCCCATGTTTCACATGATATGAGATTGTGATAGGCCCTTGTGTCTAATAGAGCTATGCTAGTGTTCCACCACCACAGACACTTGAATACTAACCCTTACGAGCTCAATATCTAGGTCATCATCTTTCTGGGATGATAGTGTAGCCATGTGTATGGACAAGGTTTTACCCATTCTTTATTTTGCTTTATTGATCTTGGCTAAAGGGGCCTCCTCTTGTGAAAGGCTTTTCACCCTATCTTGTTCTTTCTTTTCTTGTTTATTTTTATGGATTTAGGCTAACATGTCCTGTGTCAAGGGTCCATAATAATTTTTCAATTTGGTCCCATTGATGTACCCACTAGGTCTCAATCCTCTGAGGTTTAACTTTTTATATTTGTTACTCTCAGTTTCGTACAACAATACTAGGGTTCCCTCTTTAAGCTACTTTTTCTATTTGTTACTCTCAGTTTCGTACAACAATACTAGGGTTCCCTCTTTAAGCTCCTTGTCTTTAATGTTTTGGTCAAATTATTTTCTACGTCGGAGCTTTTCTACTACCATCAATCCATGCATGGCATAAGCCTTTAAGCTCCTTGTCTTTAATGTTTTGGTCAAACTATTTTCTACGTCGGAGCTTTTCTACTACCATCAATCCATGCATGGCATAAGCTTGACTTTCTATAACTTTTATAAGTTAACCAGTCCTTTAGCCACCATTATATTCTCTAGGTATACTAGTTTGTCCTCTTTAGGCTCCTTGTCTTTAACATTTTGGTTAAACCATTTTTTAAGTCAGAGCTTTTCTGCCATCAATCTAGCATGATGATAAGTTTAGTTTTCTTCAGGTTTTCTAAGTCAACCAACCCTTTAGCCATTGCATTCTCTATTAATCTCTTGTTGACAACGATTCTTAGACTAGGAACTATGTACTCCATAGGCTTAACTGCATCAACCCCATACGTTAATGGAAATGGGCTACCTTCTCTGATGTTCGATACGCCCATAAAGCCATTGTGCTCCTCCCAATCAGTTTGCCTTAGTTTGACTTGCATGAAAAGTTTTTGTTAAAATGCACCATAGTATCTTATTCGTGCTCTCTGCATGGCCATTGGTTTGTGGATAGGAAGGTGAATGTTTTGGGTGCACTATTATCAAGCCTGTGATGAGGTGATGAATCATGTCCTTAATAAACTATGATCCTTGGTCACTTACAATCTCTAGGAGACATCTAAATCTAGAGATGACTTGCTCATATAAAATTTTGCAGTGGTATAAGCATCAATCTTCCTAGTAGCTCTACCTTTCCCACTTGGTAAAGTAATCAGTGGGCTACTATCATATAGTAGGCTTGGGTTCTTTTAGTGCGACATGACTAATGAGTCCTACAAAATTAATTCTCCATTTTCCAAAGGGTTGTTGGACTATTATGAGGGTGAGGGCTCGGTGAGGGGCATTCGGTCTCTCTGATGTGGTATAAGGAACCATTGACACTCATCGTAGCCTTTGACAAGCTCATCTCTAGCTTGTCCACTTGGTAAAGTAATCAGTGGGGGCAGTAGCTCTAGCTTGCCCACTTGGTGAAGTAGTCAGTGGAAGCTACTATTATATAGAGGTCTTGGGTTCTTTTAGTGTGACAGGACTAATGAGTCCTACAAAATCAAGTCTCCATTTTTCAAAGGATTGTTGGACTATTACTAGGGTGTGGGGCATCTTGCCCCTCTATTATGCTATAAGGTCGTTGACACTCATTATAGCCTTTACCAAGTTTAGCCACATCACCAAATAATGTTGGCCATAAGCTTGGTTGGAGAAACCTTCTATGTTATCACTTGCCTAGCGAAGTGTTCTCTAGTAATTCTAGACTGTGCTTCCTCTGGAACTTGCATAAATTCATCTTTACGTACACATCTCTATAGAACATCATATTACCTAACTTGTATAGTTATCACAGTAGATAAGGTACAACTAGCTTGATAAGCTGCCACATATATCTTTATTCAATGGTCGATCTTGTGAAAAACCATAAGCAAGTTATTGGTGAAATTTTCTCACTCCATTTAAGCAACATATCAATTTTAAATAAACACACATCCAGGAGATCATCATCGATTCTTATGTGGCAGGCTTGCTATCAAGAATTCATGACATGTTTAGCTATTACATGTTGTGTTCCCTTTCTTATAGTCAATACATGTTGTGTTCCCTTTATTATAGTGACCATAAAGTTAAACTCCAAGAGCATGACCAACCATCCTATAATCCTTCTCATAGTGCAGGGCTTATTAACGAGATATAACAAGAACTGGCAATCCATGAAGAACACAAATTTGTTGGCCAAAAGATAGTGTCTATACTTTTTTTATAGCATATACCATGGCTAACCCTCTCTTTTTGTGGTACTGTAATTCATTTCTACCTCATTGAGTTACCTACTTTTTAAAGCATATAACATGGCTAACCCTTCTCTTTTGTGGGAGTGTAATTCATTTCTACCTCATTGAGTTACCTACTACTAGTTGGCAAAGCAAATCTAAGGGTAGTCCAATTTGTGCTCCCCTAGTTGTGCTAGCACACACCTAATGGCAAAGTTTGATGCATCAATATGCACATAGAAGATTATGTCCCAATTAGGGGGTCTCAAGATTAGTTCACTTGCTAGGGCCTTCTTAAGTTCATTGTATGCTTGCTGACATTCGTCGGTCCACTCAAAGACTACAAGTTGCCGATATAATGGTCATGCAATCTTGGCATAGAATACTATGAACCTTCTTTAGTACCCGACATTCCCCATAAACCTTTGTGCTTCCTTCCATAGAGAGGAAGTTCCGAAATCAATTTCACTTTACTTTTATTTGTGGAGATACTATTTTTAGACACAATATTCCTAATATAATACCATGCTTAACCTAAAATTGGTATTTCAATGGGTTCAAAAATATTCAATACAATTGACACCTTTGAAATACTTTTCTCAAGCAAGCTAGGTGGTCCTTCCACAGGGAGTGAGCACACAAGTCATCGATGCTTCTAAAACTTCTATAGATAGTCTTTTAAAGATGTGTTAAAATGTAGTAGGGGCATTAGTTAGTCCAAAGGGCATAACTTGATAGGAAAATGTGCCTCTTGCATCATAGTGAATGCATTCTTGTGCTAATCCTAAGGTGTGATAGAAACTTGGTTATATATCTAGAGAAGCCATCTAAAAGGCTATAAGCCTCTTCACCAGCTACTCTTTTTCTAACACATGTTTGGTATTCAAGACTATGTCATCTAAAAGGCTTATAGCCATCTAAAAGGCTATAAGCCTCTTCACCAGCTACTCTTTTTCTAACACATGTTTGGTATTAAAGACTATGTCACCCATAATTACCCCACGTTTAACCATACATTAGTACTTTGTTTTTTTCAAAGAAAATCAATAGATCCATGTCGACACCTTTAAAAGACACTTTGCAACCAGCTCAAATGTTCCTTCCATAGAGTGAAAGTCATCCATAAAGATTTTCAATTCCCTCGGATAGTCCTTGAAAGCTTTGCACATCAACCTATATACATTAGCCTTTGAAGGTAGCTAGAATGTTGGTTGAACCAAAAGGCATATAACCATATAAGCATAGGTACCCCCAACGAGTAATAAAAGTTGTCTTGCACTAGTCAGCAAGGTTAATCTAGACTTGATTATATATAACCAAAAAACCATCTAAGAAGCTGTAAGCTTCTTTTCTCTTATTACCACGCTTTCCCAAGACATGATCAATGAATGGTAATGGGTAATGATCTTTCACGGTTGAAAATTTTACTTGCTTGAGATTGATACTACACACTTTGAGTTTACCATTCTTCTTTGGGACTCTTCTTCGGGACAACAATAATAGGTGAAACTCATTCCATGTGTTTGATTTCATAAATAAACTCAACACCAATCAACTTATCAAATCTTGTTGCACACAAGTCTTTGGGACTCTTCTTCGGGACAATAATAATAGGTGAAACTCATTCCATGTGTTTGATTTCATAAATAAACTCATTCCATGTGTTTGATTTCATAAATAAACTCAACACCAATCAACTTATAAATCTTGTTGCACACAAGTCTTGCATAATTAGGGTTGATGGGTTATGTCTTACTAGTCTAGCCTCAGTCATGATGGGAGTTGTGTGCTTACAAACCTATGGAGGCACTCCCTTCATGTCCACGTATTTCCAAAAGCAAAAACATCCTAGAACTCCTTAAGAGATCAATTATTTCCTTTTTTTGGTCAAAGCACGGGTTTAGGGTCCTCATGGGGTTTTGCAAGATTAACTTGCTTTACCTAAATTGAACCTTCATAGGGGATGGCGTTGAACTAGACCTTCATAGGATGGCCTTGAAATTTCATCTTTGATGCTTTTAATTGTTCCTCTTCCTTAGACTTGGATTTTTTAAAAAATCCTCTTTTGAGAAGCTTATTTCTTTATCTCCTAGTAGATCGAAAGAGCTTCTTTGAAGTTCTTTGAAGAAACCTTGACCATGCAACCTTTACTTTTATTTTGAACTTCTAGAACGGGTTTCAAATTTTTTACTCAAAGTATTTCACTAAAATTCCCACCACTAAGGGATTTCCATAAGCTTGTTTGAGAACAGATTGCCCCCATATAGCTTAAACAGTGTCCACACCACTTTCTCGATTAGGATGTGGAGTTTGGACAATAGTTGTAGGCTTTAAAGATACATCTAAAATTCCAAAAACCAATAGGTTCCAGCCCACTCTTGTTTTTATCTCTTGTTTTTATCTCTTATCATGTATTCCAAGAAAGTTAAATGAGTTAAGAATAGTAGCATTTCCCTATATCAATTAGGATTCATAGCGCTTATCTAGAAAGTAATCCCCTCCACACTAGTTGGGCTTCTCTCCCGATTCTAATCTCAAAAGAAAGCCAATTACTACACGTTGATTTCCAAGAGTGTGCATGATGGTGAATTTGAATTCTTGAAGCAACAACAGTCATCTGTTAAGCTTTCTTGCGAGATCTAGCTTATTCCACCAATTAAATCTATGCTTTAAGATCTAAATTTAAAGGCATTCCTACCCACCAACAAGTAACTATTTAATGGAATAAATTATTCCTAGTGCTTCCTTCTCCATAGTGGAATAGTTTCTCTATGCATTGGACAATCTCTGTCTTGTATACATGTCAAAACCATCCTTCTTGGGTATCGTGCATCAAACAAACTCCAATGGGTGCATCAGATGCATCCATATACATATGAAATATGAGCTCAAAATTTGGTTGCTAAAGTATGGGTACTGAGCAAGCATTTTCTTCAAATTTTGGAATGCTTCTTAGCATCCTCTTGACCAGACATACTCCACATCATTTACTATTAGAGATAATTTAAAGGTGTTGCCACATCTACTCTAATATCTTAGAAATCTTCTATGCCATATAATTTTTCCTAGAAATCTTGCTAATTCCTTCATGTTTCGTGGTTCCTATAGCCTTACCACAGCAAGCATTTTGCTATCAATAGTATGTGTCCTAGCATGGATTCACTTATCTCAAACACACACTTGGTGCGATTCATTGGCGAGATTCAAACTAAACCTTGATTTCTTGCATTTCTCCAAACACCAAAGTGGTAGTTTATTTGATGATGGATAAGAAGATTCATTTATGGCTTTTGGCATCCAATTTGGTTGTCTGAGCATCTAGAACATGTACATAACATTCACACCCAAAAACTTTTAGGTGTGAAACTAAAGGTTTCTTACCAAAGTAGTTGTATAATGGAGTCATCCCTTAACGACCTTTATTGCACTACTATTAAGAATATACACTATCGTGTTAACTATCTCTTAGCCCAAAAGGATTCAAGAATATTCCTTCCATTAAGAACATCTCCTCAATAGTATAATTCTTGTGCTTTGCAACACCATTTTATTGTGAAGTGTGAGCATGAGATGCCACTTTATTCCTCTTTCATACCTTTAGACTTTTCCTTGAAGAAATACACCCAAATCTTCCTTAAAACTTTTCTTTAAGGCTTTAGACATTTCCTTAAAGAAGTATACCCAAATCTTCCTCTACGTATAACCATCCTAGGAAGAACTTCAAGCAAAATTGTATTCCTATTTCCATAGAGATTAGCATGTAAGACTAAAGCCTTGGCCCTAAAAGTAGCCTCTTGTGGAAAGGGTCTTTAGTGATACCCACCATTCAATATTTACATGCATTGAGACTATAAAAAATTGGCAGTAAATGTTTAACAATCTTACCTTTTTGTAGCTCTCAAAGAGTCTACGTACTAAAATGCCCATATCTCTCATGCCAACATTTTGTTGCTACATCATTTAAGCTTTACATTATACGTATGTATAATTAGAAATTGGTAGTAAACATTCACAAAGTTGTTATGGACTATTTCTATTCTCTCAAGAAATCATCCATTCTAGTAGACAGTGAAATAGATCACAACCATTGTGGGATTCCTACCTCGCTTTTACCTTGCTTCTAGCTTAGGATCTCCTTAACCTCCAAGCACCAGTGGTTGCTAGCTCCAATATCCCAAATCTCCTCCTTGCTACTGTCACCTCTAAGAAGTTAGCTTCACTTTGCTAAAGGACTCACCTCTCACACTCTTGTTCACTCTCACACAAGTAAGAGGCACATGCACCAAGAATCATACACACTACACTCAACTCTCTCTCTCTCTCTCTCTCTCTCTCTCACACACACACACACACACACACACGCACACACACACACACACACACACACACACACACAGAGCACAGCACAAGAGAGCAAGTAGATCAACAAGATTCAATTGGCACAAAGGGTGTGTGCGTGTGTTTGCATTATGAGAAATTCACTTATATACAGCTGGCCCTTATTCACACTTATATACAGCTGGCCCTTATTCACACTTAGACACCCAAACTTAACCCTAATCTACTAAGCTTAGTCATTTTCTAGCTTTTATCATAATATATAAAATGTTTTATAGTGTAATTACATAACACTTATTATGCTACTCTCGTTTTTGTAGTAGGGAGTGCCTTTAGTAAGCCTAAAATGGGGTTAACATCCCCCCTACATAATGGATGTTTCGTCCTTGGAACATCTTCAAGTCTTGAATGCCTTGTCTCCAAGCTTGAATTTGTAGTTAAATGTGATGTGTATATCCCTTAGAAAGCATCTAAGATGATGATAATAATATATAATTTGTTGCTCTTCTAGATCCATGTTCATGTTAAAACAAAGCATATCTTTATCCAAATTTTATGTTACCTCCTTTCTTTGGTTCAACAATATCGCAACAAGCTTCATAAACAACTACTATGGCCGAGTCTTGTATTCTTCTTTAGGATTTGATTCGTAAAAGAATGCCCTTTCATTGACTCTCAATGATGCCATCAAATTGAATTGGATTAAATAATGAAAAATTGTAGCAAGCATGAGAGTCTTTTTTTTTTGTTTTATTACAAACTCTTCTAGGGTGAACCTTCTTTTGATTGGCATGAAGAGGGGGTCCACCCATTGTATATGCATAAAGCCCATATATGGTTGTGCCTATACTCTTGTATTGTTAGAAATTCCTTGCCCCATTTGGGTTTGTATGTCAAAATCTTCAATGTTTAGGTTGGCCTCATCTATCTCTATTTTTTATTACCCTCCTTGTGTCTCCATTGGTGGGTGCTCTTTCCTCTGAAAATTATAACTGTAAGTAATCATATATGTGCCAATTATGATCTCAAGAAATTCCTATAATTGAGGATTCCTAAGCTTTGTACGACAACTGCGTTTTCCCAAAAGTTTCTTTCCCCCTTCATTGGCATCAACTCCTCCCACTTTAGCATAGGTGCCCTGATTGGATATGGTGTGTAGGGAAGGATATGTGGAGCTTTACTGTAGGTTTTGGGGGGAATAATCTTGTTGGATTAAAGGGATTCCCTTGTATTAATACCTTGAAGAAAAGCTTGGGCTGTAACATGGGATTCCTAATCCTGATCTTCATAATTTGCAATAAAGAGCTACCCCAAAACATCTTCATTAGTAGAACCTACAGGCAAGGTAGCTAGTTGTGATGTCTTCAATGTCGTTTACTCCTCGAGGGGAGAGTATCAGTGGGAAAGTCAAAGTGGAGAGAAGAAGCTATGTTAGTAGATGGTTCTGTTAGTTGTGTCAAGGATGGATTTATGAGAGGGGATGAGTTTGGAGGTGAGAGGCCTATAAAGGGGATTTGTATAATTGTATGCATTCTCTCCCTCCCTATCTTTGTCAAATATTGGGGATGGAGGGCACTTAATGCTCGAGATCTAATTGGTCTTCTTGTGTTATGATAACGGGGTATTCAACATGCTCAATAGAAAAATCATAGACAATACTAAAATCTATTTTCTAGATTTTTATAGATTTTCTGATAGAGTTTTAGTATTCCGTAGAAGGGGTGTGATAGAGAGGGCTCTCATGTAAGCTTAACTAATAATGGGGTGGCATAGGCTTCTCACCAGAGGCTTGAGTTTGAAACCAAACAAAGGAGTTAGTGAGGCTCTCAAAATTGGCTATAGGGGTTGAGGGAAGGTTAGGGGGCATAAACAACTCAAGCATCTCCTCCCGCTCATCTAAAATGGTGGAGTTCATTAATACCCTACACCATGATATAAAGTTTAGCACTATTGGATGAAATACATAGGTATACATGGTAGTATAATCTGTGAGATAAATATTATTATGGAAGATAGCCATGATCATAGTAGGGTTAGCATCACTATTAGTGTTCTATTATACTAACACAATATCCCCCCTGGTTAGATCTTCGTTTGTTACTTTATCCTGTAGGAAAGAACATCATAGTAGGGTTAGCATCACTAGTAGCCATGATCATAGTAGGGTTAAAATTACTATCAGAGTTCTGTTGTACTAACACAATGGTTAGATCTTCGTTTGTTGCTTCATCCTGTAGGAAAGAGAGGGTTAGTGTGGAAAAGAAAAGTTTAAGAGTTTAAGGAGTGGCCCTTGGAGTCACCAACAATGAAGCCAGTTATGAGGTGCACTCTACTAGCTTCTTCATTCTATCACTTGGCTCTTTTGCCATGTGCTTCTGCTGGCTTAATTGTTGCTCTAGTTTTTCTATTTGTGCATCCTTTTTTGTTAGCAACCTTGTAATGGCTGCATCCCTTGTTTTCCTTTCTTATAGAAGCTGGGTGTATTTGGCATTTACATCATGTGCCACCTTTGTCCTATTTCTTTGAGTTGTAATAAAGTCTATTGAAGTAGTTTTGCTTGCATTTTGTCTACATATCTTGGATGGATGTTGGCAAGTGTGATACAACCTATTGGTGGCTATTGATTTACCAACTCCAACTGCTCCCTTACTGTGGTGGTGGTTATTGATTGCCAATTTGCATGAAGGACTCGTATGGATTGGGCATGTTGTAAATTCTTCTCTTTTCTTCTCTACGTATTTTATTTTTGCCTTTTTAATTCCTTTAGCTTTGTGGAGCTTAATTATTTGTTCTTCTACAAATTTCTTACTTGCTTCAAAGTCATTCTATTTCTGCTGAAGTTTGTCTTTAGTTCATTGGATAACGATGTCTTCTTTTTTAGCTTCAACTTATAATTATCTTTGATGTCCTATAATTGCTTAACTTGTTAGCTTACATGTTCCTAGAGCCGTCGAGATTTTGCCTCATGTGTGCTAGAATTTTCAACAACTTTTTGTTGAACTTTGATTTCATTACATCGAGTTGGGAATTTATTTCCTCCAGTTTAGCTTGATACTTTTCCATCTATTTATTTCCTCCAGTTTAGCTTGATACTTTTCCATCTATTTATTGAGTTCTTGCTCAGCTTAACTTTTTTTTTTCCCCCTTTCTCCAATTAGCTTTTGTGTACTGAGATTGATTGGATTAAGTATGTAACTGGTCCAATCATATAATTTTGTGTACTGAGACTGATTGGATTAAGTATGTAACTGGTCCAATCATATAATAAACCTTCATTGGCATCATCTTCACCTTTTGGAGTACATTTTCTACATGATGTGTGACACTCTAGATCAAATTTTTCCTAGGCATGAAAAACCAAATTGGTTTTCTATCATCGTTTAGTGATATTCATGCCAAAAAATGCTTATTAATTTTGAGAAAAATCAAGTTAGTATTGCTTGTCTATTCCAATTGAGTTAAGATTAAGTGCATCAAAACTATTTTTAAGACTTTCATATTTGACATGAAAAGCCAACCTGGTTTTTCATAGCATGAACAAGATGATGTTAGAAGGATGCATGAGAGCCAGTAGAGATGAAAGAATGGCATCAATGAGGTTTTCTTGAGGGTTTCAATCAGCTTGAAAGACCAGTTAGATTTTAAATGGAGAAGAGACAAGTGCTTTGCATCGTGTACAATAGAAAGATAATTTCTTTACCTGCATTATTGAAAGACCACACAAAAGACAACATCCTTAAGCATAGATATGAAATAAGAGAAGCCCTCGTACTTGTATTATAGGCGATAACAATTGGATGAAGGTGAAAGCATAGGAATAGAAATTGACACAGCCATATGTAGATGATGAGCATGAAAGAAATCAAAGGAGAAGAAGACAAGAAAATAAGCAAAAATCAAGGAAAAGTCAGTTTTAAAATATGGGCAATAAGTGATAAGCATGGTGTGCAGTTGACTCATGAATATGAGTAGGCGACGTGTTGACAAGTTACTGGTCAAGAATGGGGCGATTGACTCATGAATATGAGTGCACGACACGTGTCAATAGGTCACTGGTTAAACTTTTTCATGCATGAGAACATGTTATTCAAGACAGTGAAAGTTTCTAGTTTTTAACAGCATGAATATCTGAGATATGCACATCAAAAAGAGTTTATTGTTTTATCATTTTGACAAGATGTAGGCTTACACCTTAACATTGTTCTTACCTTAGATGATTGTTTTAAAGTATTTTTTTAGTGTGAAAATCTTGAGACTTGTTTTTTCATGTAAAAAAAACTCTTCAATTTCACATTTCTAAGCTGATTAGCGAAGCACTTTGCATGATTTTCACTCCATTTGGACCATCTTTTTTAGATGTGAAAAACTCAACATACTCACGGTCGTGAACTTTGACAGGTTTTTAATGTCAAAATACGTTTTATGTTTCATCCTTTTAAAAGTGATTTTCTAGTTCATGTGATCCTCTTGCTCATACACTTGCACTGATGTGTTATGATTAGTGGGTGTGAAAGACTCATTTCCAAAGAGGTTAACCTCCATAGGATGAGTCTGCCATGTTTGTAAATCCACCTTTATAACCTAGGCATCTTTTCATTAATAGATTTGATCTAAGGTCCAATTATGCACCAACCTAGAATCTCTCATGAAAGTTCTACCAAGTATAACATCATATGAATTCGGTTGGAGGCAAGAAGTTCAATGTGTGATAATGCTGGAATGAAAATATTTCCAATTTCGTCTACTGCTGCAAAAGACTCCCATGGGCCTTGCGATGTTCCATTGACCCTTTTACGATAAGGTCCATTTGTTCTAAAGCTAGTTTTTTCCTTTTTTCCTAGCATTTATTTGTAATGATGCTTACCCCCACCCACCATCCAATATTATAGTTTCCTGATATTCATTATGATAGATTTAAGGTCTATACTTGTGTGTTTGACTCTTGAACTTGCTTCCAAAGTGCAGCGTTATGATCATGAAGCATGTGTGTAGTGAGGAGATGGCAGCGCCATACTCGTTGCTCCTGATCCCATAGTGGTGCATTTGTGCTCGCGGCCCCTTCCAGTCTAGCATGCGGCAGGTTTAGTAGTCCATCCAAGCCTTCCATAGTTTCTTGCATGAACTGTTCATAATCTATATTGTGTAGGAATGACAACTGGGGTAGTCTTTCTTCATCCTCCAGATGCCTTATTTTGCTCGGACTGGATATATCTTTACTTCTTGGTCTTTTACCTGTATCAAGTGGTGCTGCTGAATCTTACACTAGGATTGATGTTGCTGTCTCAAGTTCTTGTGATTCTTCAGTCACGTCGGCACTGCTTCTACTGCTGTCTTTGGCTCCATCTCCACAAGTGTGTTCGCAATGGTAGAATCCTTGAGTGGGGACAGGTTTTTAAATATAAGTTGAGCTGGGCTTGGAGGAGGAGTCATCTGCTGCGTTTGTTCTTGTGTGGCCTGACTGACAGTGGCTTCTTGCAGTGTCAGTGCTTCCTGGTATGATTTAATCTCTTGTGTCAGCTCAGCCTCTATCCTTTGTGATTCCTCAGCCACGTTGGGAATGATGCCCCTCATCTTTCTTTCTGTTTTCTTTTTCCTCCCTTTCTTTATCTCCTTCATTATGGCTTGTTAAAGAGTCAAACACACTTGAGAACAAAAATATGGAGCTTGACACCACATACCCACAAAGAAGGCACAAAGCTTTATTATCACAAAGATACAAAGAAGGCACAAAGCTCTATTATCACAAAGGTGCAAAGAAGGCACAAAGCTCTATGATTCTCTCCACATGGCCTACCTTTTCTCCACCTCCCTATATTAAAGGGATGTGGGTAGGATTTAGGAGATTACAACTATCTATTACTTTTACAATGGCCAAGCTACCTTTAGGCCTTTGGACCTTAGTCCACACAAGTGTTAACCTATCCTAAGGTTTAATGTGTACAAACACAAGATGGATTCTAGATCACATTTCTCCAATTACTACTTAGGCTCACATTACTTCTGGCTAGGTTCACGCAATTTTTTGGTTTCCAAGTGGCATGTGCAGTAGTGGCCTCGTGCCTCTAATAACAAGTTTGGTGAGCAAAAATTGGGCCTTTAGTGCTAGGATATGATTTTTTCTTGAAATTTGACAATGTTATATATATTTTTGATGGAAATAACTTTTCTTAGGACATGGGTAGGTAAGTCATTTACAAGTTTTCAAGACAATGTAATGGCCCACGATATAATATTAGTGAAGCTTACTCCCATTCTTTTATGTCTCTCCATATATATAGTTTTGATGGAAATAACTTTTCTTAGGACATGGGTAGGTAAGTCATTTACAAGTTTTCAAGGCAATGTTATATATATTTTTGATGGAAATAACTTTTCTTAGGACATGGGTAGGTAAGTCATTTACAAGCATAACATGAAAAGAGGACTTCCTACCATATTTTAGGATTAATTATCCTAGATTAATTGAATGATTCTCATTATAATCATGGAAAAATTGATTTTATGTTTATGCATAAATAGTTAATTAGGAAAAGAGGAATTTCTAGTAATTCATTTTTTTGTTAAAAGAGTAATCTCCATGACAGTGGAAATCCATGTATTCCAATGAAATAAGAGAAAAATTGGGATGCTAAAATAATTTATATTTTATTTAAAAATTAAAGAAGAATTTTAGTTAAATTTATCTTTTTGCATAGATAAATTTAAATGATGAAAGAGGAATTCCCACCATATTGGAATTCAAATATTTAAATGAGGAAAGTGTAATTTCTAGCATATTGAAATTAATGGATATTTTATTTAAATTCAAAGATAAATTTTAGATAAATTTATTTTATCTATGAAAAATATTTAAATGGTAAAAGAGGAATTCCTATGACATTTGGAATTCCATCATTTAGATGGAAAAAGAGAAATTTTTAGCATATTGAAATTAATGGGTATTTTATTTAAATTCAAAGATGAATTTTATATAAATTTATTTATCTATGAGAAATATTTAAATGGTAAAAGAGGAATTCCTATGACATTTGGAATTCCATTATTTAGATGGGAAAAGAGAAATTCCTAGCATATTGAAATTATGGGTATTTTATTTAAACAAAGATGAATTTTAGATAAATTTATTTTATCTATGAGAAATATTTAAATGGTAAGAGAGGAATTCTTGTGACATTTGGAATTCCATCATTTAGATGGGAAAAGAGAAATTCCTAGCATATTGAATTAATGGATATTTTATTTTTACTTTATGAGAAATATTTGATAATAAAAGAGGAATACCCATGACATTGGAATGCAATTAATTAAATGCAAAAAGAGGAATTTCCATGGTAATTGAGATCCAAGAAATTAAATGAGAAGAAGAGGAATTTTTAGTATAATTCAATTTATGATTATTTATCAAAAGTGGAAATATGGGTAGAATTGATTTCTGTAAATCCCATGAATTCTTTTATTCAAAAGAGAAATATTGAATATAATTCATTTGAGAAATTGAGAATGAATATGGAAATAGTCGTCAAGAAAAAGAACCTTTAATTAGGCCAAGCAATTGGCACAAATTTAGAAAAAGTCCCATTATCGGGATCAATCTAGAAAAAGCTACTAAATGGGATTAGCATGTGAGTGGATGAGATAAGGTGAAAATAGGATGCGATAAGATGTGTATGGGATGTGATAGAATGTGAATGGATGTGATAAGGATTGGAACCAAGGAGCCAAAAAATTTATGTATTGGCTCACTATCAGTATACAGGACACCATGATTGGGCACATATAGGATGCTAAGTCCCCCAAGGAGGCATGGGACACCTTGGTAAAACTCTATGAAACGAGTACCAAGGCACGAAAGATACAGTTGAAGAATGAACATACTGTGGAGAAAAAGAGTATGTCTGTGAATGACTATGCATTGAAGATCAAGGGTATTGTGGAATCCCTTGCATCTATTGGCGTTTCAGTAGATGATGATGATAAGGTGGAAGTCTATCTACGTGGTCTCGGACAACAATACAAGGCATTCAAGACTTCTATTCAGACTCGGGAAAACATTCCCAATTTCACAGATTTGGTGTCTATGTTGATTATAGAAGAGAAGAGCTTGGGTGAAGACCAACAGTCTTCACAAAACAAAAACAATTCAGAGCAACATGCCTTCTACACAAGTTCAGAAAGAGGACGAGGTAGAGTATGGGATGTGATAAGATGTGATAAGATGAAAATAGGATGTGATAAGATGTGATGTAATGAGAATGAATGTGGATTTGTATGTGGAAGAATGGATGTGGATGTGTATGTGGAAGAATGAATGTAAATGTGTATGTGGAAGAATGGATGTGAATGTGTATGTGGGAGAATGGATGTGGATGTGTATGCTGAAGAATGGATGTGGATGTGTATGAGGAAGAATGGATGTGGATGTGTATGTGGAAGAATGGATGTGGATGTTATGTGGAAGAATGGATGTGGACGGTATGTGAAAGAATGGATGTGGATGTGTATGTGGAAGAATGGATGTGGATGTGTATGTGAAAGAATGGATGTGGATGTGTATGTGAAAGGATGTGATGTCATGTGAATCGGATGTAAATGAATGATATGGGACATGAGTGGATGAGATGTGAATCGGGATAAGAATGAATGAGATGAGATGTGAACTGAATGTGATGAGGTGTGATGTAAATTGAAATAGATGTGAATGAATGAGGTGTGATGGGATGTGAATATGGGTTGATGCGAGTGGATGAGATGTGATGAGTGTAAATGAGGAAAGATGTGATAAGATGAAAAATGATGTGATTGGATGAGAATAGGAATACATATGAAATTGGATATGGATTAAGTAATGTGGACGGATATGGAACAATGTGAAAGACGAGAGTTCTTTATAGAAACTTTATTTATGACCTGTTTTTAAATGACTGTTTTATGTCAATAACGCTGGGAAAGCATTTTGACCGTCTTGTGAATGAGGTCATGGAGACCTATCTGATAAAGTTGCAACAACTGACGTAGAGTCAACGGAGGACGTCTCGCGTAGCAAGGTCGGCCGAGGTCTTGACTAGCCTCGGTTCGATTTAAATGGTGAGCTTCCGGTACGGCGGATGAGGGACCAAGGAAGCGGCCTATGAGTGAAGCGCTAGGTCACCTGCGAAGGATCCTAGAGGATGCTGACCATACGGTGCTCGGGCTCTGGGTCGTCGAAGATACCCACATGTGCGTCGGGGAAGATATTGGAACAAGGAGTAAGAGTTGTTTTCTGAATTCGGGCATGGATCTGGTTGATTGACCTTGCTGGTCCTCAACGGATGAGTCCATGGCTCTTTTATATGGATCTGTTGGTTGATCTTGCTGATCTTCAATGGAGATTCCATCTTGATTTTTATAACTGATTATATTGTCGAGTACTATGAGCTAGGAACTATCGAAAAGGCCCCTAAGGGACAGGTGGTGAGCGTTCTGGTTGCCAATGATGCCATAGGTACACCGATGAAGGAATGATTGGAAATTAGGATTCAATCGGATACTTTGGAGGATTATGATCAGTGACACTATGGTTGTTTAAAGATAACTGAATCTGTGAAAAAGGCAATTTCATATTGGGTGTGTAAGTGGTGTGACTGGCATTAAATTTGCATGAATATCCAGCTGAATATCCGGCTAGGGGGCCTGGGAACTCTTTTCCCTGTGGTACCCGGGATAATACCTAACAAATTCCTAATTGGATCCCATCACTACAGTGGTTGGGGGGTGGTTGGCTAACCCATGGGACTGGATGGGGTTAGGCTGGGGACTGATGGATCTGTAAAATGAGACTCAATTCTGTTATAGTACGATAGATAAAGTAAATCCCGGATAGTAATTGTTCTATGGAAAAAGAATCAACGACTGTGCCTCTCGATGGGGAAAAAGGCGTTGGTTTCTATGATCTAAGTGCAAGTTTCTTCCTTGATCTGATCAAGTGACTCTCGGGTTCGGTCGAATCAATTTGGTCAGTAATGATCCTGAGTACGTTAGAGTACCAATATCTTGGAGGAATCGCCCGTGCTTTCCGGTAGGGGGAAGTTTTTTCGGGTTTGGTATTTGAAGAACCAAGGGATTAGTCTCTTCTCCAGATATCCGTGTTGGGCGAGGCCCCAAGTGAGGGATCCTGCCCCGTGCAAGAAGTGCTACTTTCGCTACTGCTAGCACCCCCAAATCCGTTGCGCAGAGGGGGCAGGGATCTTTCAGCTGCTGCTAGTATCAGAGCGAATTGACTAAAGTGGATCAACTGAAAAGCCAAAAATGTCAAAAATTTGTGAAGTAACAGTAAAAGATTGTAATTGTGTGGTAAAATTCATACAAATTGATATTCAGAATGAAGATTCATAAAATTGAAAGTGGGTCTTCAGATGAAGTACCGCAATTGTATGGAAATCCCTGACTTGCTTGAGGCCTAGTCATGATGGTATTTATCTTATAATTCCAAGGACCGTGATTACCCGTATATATCGAGGGTATAACTGTAGCTCTTTTTTATTGGTAGTATATACGAGTAAATCTAAGACCTTGAAATTATAAGTAAAAATGCTATCCAAATGATGAATTCGAATGTGGTTGATATGATTTTAAAATTCTGGTTGAGAATTGATGAGTTGATTTGGATTTTGATTGAAAAAGATGATTCCTGAATTTTGGTTGAAAAGTGATCAGTTGAACAAAGCCATAATGAGGATTAATGGGACGAGTACTTGTGATGATGTTCGTAACTGGAATGACGATAATGACTTCAGCAAATCACTACGAGATTAGTGGATTGTGTTGACAGATTGCTACTGTTAACTCTTGACCTAGTGGATCCAGTTAAGGGATGACAAATTAAAAACCTGCATAACTGAAACTTCCATGGAGGAATGTTCAGATGGAATTTTCGATCTGATGGACCATTATTGTGTTAAGAATATGAATGATATATTCTGAATGAATTGTTATTTGATAATGAGTTCTATATAAGGGATCTTTATCCCATGATTCAGTGGAGAACTGACCAATCTAAAGAACCCCAGAATCAGTTGGATCTAAAGTCGGATTTGAATTGTAAATAAAAGGACTTAACAAGAATTTTCGTATTGATAGGATCATGGATTGAGGTCGTCGTGGTAGGAATGATAACCCCCAACTTGATGAGGAAGAGCTCGACTTGGATGTCCGTAAAACTCTTCATAGATCGTCGCAGCCTGGACCTTTCAAGGGTGAAGGGAAAAACTTAGGCGAGACTGTGAAGAAGTGGATCAAAGCAATGGAAGAATACTTCGATGTCACCGGGTACAATGAGAAGAGCAAAATGGCTCTTGGAAGGCTAAAGATAGTAGAAACAACCAGAGTAGCATGGAGAAACCACTGCGAGACAAACCGTGTGGATCGAAACACTCAGACATGGAATGATCTCAAAATTTACCTAAGGAAGAGATTCAGTCCTCCCGGCTTTTTGGAAACAAAGATGAATGAATTCTTAGAGAGATAACCCAGGGGAGCAGAACTATTGAAGTATATCACCAAGCGTTCACTCTCCTCCTAAAATACTCGCCACCGCTAGATGAAAGATAGCTGATGGCCAGGTTCATTCGGGGATTGAACGAACCTTTGAATATCCTAGTGAAGAATGCCAAGCCAGTTTTCATGGCTGAAGCAGTGCGGATGGCGAAGGATTTCACCAAGGCCTTTGATGTCAAGGTCCCGCCAAAGCCAGCACCATCACCTTTTAAAAGGTTTTTAACTCCAGAAGGTGATTCCAACCTTCCACCCTCTAAGAGATATAAGGGTCAAGCCCAGGATATGGGAAGTTCTAGAATGGAAGAAATGTTCTTTTCATGGAACTCAATCCCTTGGAATTCAACTTCAGAAGTTCCACCCTTGAACAAGGGAGTGAAATGCTATAACTGTCAAGGATTTGGACATCGCAGTATAGATTGCCCAACTCCTTTTAGAACAAGGTTTTCAGGGCGGGAAAATCAGGGATCAAGATTCCAGACTCCAGCTCCTTCCTTTCAGAGTAATCAGGTTTCTTTTTGCCAAAATCAAAGAAATCCCAGAGGTAGACCCTCTAACCAACCCGCAGTTTCAATCCAAAGTAATGCAAGACCTCCGCCTAAGAATAGAGGAAGTCAAAGAGAGATGTTCCATAATTGGCCATCCACTTCCAAGGTAAGAACGCTGGAAGTGATTGAAGAAGAAGAAGAAGATGAAAGAGATCATACTCCACCTACTACGGGATGAGGACATCTCGCGTTTTTTAAGTGGAGTAGGATGTAAGATTCCTCCCTCCAGCTTTTGAGGTGTACATGTGTAAGAACCTCCCCTTCTGATCTTGTAATTATTCCCCTCTTTGAAATAAAAGAAAGATTCAATTTTACCCTATTTTGACCTAGAGAGAGAAAATGTCTAGAGAGAGGTAATCCAAAATTGAGATATTTTTGGATATAAAAATCATCCTAGTGTTTAAAATGGTTTCCCCTAAAACAAGAATTGAAAAAGAACTTTCCAATGTGCATTTGGAATTAATTGAAAATAAGTATAAAGGACCTTAGCCTAAGGGTCCAGATTTTCAAAAAATTTTGAATTATGCTCCAATTAAGGTTCCTATGGACCAATAAGATTAATCCAAATGTAGGGAGGATATAAATTGAAGAATAAAAGAAAAACCACAAAAAATGAGTAAATACTCACATAAGATGAAGAGTTGACTAAGGACAAGGTTTATTAGTAAAAAACTATGAATATTACTAAAAAAATGAGATATTTTGGGTATAATGATTCAATTTTGACACCTTGGTAAGGAGAAGGGGGCTCTTCAAGGAGGCGTCTACTTCACATGTATGGTGGAGTTTTAAACTCAAAAATATTGTGATATTTTTATCTCTCCTCTCTCCTAAATCAAACCAAATCAAAATGGAGCCAAACTAGGTCCAAACAAACTAAACCTGGAAAGTTCTAGAAACTAGTTGGACTTGGTTAGAGGCCTCTCTCCCCTATAAATAGATACTTAGCCCTTTGTAAAAAAATATGAGAACTATACCATGCCAATTATACTGAAATAATGATATTTTCTATTATCCTCTAAAAATCCTCTACAAATTGAAGAGATTGGAGCTTCTCTCTCTCTTCAATCTTCCTTGGAGACTTCATCAACATACCAAACCAATTGATTGGTTGGGGGCCTTTACTTTGATCAAAGAACCAAGAAATCTAGGAGGTAAAATGTGGTTTATGGTCTTTTTTTTTCTTTAATCTCCAAATGTTTCTCTTTTCTCAACCCCTCTCAAACTTGAGAAGCATTCAATTGAATGGCTTTTTAATACAATTGAAGTTCTTTAATGAATTTTATGATAAAACACATAAATTTCCATTTATGCTTAAATTAAATGTTTTTTTAAAGCATGTCTCTCTCTCCCCCAAAGAATGGTCATTCCTATGAGCTATTCTATATTCAAAAGATGCTTTTCATCATGAAGCAAATCTCTAATCTAAAAGTAATTTCTATGCTTGTCAAATTATGGCCAAAGAAGTGGCTTTTTAATGCTTTTATGCTATTTAATTTATGGAAAAATTAAGAATCAAGTCCATAATTGGATATTGATCCAATTAATGGTTATTCTAATCATAGGAATATTACTAAACTTTATGCTTTCAAATTATTGAGAATTATCAGTAATAGCAGCGAAGCTATGGTAAATTTTTTTGAAAAAATAACACATAAATCATTTTCATTCATAACATGAAAAGAGGACTTCCTACCATATTTTAGGATTAATCGTCCTAGATTAATTGAATGATTCTCATTATAATCATGGAAAAATTGATTTTATGTTTATGCATAAATAGTTAATTAGGAAAAAGAGAAATTTCTAGTAATTTATTTTTTTGTTAAAAGAGTAATCTCCATGACAGTGGAAATCCATGTATTCCAATGAAATAAGAGAAAAATTGGGATGCTAAAATAATGTATATTTCATTTAAAAATTAAAGAAGGATTTTAGTTAAATTTATCTTTTTGCATAGATAAATTTAAATGATGAAAGAGGAATTCCCACCATATTGGAATTCAAATATTTAAATGAGGAACGTGTAATTTTTAGCATATTGAAATTAATGGGTATTTTATTTAAATTCAAAGATAAATTTTAGATAATTTTTTTTAATCTATGAGAAATATTTAAATGGTAAAAGAGGAATTCCTATGACATTTGGAATTCCATCATTTAGATGGGAAAAGAGAAGTTTTAGCATATTGAAATTAATGGGTATTTTATTTAAATTCAAAGATGAATTTTAGATAAATTTATTTTATCTATGAGAAATATTTAAATGGTAAAAGAGAAATTCTTATGACATTTGGAATTCCATCATTTAGATGGAAAAAGAGAAATTTCTAGCATATTGAAATTATGGGTATTTTATTTAAATTCAAAGATGAATTTTAGATAAATTTATTTTATCTATGAGAAATATTTAAATGGTAAAAGAGGAATTCCTATTACATTTGGAATTCCATCATTTAGATGGAAAAAGAGAAATTCCTAGCATATTGAATTAATGGATATTTTATTTTTACTTTATGAGAAATATTTGATGATAAAAGAGGAATACCCATGACAATGGAATGTAATTAATTAAATGCAAACACAGGAATTCCCATGGTGATTGAGATCCAAGAAATTAAATGAGAAGAAGAGGAATTTTTAGTATAATTCAATTTATGAGTAATTATCAAAAGTGAAAATATGGGTAGAATTGATTTCTGTAAATCCCATGAATTCTTTTATTCAAAAGAGGAATATTGAATATAATTCATTTGAGAAATTGAGAATGAAAATGAAAATAGTCGTCGAGAAAAAGAACCTTTAATTAGGCCAAGCAATTGGCAGAAATTTAGAAAAAGTCCCATTATCGGGATCAATCTAGAAAAAGCTACTAAATGGGATTAGCATGTGAATGGATGAGATAAGGTGAAAATAGGATGCGATAAGATGTGTATGGGATGTGAAAGAATGTGAATGGATGTGTATGGGATGTGATAAGATGTGATAAGATGAAAATATGATGTGATAAGATGTGATGTAATGAGAATGAATGTGGATGTCTATGTGGAAGAATGGATGTGGATGTGTATGTGTGGAAGAATGAATGTGGATGTGTATGTGGAAGAATGGATGTGGATGTGTATGTGGGAGAATGGATGTGGATGTGCATGCTGAAGAATGAATGTGGATGTGTATGTGGAAGAATGGATGTGGATGTGTATGTGGAAGAATGGATGTGGATGTGTATGTGGAAGAATGGATGTGGATGTGTATGTGGAAGAATGAATGTGGATATATATGTATGGATGTGGATGTGTATGTGGAAGAATGGACGTGGATGTGTATGTGGAAGAATGAATATAGATGTGTATGTGAAAGAATGGATGTGGATGTGTATGTGAAAGGATGTGATATCATGTGAATCGGATGTAAATAAATGATATGGGACATGAATGGATGAGATGTGAATCGGGATAAGAATGATCGAGATGAGATGTGAACTGAATGTGATGAGGTGTGATGTAAATTTAAATAGATGTGAATGAATGAGGTGTGATGGGATGTGAATATGGGTTGATGCGAGTGGATGAGATGTGATGAGTGTAAATGAGGAAAGATGTGATGAGATGAAAAATGATGTGATTGGATGAGAATAGGAATACATATGAAATTCGATATGGATTAAGTAATGTGGACGGATGTGGAACAATGTAAAAGACGAGAGTTCTTTATAGAAACTGTATTTATGACCTGTTTTTAAATGACTATTTTATGTCAATAATGCTGGGGAAGCATTTTGACCGTCTTGTGAATAAGGTCGTGGAGACCTATCTGATAAAGTTGCAACAGCTGATGGAGAGCCAACGGAGGACATCTTGCATAGCAAGGTGGTCGGCCGAGGTCTTGACCAGCCTCGGTTCGATTTAAATGGTGAGTTTCCAGTATGGTGGATGAGGGACCAAGGAAGCGGCCTATGAGTGAAGCGTTAGGTCACCTGCGAAGGATCCTAGAGGATGTTGACCATACGGTGCTCGGGCTCTGGGTCGCCGAAGAGATGATCTCAAAATTTACCTAAGGAAGAGATTCTGTCCTCTCGGCTTTTTGGAAACAAAGATGAATGAATTCTAAGAGTTAACCCAGGGGAGCAGAACTATTGAAGTATATCACCAAGCATTCACTCTCCTCCTCAAATACTCGCCACCGCTAGATGAAGAATAGCTGATGGCCAGGTTCATTCAGGGATTGAGCAAACCTTTGAATATCCTAGTGAAGAATGCCAAGCTAGTTTCCATGGCCGAAGCAGTGCGGATGGAGAAGGATTTCACCAAGGCCTTTGATGTCAAGGTCCCACCAAAGCCAGCACCATCACCTTTCAAAAGGTTTTTAACTCCAGAAGGTGATTCCAACCTTACACCGTCTAAGAGATATAAGGGTCAAGCCTGGGATATGGGAAGTTCTAGAATGGAAGAAATGTCCTTTTCACGGAACTCAATCCCTTGGAATTCAACTTCAGAAGTTCCACCCTTGAACAAGGGAGTGAAATGCTATAACTGTCAAGGATTTGGACATCGCAGTATAGATTGCCCAACTCCTTTTGGAACAAGGTTTTCAAGGCAGGAAAATCAGGGATCAAGATTCCAGACTCTAGCTCCTTCCTTCCAGAGTAATCAGGTTTCTTTTTGCCAAAATCAAAGAAATCCCAGAGGCAGACCCTCTAACCAACCCGCAGTTTCAATCCAAAGTAATGCAAGACGGACATCTCGCGTTTTTTAAGTGGGGTAGGATGTAAGATTCCTCCCTCCAGCTTTTGAGGTGTACAGGTGTAAGAACCTCCCCTTCTGATCTTGTAATTATTCCCCTCTTTGAAATAAAAGAAAGATTCAATTTTACCCTGTTTTGATCTAGAGAGAGGTAATCCAAAATTGAGATATTTTTGGATATAAAAATCATCCTAGTGTTTAAAATGGTTTCCCCTGAAACAGAAATTCAAAAAGAACTTTCCAATGTGCATGAAAATAAGTATAAAGGACCTTAGCCCAAGGGTCCAGATTTTCAAAATTTTTTGAATTATGCTCCAATTAAGGTTCCTATGGACCAATAAGATTAATCCAAATGTAGGGAGGATATAAATTGAAGAATAAAAGAAAAACCACAAAAAATGAGTAAATACTCACATAAGATGAAGAGTTGACTAAGGACAAGGTTTATTAGTAAAAAACTATGAATATTACTAAAAAAATGAGATATTTTGGGTATAATGATTCAATTTTGACACCTTGGTAAGGAGAAGGGGGCTCTCAAGGAGGCGCCTATTTCACATGTGTGGTGGAGTTTTAAACTAAAAAATATTGTGATATTTTTATCTCTCCTCTCTCCTAGATCAAACCAAATCAAAATGGAGCCAAACTAGGTCCAAACAAACTGAACCTGAAAAATTCTAGAAACTAGTTGGACTTGGTTAGAGGACTCCCTCCCCTATAAATAGATTCTTAGCCCTTTGTAAAAAAATATGAGAACTATACCATGCCAGTATTATACTGAAATAATGATATTTTCTATTATCCTCTAAAAATCCTCTACAAATTGAAGAGATTGGAGCTTCTCTCTCTCTTCAATCTGACTTGGAGACTTCATCAACATACCAAACCAATTGATTGGTTGGGGGCCTCTACTTTGATCAAAGAATCAAGCAATCTAGGAGGTAAAATGTGGTTTATGGTCTTTTTTTCTTTAATCTTTAAATGTTTCTCTCTTCTCAACCCCTCTCAAGCTTTAGAAGCATTCAATTGAATGGCTTTTAATACAATTGAAGTTCTTTAATGAATTTTATGATAAAACACATAAATTTCCATTTATGCTTAAATTAAATATTTTTTTAAAGCATGTCTCTCTCTCCCCCAAAGAATGGTCATTCCTATGACCTATTCTATATTCAAAAGATGCTTCTCATGAAGCAAATCTCTAATCTAAAAGTAGTTTCTATGCTTATCAAATTGAGGCCAAATAAGTGGCTTTTTAATGCTTTTATGCTATTTAATTTATGGAAAAATTAAGAATCAAGTCCATAATTGGATATTGATCCAATTAATGGTTATTCTAATCATAGGGATATTACTAAACTTTATGCTTTCAAATTATTGAGAATTATCAGTAATAGCAGCGAAGCTATGGTAATTTTTTTTGAAAAATTAACACATAAATCATTTTCATTCATAACATGAAAAGAGGACTTCCTACCATAATTTAGGATTAATCATCCTAGATTAATTGAATGATTCTCATTATAATCATGGAAAAATTAATTTTATGTTTATGCATAAATAGTTAATTAGGAAAAAGAGGAATTTCTAGTAATTCATTTTTCTGTTAAAAGAGTAATCTCCATGACAGTGGAAATCCATGTATTCCAATGAAATAAGAGAAAACTTGGGATGCTAAAATAATGTATATTTTATTTAAAAATTAAAGAAGGATTTTAGTTAAATTTATCTTTTTGCTTAGATAAATTTAAATGATGGAGGAATTCCCACCATATTGGAATTCAAATATTTAAATGAGAAAAGTGTAATTTTTAGCATATTGAAATTAATGGGTATTTTATTTAAATTCAAAGGTGAATTTTAGATAAATTTATTTTAACTATGAGAAATATTTAAATGGTAAAGGAGGAATTCCTATGACATTTGGAATTCCATCATTTAGATGGGAAAAGAGAAATTTTTAGCATATTGAAATTAATGGGTATTTTATTTAAATTCAAAGATAAAATTTAGATAAATTTATTTTATCTATGAGAAATATTTAAATGGTAAAAGAGGAATTCTTATGACATTTGGAACTCCATCATTTAGATGGGAAAAGAGAAATTCCTAGCATATTGAAATTATGGATATTTTATTTAAATTCAAAGATGAATTTTAGATAAATTTATTTTATCTATGAGAAATATTTAAATGGTAAAAGAGGAATTCCTATTACATTTGGAATTCCATCATTTAGATGGAAAAAGAGAAATTCCTAGCATATTGAATTAATGGATATTTTATTTTTACTTTATGAGAAATATTTGATGATAAAAGAGGAATACCCATGACATTGGAATGTAATTAATTAAATGCAAAAAGAGAAATTCACATGGTAATTGAGATCCAAGAAATTAAATGTGAAGAAGAGAAATTTTTAGTATAATTCATATTATGATTATTTATCAAAAGTGGAAATATGGGTAGAATTGATTTCTGTAAATCCCATGAATTCTTTTATTCAAAAGAGGAATATTGAATATAATTCATTTGAGAAATTGAGAATGAATATGGAAATAGTCGTCGAGAAAAAGAACCTTTAATTAGGCCAAGCAATTGGCAGAAATTTAGAAAAAGTCCCATTATCAGGATCAATCTAAAAAAAGCTACTAAATGGAATTAGCATGTGAATGGATGAGATAAGGTGAAAATAGGATGCGATAAGATGTGTATGGGATGTGATAGAATGTGAATGGATGTGTATGGGATGTGATAAGATAAAAATAGGATGTGATAAGATGTGATGTAATGAGAATGAATGTGGATGTGTATGTGGAAGAATGAATGTGGATGTGTATGTAGAAGAATGGATGTGGATGTGCATGTGGGAGAATGGATGTGGATGTGTATGCTAAAGAAGGAATGTGGATGTGTATGAGGAAGAATGGATGTGGATGTGTATGTGGAAGAATGAATGTGGACGGTATGTGAAAGAATGGATGTGGATGTGTATGTGGAAGAATGGATGTGGATGTGTATGTATGGATGCAGATGTGTATGTGGAAGAATAGATGTGGATGTGTGTGTGGAAGAATGAATAAAGATGTGTATGTGAAAGAATGGATGTGAATGTGTATGTGAAAGGATGTGAAGTCATGTGAATCGGATGTAAATAATGATATGGGACATGAGTGGATGAGATGTGAATCGGGATAAGAATGAATGAGATGAGATGTGAACTGAATGTGATGAGGTGTGATGTAAATTGAAATAGATGTGAATGAATGAGGTGTGATGGGATGTGAATATGGGTTGATGCGAGTGGATGAGATATGATGAGTGTAAATGAGGAAAGATGTGATGAGATGAAAAATGATGTGATTGGATGAGAATAGGAATACATATGAAATTGGATATGGATTAAGTAATGTGGACGGATGTGGAACAATGTGAAAGACGAGAGTTCTTTATAGAGAAACTGTATTATGACCTGTTTTTAAATGACTGTTTTATGTCAATAATGCTGGGGAAGCATTTTGACCGTCTTGTGAATGAGGTCGTGGAGACCTATCTGATAAAGTTGCAACAGCTGACGTAGAGTCAACGGAGGACGTCTCGCGTAGCAAGGTCGGCCAAGGTCTTGACTAGCCTCGGTTCGATTTAAATGGTGAGCTTCCGGTACGGTGGATAAGGGACCAAGGAAGCGGCCTATGAGTGAAGCGCTAGGTCACTTGCGAAGGATCCTAGAGGATGCTAACCATACGCTGCTCGGGCTCTGGGTCGCCGAAGATACCTACACGTGTGTTGGGGAAGATATTGGAACAAGGAGTAAGAGTTGTTTTCTGAATTCCGGCATGGATCTGGTTGATTGACCTTGCTGGTCCTCAACAACGGATGAGTCCATGGCTCTTTTATATGGATCTGTTGGTTGATCTTGCTGATCTTCAATGGAGATTCCATCTTGATTTTTATAACTGATTATATTGTCGAGTACTATGAGCTAGGAACTATCGAAAAGGCCCCTGAGGGACAGGTGGTGAGCGTTCTGGTTGCCAATGATGCCATAGGTACACCGATGAAGGAATGATTGGAAATTAGGATTCAATCGGATATTTTGGAGGATTATGATCAGTGACACTATGGTTGTTTAAAGATAACTGAATCTGTGAAAAAGGCAATTTCATATTGGGTGTGTAAGTGGTATGACTGGCATTAAATTTGCATGAATATCCGGCTAGGGGACCTGGGAACTCTTTTCCCTGTGGTACCCGGGATAATACCTAACAAATTCCTAATTGGATCCCATCACTACAGTGGTTGGGGGGCGGTTGGCTAACCCATGGGACTGGATGGGGTTAGGCTGGGGACTGATGGATCTGTAAAATGAGACTCAATTCTGTTATAGTACGATAGATAAAGTAAATCCCGGATAGTAATTGTTCTATGGAAAAAGAATCAACGGCTGTGCCTCTCGATGGGGAAAAAGGCGTTGGTTTCTATGATCTAAGTGCAAGTTTCTTCCTTGATCTGATCAAGTGACTCTCGGGTTCGGTCGAACCAGTTTGGTCAGTAATGATCCTGAGTACGTTAGAGTACCAATATCTTGGAGGAATCGCCCGTGCTTTCTGGTAGGGGGAAGTTTTTCCGGGTTCGGTATTTGAAGAACCAAGGGATTAGTCTCTTGTCCGGATATCCGTGTTGGGCGAGGCCCCAATTGAGGGATCCTGCCCCGTGCAAGAAGTGCTACTTTCGCTACTGCTAGCACCCCCAAATCCGTTGCGCAGAGGGGGCAGGGATCTTTCAGCTGCTGCTGGTATCAGAGCAAATTGACTAAAGTGGATCAACTGAAAAGCCAAAAATGTTAAAAATTTGTGAAGTAACAGTAAAAGATTGTAATTGTGTGGTAAAATTCATACAAATTGATATTCAGAATGAAGATTCATAAAATTGAAAGTGGGTCTTCAGATGAAGTACCGCAATTGTATGGAAATCCCTGACTTGCTTGAGGCCTAGTCATGATGGTATTTACCTTATAATTCGAAGGACCGTGACTACCCGTATATACCGAGGGTATAACTGTAGCTCTTTTTTACTGGTAGTATATACGAGTAAATCTAAGACCTTGAAATTATAAGTAAAAATGCTATCCAAATGATGAATTCGAATGTGGTTGATATGATTTTAAAATTCTGGTTGAGAATTGATGAGTTGATTTGGATTCTGATTGAAAAAGATGATTCCTGAATTTTGGTTGAAAAGTGATCAGTTGAACAAAGCCACAATGAGGATGAATGGACGAGTCCTTGTGATGATGTTCGTAACTGGAATGACGATAACGACTTCAGCAAATCACTACGAGATTAGTGGATTGTGTTGACAGATTGCTACTGTTAACTCTTGACCTAGTGGATCCAGTTAAGGGATGACAAATTAAAAACCTGCATAACTGAAACTTCCATGGAGGAATGTTCAGATGGAATTTTCGATCTGATGGACCATTATTGTGTTAAGAATATGAATGATATATTCTGAATGAATTGTTATTTGATAATGAGTTCTATATAAGGGATCTTTATCCCATGATTCAGTGGAGAACTGACCAATCTAAAGAACCCCAGAATCAGTTGGATCTAAAGTCGGATTTGAATTGTAAATAAAAGGACTTAACAAGAATTTTCGTATTGATAGGATCATGGATTGAGGTCGTCGTGGTAGGAATGATAACCCCCAACTTGATGAGGAAGAGCTCAACTTGGATGTCCGTAAAACTCTTCATAGATCTCAGCCTGGACCTTTCAAGGGTGAAGGGAAAAACTTAGGCGAGACTGTGAAGAAGTGGATCAAAGCAATGGAAGAATACTTCGATGTCATCGGGTACAATGAGAAGAGCAAAATGGCTCTTGGAAGGCTAAAGATAGTAGAAACAACCAGAGTAGCATGGAGAAACCACTGCGAGACAAACCGTGTGGATTGAAACACTCAGACATGGAATGATCTCAAAATTTACCTAAGGAAGAGATTCAGTCCTCTCGGCTTTTTGGAAACAAAGATGAATGAATTCTTAGAGTTAACCCAGGGGAGCAGAACTATTGAAGTATATCACCAAGCATTCACTCTCCTCCTAAAATACTTGCCACCTCTAGATGAAGAATAACTGATGGCCAGGTTCATTCGAGGACTGAACGAACCTTTGAATATCCTAGTGAAGAATGCCAAGCCAGTTCTTATGGCCGAAGCAGTGCGGATGGCGAAGGATTTCACCAAGGCCTTTGATGTCAAGGTCCCGCCAAAGCCAGCACCATCACCTTTCAAAAGGTTTTTAACTCCAGAAGGTGATTCCAACCTTCCACCCTCTAAGAGATATAAGGGTCAAGCCCAGGATATGGGAAGTTCTAGAATGGAAGAAATGTCCTTTTCACGGAACTCAATCCCTTGGAATTTAACTTCAGAAGTTCCACTCTTGAACAAGGGAGTGAAATGCTATAACTGTCAAGGATTTGGACATCACAGTATAGATTGCCCAACTCCTTTTGGAACAAGGTTTTCAGGGCGGGAAAATCAGGGATCAAGATTCCAGACTCCAGCTCCTTCCTTTCAGAGTAATCAGGTTTCTTTTTGTCGCCAAAATCAAAGAAATCCCAGAGGCAGACCCTCTAACCAACCCGCAGTTTCAATCCAAAGTAATGCAAGACCTCCGCCTGAGAATAGAGGAAGTCAAAGAGAGATGTTCCATAATTGGCCATCCACTTCCAAGGTAAGAACGCTGGAAGTGATTGAAGAAGAAGAAGAAGATGAAAGAGATCATACTCCACCTACTACGGGATGAGGACATCTCGCGTTTTTTAAGTGGAGTAGGATGTAAGATTCCTCCCTCCAGCTTTTGAGGTGTACAGGTGTAAGAACCTTCCCTTCTGATCTTGTAATTATTCCCCTCTTTGAAATAAAAGAAAGATTCAATTTTACCCTATTTTGACCTAGAGAGAGAAAATGTCTAGAGAGAGGTAATCCAAAATTGAGATATTTTTGGATATAAAAATCATCCTAGTGTTTAAAATGGTTTCCCCTAAAACAGAAATTCAAAAAGAACTTTCCAATGTGCATTTGGAATTAATTGAAAATAAGTATAAAGGACCTTAGCCTAAGGGTCCAGATTTTCAGAAATTTTTGAATTATGCTCCAATTAAGGTTTCTATGGACCAATAAGATTAATCCAAATGTAGGGAGGATATAAATTGAAGAATAAAAGAAAAACCACCAAAAATGAGTAAATACTCACATAAGATGAAGAGTTGACTAAGGACAAGGTTTATTAGTAAAAAACTATGAATATTACTAAAAATGAGATATTTTGGGTATAATGATTCAATTTTGACACCTTGGTAAGGAGAAGGGGGCTCTTCAAGGAGGCGCCTATTTCACATGTGTGGTGGAGTTTTAAACTAAAAAATATTGTGATATTTTTATCTCCTCTCTCCTAGATCAAACCAAATCAAAATGGAGCCAAACTAGGTCCAAACAAACTGAACCTGGAAAATTCTAGAAACTAGCTGGACTTGGTTAGAGACCTCCCTTCCCTATAAATAGATCCTTAGCCCTTTGTAAAAAAATATGAGAACTATACCATGCCAATATTATATTGAAATAATGATATTTTCTATTATCCTCTAAAAATCCTCTACAAATTGAAGAGATTGGAGCTTCTTTCTCTCTTCAATCTTCCTTGGAGACTTCATCAACATACCAAACCAATTGATTGGTTGGGGGTCCGATACTTTGATCAAAGAATCAAGCAATCTAGGAGGTAAAATGTGGTTTATGGTCTTTTTTTTCTTTAATCTCCAAATGTTTCTCTCTTCTCAACCCCTCTCAAGCTTTAGAAGCATTCAATTGAATGGCTTTTAATACAATTGAAGTTCTTTAATGAATTTTATGATAAAACACATAAATTTTCATTTATGCTTAAATTAAATATTTTTTTAAAGCTTGTCTCTCTCCCCCCCAAAGAATGGTCATTCCTATGAGCTATTCTATATTCAAAAGATGCTTCTCATGAAGCAAATCTCTAATCTAAAAGTAATTTCTATGCTTATCAAATTGAGGCCAAATAAGTGGCTTTTTAATGCTTTTATGCTATTTAATTTATGGAAAAATTAAGAATCAAGTCCATAATTGGATATTGATCCAATTAATGGTTATTCTAATCATAGGGATATTACTAAACTTTATGCTTTCAAATTATTGAGAATTATCAGTAATAGCAGCGAAGCTATGGTAATTTTTTTTGAAAAATTAACACATAAATCATTTTCATTCATAACATGAAAAGAGGACTTCCTACCATAATTTAGGATTAATCATCCTAGATTAATTGAATGATTCTCATTATAATCATGGAAAAATTGATTTTATGTTTATGCATAAATAGTTAATTAGGAAAAAGAGGAATTTCTAGTAATTCATTTTTCTGTTAAAAGAGTAATCTCCATGACAGTGGAAATCCATGTATTGGGATGCTAAAATAATGTATATTTTATTTAAAAATTAAAGAAGAATTTTAGTTAAATTTATCTTTTTGCTTAGATAAATTTAAATGATGGAGGAATTCCCACCATATTAGAATTCAAATATTTAAATAAGAAAAGTGTAATTTTTAGCATATTAAAATTAATGGGTATTTTATTTAAATTCAAAGGTGAATTTTAGATAAATTTATTTTAACTATGAGAAATATTTAAATGGTAAAAGAGGAATTCCTATGACATTTGGAATTCCATCATTTAGATGGGAAAAGAGAAATTTTTGGCATATTAAAATAAATGGGTATTTTATTTAAATTCAAATATAAATTTTAGATAAATTTATTTTATCTATGAGAAATATTTAAATGGTAAAAGAGGAATTCTTATGACATTTGGAATTCCATCATTTAGATGGAAAAAGAGAAATTCCTAGCATATTGAAATTATGGGTATTTTATTTAAATTCAAAGATGAATTTTAGATAAATTTATTTTATCTATGAGAAATATTTAAATGGTAAAAGAGGAATATTATCGGGATCAATCTAGAAAAAGCTACAACATGGGATTAGCATGTGAATGGATGACATAAGGTGAAAATAGGATGAGATAAGATGTGTATGGGGGGATGTGATAGAATGTGAATGGATGTGATAAGATGTGTATGGAATGTGATAAGATGTGATAAGATGAAAATAGGATGTGATAAGATGTGATGTAATGAGAATGAATGTGGATGTGTATGTGGAAGAATGGATATGGATGTGTATGTGGAAGAATAAGTGTGGATGTGTATGTGGGAGAATAGATATGGATGTGTATGCTGAAGAATGAATGTGGATGTGTGTGAGGAAGAATGGATGTGGATGTTGAGATATCGAGCTCTAGTGAGGCGGTGGCCACTGATGACCCGCTTGGGGGATAGGCCCCACACTTACACCACTGGCATGGTTGGTGAGATCATGGGAGATATGCGGCCAGTGGGATGACAGGCTGTGTGACAGCCATTCTAGAGAGTGGCATAGTTATAGCGCCAGCTCATTTAGTCGGGTTCACACTATAGAGAACCTGTGTATGTATTGGTTGAGTACCTTTCATATTGTGTGTACTCTTATTCTTGTATATGGTGTGTTGAGTGTTGAGTAGAGAAGAAGAAGATTTTCAGCCTCTCACCTTGTGTGTTCTCTATTAGGGTTTTGTGAGTGTGTGTGTGTGCTTTTCATGGTATCAGATGAAAAGATGCAGGGGGGAAGAGAGCTTGAGCTCTTGCAAGCACACACACACACTCACAAAACCCTAATAGAGAACACACAAGGTGAGAGGCTGAAAATCTTCTTCTTCTCTACTCAACACTCAACACACCATATACAAGAATAAGAGTACACACAATATGAAAGGTACTCAACCAATACATACACAGGTTCTCTATAGTGTGAACCCGACTAAATGAGCTGGCGCTATAACTATGCCAGTCTCTAGAATGGCTGTCACACAGCCTGTCATCCCACTGGCCGCATATCTCCCATGATCTCACCAACCATGCCAGTGGTGTAAGTGTGGGGCCTATCCCCCAGGCGGGTCATCAGTGGCCACTGCCTCACTAGAGCTCGATATCTCAACAGTGGATGTGTATGTGGAAGAATGAATAAGGAAGAATGGATGTGGATGTGTATGTGTATGTGGAAGAATGAATGTGGACGGTATGTGAAAGAATGGATGTGGATGTGTATGTGGAAGAATGGATGTGGATGTGTATGTGGAAGAATGAATATAAATGTGTATAAGAAAGAATGGATGTGGATGTGTATGTGAAAGGAAGTGATGTCATGTGAATCGGATGTAAATAATGATATGGGACATGAGTGGATGAGATGTGAATTGGGATAAGAATGAATGAGATGAGATGTGAACTAAATGTGATGAGGTGTGATGTAAATTGAAATAGATGTGAATGAATGAGGTGTGATGGGATGTGAATATGGGTTGATGCGAGTGGATGAGATGTGATGAGTGTAAATGAGGAAAGATGTGATGAGATAAAAAATGATGTGATTGGATGAGAATAGGAATACATATGAAATTGGATATGGATTAAGTAATGTGGACGAATGTGGAACAATGTGAAAGACGAGAGTTCTTTATAGAAACTGTATTTATGACCTGTTTTTAAATGACTGTTTTATGTCAATAATGCTGGGAAAGCATTTTGACCGTCTTGTGAATGAGATCGTGGAGACCTATCTGATAAAGTTGCAACAGCTGACGTTTAGTTTTACCCTGTTTTGACCTAGAGAGAGAAAATGTCTAGAGAGATAATCCAAAATTGAGATATTTTTGGATATAAAAATCATCCTAGTGTTTAAAATGGTTTCCCCTAAAACAGAAATTCAAAAAGAACTTTCCAATGTGCATTTGGAATTAATTGAAAATAAGTATAAAGGATCTTAGCCTAAGGGTCCAGATTTTCAGAAATTTTTGAATTATGCTCCAATTAAGGTTCCTATGGACCAATAAGATTAATCCAAATGTAGGGAGGATATAAATTGAAGAATAAAAGAAAAACCACCAAAAATGAGTAAATACTCACATAAGATGAAGAGTAGGACAAGGTTTATTAGTAAATATTACTAAAAAAATGAGATATTTTGGGTATATTGATTCAATTTTGACACCTTGGTAAGGAGAAGGGGGCTCTTCAAGGAGGCGCCTATTTCACATGTGTGGTGGAGTTTTAAACTCAAAAATATTGTGATATTTTTATCTCTCCTCTCTTTTAGATCAAACCAAATCAAAATGGAGCCAAACTAGGTCCAAACAAACTGAACCTGGAAAATTCTAGAAACTAGTTGGACTTGGTTAGAGGCCTCCCTCCCCTATAAATAGATCTTTAGCCCTCTGTAAAAAAATATGAGAACTATACCATGCCAGTATTATACTGAAATAATGATATTTTCTATTATCCTCTAAAAATCCTCTACAAATTGAAGAGATTGGAGCTTCTCTCTCTCTTCAATCTCCAAATGTTTCTCTCTTCTCAACCCCTCTCAAGCTTGAGAAGCATTCAATTGAATGGCTTTTTAATACAATTGAAGTTCTTTAATGAATTATGATAAAACACATAAATTTCCATTCATGCTTAAGTTAAATGTTTTTTTAAAGCATGTCTCTCTCCCCCCCAAAGAATGGTCGTTCCTATGACCTATTCTATATTCAAAAGATGCTTCTCATGAAGCAAATCTCTAATCTAAAAGTAATTTCTATGCTTGTCAAATTGAGGCCAAATAAGTGGCTTTTTAATACTTTTATGCTATTTAATTTATGGAAAAATTAAGAATCAAGTTCATAATTGGATATTGATCCAATTAATGGTTATTCTAATCATAGGGATATTACTAAACTTTATGCTTTCAAATTATTGAGAATTATCAGTAATAGCAGCGAAGCTATGGCAAAATTTTCTGAAAAATTAACACATAAATCATTTTCATTCATAACATGAAAAGAGGACTTCCTACCATATTTTAGGATTAATCATCCTAGATTAATTGAATGATTCTCATTATAATCATGAAAAAATTGATTTTATATTTATGCATAAATAGTTAATTAGAAAAAAGAGAAATTATTAGTAATTCATTTTATGTTAAAAGAGTAATCCCCATGACAATGGAAATCCATGTATTCCAATGAAGTAAGAGGATGCTAAAATAATGTATATTTTATTTAAAAATTAAAGAAGGATTTTAGTTAAATTTATCTTTTTGCATAGATAAATTTAAATGATGAAAGAGGAATTTCCACCATATTGGAATTCAAATATTTAATGAGAAAAGTGTAATTTTTAGCATATTGAAATTGATGGATATTTTATTTAAATTCAAAGATGAATTTTAGATAAATTTATTTTATCTATGAGAAATATTTAAATGGTAAAAGGGGAATTCCTATGATATTTGGAATTCCATCATTTAGATGGGAAAAGAGAAATTTTTAGCATATTGAAATTAATGGGTATTTTATTTAAATTCAAAGATAAATTTTAGATAAATTTATTTTATCTATGAGAAATATTTAAATGGTAAAAGAGGAATTTCTTTGACATTTGAAATTCCATCATTTAGATGGGAAAAGAGAAATTCCTAGCATATTGAAATTATGGGTATTTTATTTAAATTCAAAGATAAATTTTAGATAAATTTATTTTATCTATGAGAAATATTTAAATGGTAAAAGAGGAATTCCTATGACATTTGGAATTCCATCATTTAGATGGGAAAAGAGAAATTCCTAGCATATTGGATTAATGGATATTTTATTTTTACTTTATGAGAAATATTTGATGATAAAAGAGGAATACCCATGACATTGGAATGCAATTAATTAAATGCAAAAAGAGGAATTCACATGGTAATTGAGATCCAAGAAAAGAAAAGGAATTTTTAGTATAATTCAATTTATGATTATTTATCAAAAGTGGAAATATGGGTAGAATTGATTTTTGTAAATCCCATGACTTCTTTTATTTAAAAGAGGAATATTGATTATAATTCATTCGAGAAATTGAGAATGAATATGGAAATAGTCATCGAGAAAAAGAACCTTTAATTAGGCCAAGCAATTGGCATAAATTTAGAAAAAGTCCCATTATTGGGATCAACCTAGAAAAAGCTACTAAATGGGATTAGCATGTGAATGGATGAGATAAGGTGAAAATAGGATGCGATAAGATGTGTATGGGATGTGATAGAATGTGATAAGATGTGTATGGGATGTGATAGGATGTGATAAGATGTGATGCAATGAGAATGAATGTGGATGTGTATGTGGAAGAATGGATGTGGATGTGTATGTGGAAGAATGGATGTGGATGTGTATGTGGGAGAATGGACGTGGATGTGTATGAGGAAGAATGGACGTGGATGTGTATGAGGAAGGATGGATGTGGATGTGTATGTGGAAGAATGCATGTGGATGTGTATGTGGAAGAATGGATGTGGATGTGTATGTATGGATGTGGATGTGTATGTGAAAGAATGGATGTGGATGTGTATGTGAAAGGATGTGATGTCATGTGAATCGTATGTAAATGAATGATATGGGACATGAATGGATGAGATGTGATGTGAATCGAGATAAGAATGAATGAGATAAGATGTGAACTGAGAATGGACGTGGATGTGTATGAGGAATGGATGTGGATGTGTATGTGGAAGAATGCATGTGGAAGAATGGATGTGGATGTGTATGTGAAAGAATGGATGTGGATGTGTATGTGAAAGGATGTGATGTCATATGAATCGTATGTAAATGAATGATATGGGACATGAATGGATGAGATGTGATGTGAATCGAGATAAGAATGAATGAGATAAGATGTGAACTGAATGTGATGTGATGTGATGTGAATCGAGATAAGAATGAATGAGATGAGATGTGAACTGAATGTGATGAGGTGTGATGTAAATTGAAATAGATGTTAATGAATGAGGTGTGCTGGGATGTGAATATCGGTTGATGCGAGTGGATGAGATGTGATGAGGGTAAATGAGGAAAGATGTGATGAGATGAAAAATGATGTGATTGAATGAGAGTAGGAATACATATGACATTGGATATGGATTAAGTAATGTGGACGGATGTGGAACAATGTGAAAGACGAGAGTTCTTTATAGAAACTGTATTTATGACCTGTTTTTAAATGACTGTTTTATGTCAATAATGCTGGGGAAGCATTTTGACCGTCTTGTGAATGAGGTCGTGGAGACCTATCTGATAAAGTTGCAATAGCTGACGGAGAGTCAACGCAGGACGTCTTGCGCAAGGTCAGCGGAGGTCTTGACCAGCCTCGGTTCAATTTAAATGGTGAGCTTCCGGTACGGTGGATGAGGGACCAAGGAAGCGGCCTATGAGTGAAGAGCTAGGTCACCTGCGGAAGGATCCTAGAGGGTGCTGACCATACGGTGCTCGGGCTCTGGGTCGCCGAAGATACCCACACATGCATCGGGGAAGATATTGGAACAAGGGGGAGTAAGAGTTGTTTTCTGAATTCGGGCATGGATCTGGTTGATTGACCTTGCTGGTCCTCAACGGATGAGTCCATGGCTCTTTTATATGGATCTGTTGGTTGATCTTACTGATCTTCAATGGAGATTCCATCTTGATTTTTATAAGTGATTATAACGGAGTACTATGAGCTAGGAACTATCGAAAAGGCCCTGAGGGACAGGTGGTGAGTGTTCTGGTTGCCACTGATTCCATAGGTACACCGATGAAGGAATGATTAGAAATTAGGATGCAACCGGATATTTTGGAGGATTATGATCAGTGACACTATGGTTTCATTAAATGATTGTTTTAAAGATAACTGAATCTGTGAAAAAGGCAATTTCATGTTGGGTGTGTGAGTGGTGTGTCTGGCATTAAATTTGCATGAATATCTGGCTAGGGGGCCTGGGAACTCTTTTCCCTAGTACCGGGGACAAAACCTAACCAAACTCCTAATTGGATCCCATCACTACAGTGGTTGGGCAGTTGGCTAACCCATGGGACTGGATGGGGTTAGGCTGGACTGATGGATCTGTAAAATGAGACTCAATTCTGTTATAGTACGACAGATGAAGTAAATCCCGGATAGTAATTGCTCTATGGAAAAAGAATCAACGGTTGGTCGAATCAGTTTGGTCAGTAATGACCCTGACTACGTTAGAGTACCAATATCCTGGAGGAATTGCCCGTGCTTTCCAGTAGGGGGAAGTTTTTTCGGGTTCGGTTTTTGAAGAACCAAGGAATTAGTCTCTTGTCCGGATATCCATGGGCGAGGCCCCGAGTGAGGGATCTTGCCCCGCGCAAGAAGTGCTACTTCCGCTGCTAGCACCCTAGAATCCGTTGCGCGAAGGGGGCAGGGATCTTTCACAAGGGGAGTGTCTTTCTTTAAGGGTATGATTAGGGCTATGGATGGTCATGATTAGGGCACATGTGGGGCATATGTTTTTAATATTTGTTGAGGGCATGATTAGGGCACATGTGGGAGCATTAAGGATGCATGGGAGGTTTGAGATGAATTTGAACGGATATGGTGGTGATGTTTGAGACTCCTTGTGAGTTCAAGGAGTGATGTTTGTCTCCATTCAAAGTGTCTCTATTTCTACGCATTGTTTTTTATATGTTTGGGTCTCTCTGAGCTATAGAAGCTTTGACAATTGTCTCTTTGATGGTGGTTGTCTCTCTCAGAGCTACAAAAGCATAGTTGGTGAAATGAATGGTCATCTGCTTTGGTGAAATGAACGGTCAAGTTTTTTGGTGATGCATAGTTGAATGGTTATGTTCTGAAGCATTAATGGTATGTTTGGAAGGATTAATGGTTGTGTTTGTATTTTTTTTAATGTGCAGACAATCCACCACTGGTGGTGGGGGAAAGCATACCAAGAGAGAAAGGGCACAAGCAATTGAAAAGGAAGGGGAGTCTTAGTAGGCAACAATTATCTTGGACCAAATTAGTCGAATGGTGGAGACTAACTTTGAGGGTGTTCAGCATGCTGGAGAGGAGGTTGACAGTTAGACATTGATCGACTCTTTTGCCGGGTAGCTTATATGTGGTTTGCTGATGATATAATCGTAGGCAGCACTCAAGAAAAGGGTGGTAGCACTTTACCAGGTACCTCTCTTAATACAATGGATGAGTGGAATGGCAAAGTAGCTTTCTTATAGATTGTGCCTTATGTGATGCGATTGGAGGTGCCTCCATTGGAGGATAACAAAGATGACAATAAGATTTACATTGACAAAGGTGAGGACATCATGCAAAAAATTAGATTGTTTAGTTGTTTTCAATGTCCTATGATCCCTTTGTGCAGACTTATTCCTTATGCCCGTGTAAGGGGTTTAAGCGAAGATGTTTTTGGTCTAAAGATTGCATTTGGAAAACAGGGATATGTGCTAGAAAAGGGAGAATTTATAGTTTCTCTTTGGACATGCGAAAAATTAGATTGTTTAGTTGTTTTCAATGTCCTACGATTCCTTTGTGCAGACTTGTTCCTTATGCCCGTGTAAGGGGTTTAAGGGAAGATGTTTTTGGTCTAAAGATTGCATTTGGAAAAGAGGGATATGTGCTAGAAAAGGGAGAATTTATAGTTTCTCTTTGGACATGCGAAAAAGAGACTACCTATGTGAATGATGAGATTACTAGCGGATGGGATGCTATTTAGCATGACATTAACAGAGGGAGTTTGAGGAGGAGGTTAGAAGTAGACCAGAGTTGCAAATCCTTCAGGGTAGGATGTTTTATGTGTGGGAGGGCAACCATCGTATGGTGGCTTGGACAGAAGCTATCAAAGAAAGATTTTCTCAAACAAGAGCAAAGCACCATTGAGTATTGTGTATGATCATTGATCCTACATGTGTGAGCTAGATCGCTCTCTTGGCAAGCCTACAAAGGATGAATTAATAAGTTGCTTATAAATTTATGTTTGAGATCTTGAACATGTGATGTTTTTCTCAGGAAAATTGTAATTTTTTGTGTCTGTTTTTTAAAGCTTGAATACTCATGCTTTGGTAACCACAACCTTGCACGACGAGATTGGAAATTGTGCCAACATTAGTGTTGCCAATGATGATGATTACATGAAAGATTTGCCAGAGAGAGATGGAAAGTTAATCACTTTGATTAGAAAGAAGAATACAAAGGGAGTCGAAGCCTTGGTACTCTCTTACTCGTTAGATACTTGGGAAAGCTTGTTTATAATGTGAGTATTTGATAACTTAAGCTTTGCTTTAAATTGTCATGTGATGAGATTCGATGTTATGTGAAGGTTCATATTACTGAAGCCTTGAACAAAAGCTTGAGAAAGTGCGCTTGACCATGGGAGAAGATGAGGTGAAAAAAATTGAAGCTAAGGAGATAGAGGAATTGGCCACGAGATATGGTGGTTGTATAGGGAAGATATTTTGTAGTGTGTTCTGCAATGGTGAATTACATGACTATTAAGATTAATATAGTGTGATTCTATTTACATTTTAAGAGAATATTAATTTTGGACATAGTGTATTAAGAATGATTTCCATTTGTGTAGATCCTTAACATTATTGATCCAAAGCATGGTGATGCATGGTGGGCTAAAGTGTGGTCCTTAAAGTCAGATGTGGATAGATTTGCAACACTACAGAGAAGCTGAATTTATTAGCATTGTGTGATGTACCAATAGCATCCAAAATATTTTGGTTGGGTTTATTAGAGGCAAATAAGACAACCAAAAATATGTTTGGCCTTGTGCACGGAGATCATATCTTTAGACAATAAGTCATGGTTTTCTATAGCTATTTATGTTTAGTTGTTTGCAATTTCTGCAAATATGTCATATGCATACTTTCCTTTGTGATGTGATTTCTTTTTTCTTTGAAGATGGCTTCGAAAAGAGGTCACTCTTGAAAAGATTTTGCAAAGGGAAAATGCTGTCCTTAAAGATTTTGTGGATCAGCCTAATGGCCTTGTGATGCCCAATGATTGCTTGCTCTATGATTATTACAAGGAGATCAAGATTGAGAAGAGGAAGCAATTGTTCCCTCTTGAGACAGGCCAAGACACAAGGGAAAAACAGAGTGCTAAAAAGGCAACAAAGAAGTTTGACATGGTCCAGATGGCTGCCCAAAGGTTGATTTACAGGTTGATCTTTTTTGCGAGTAGTATTGGAAATGTTCATAAGAAAATGCTACACTATTTTTAACTCAAAAATCCATTCTCAATCATATGTTGCTTTTTAATGTTTTCAGATATTTTGTGTGTTTAAAAGAAAGAGGTCATTTGGTTGTCATGCTTGTAAGAGCAAAGAAATGGTTGGTTCTGGATAATGAGGCTTTGTGTATGTACCCTCATGGTATACATAAGTTGTCCAAGTGGGAGCTGGAGATGTGTCAGTGGATTGACCTTGAGAAGGGTCATGTTTTGGAGCGGGAGAAGGAGCTCCATCAGCATTTCAAGCTTGGGCAGCCTGTCGAGGTGGAGAAGGTGGTTGATAAGGTGGTGGGAGAAAAAGAGACCTACATAAAGGAGAGGTTAGTCGAGTTCTTTATCAATGTAGGCATCATTGCTTTTTTTAATGTGTAAGACAAAGACAAAGTTGTGGAAGAACAACCAGGTGAACTTATTGGATGATGAGATAGACATGAATATTGAATGCTCATGATGATGGTAAGTCCCTCTCTAGAATTGAGCTTGGAATATTCTTTTTGTTGTATTGATAGTACGTTATGTCAAGTTATGGTTTTTGACTTTTTGACTATCCTATTAATGATTGCATGAATAAGGAAAGTTTTTTGACTATAAATCTTTCTTTGGGTTGTTTTCAAGATGAGGGCCTTAATGGCAAAACAACAGGGATCATTTCTAAAAGAATGATAACATATGTCTACCAGCCACATTTGCCAGTTTCAGACGTGTCATGTGGGGATGGTCCAAAGTGTTTGGCTATTGTTGGGGATTATATTGCTATTGGCAATGATTTTATGATTGGCACAAAGAATGCATCTTACACCATAGTTCATGAGCACATGCAAAAATTCTCACCCAAGGGTAGACAATATGAAAGGAAAGGGAGATTAGTTTCTTGGGTGGCTGATTTGTTATTTTTGGACCTCCCTTTTGGTGGAGTAGTACATGGTGCTGACAACTCTAGACCCTTGTGGGATACATTATATGAGGACCATGTGCGTATGGAGTTGGTTTGGCTGCATCGACTCTTGGTGGTTCTAGCTGGTTGTTGATTATGGCATCGATGGGAGGTAATATTCCATGTATTGGAACCTTGCAAGCCTTTCCTTTTGTCTTGCAATTTTTTGATAAAAGTTATGTTATGTTTTATAAGAGAGACAGTGGGTTGGGTTGACCGCTATTGCCATGTATTGGATTTGGAGATTTGGCATCGTGTTATTGTCATGCATCACTCACCCTATGGATACTATGAGATTGCAGGTCGGATAGAGGTAGTGTGTTTAGTGGTGGTTCCAGGGAATTTTGATTGGTATATATGATTTTTTTAACCTCATTAGAATGTTGTCATTGTGTTGCAGTATGCCTCTTCTATGCTCTTTGCAGTTTGCAGACGAGGTATGATTCCTGCGATTTACTGCTTGGAGAGTGCACCTCTTTTCGAGGCGCTTCATATGCATCCTATGGATTCGGTGGCATACCATTATTTGCCAAATGTATCTTGTGCTAGGGATCTTGGGGGTGTGGAGATCTGTGGTGTTTTGGAGCACAACATTACTTTCATTGTAGGGTATTTGGAGTTGTTCTATCGTCTTGTTGGTGTTTGCCTTGAGTTGAGAGCTGTGGCACAGCTCCTCTACTTAAGGCACATTTGAGGTCAAGTCGTTTATGCGCTTCGATGGACTCTGACAAAGGTTTTCTATCTTCATACGTACACCCATTGCTTCTACCTAAGAGGCAAGGAGGCCAGGGGGAGGCTAGCAGTTCACATGATTGGGATGATGATATTGATGAGCATGTGGGACATAATCCATATGAGTAGTGAGCATCTTGACCTTATTTAGTGTTACATTGATGACTATTTGGGGTTGTTTTTTAATGTGCTTAGGACTATTATCACTCTATTTTGATATAGATTTAGTGGTGTTTTACATTATGTCAATGCTTGAGGATCCAAGTTTGTGATTTTGGTTAACTTTGTGCATATGTTTTAATACTAGAACATTCAAGTTTGATCTACAATACATAGATGTACTTAAACATGCGAATCTACAAAAGCTAAACAAATTTTATTCTTTATTTTCTATGCAAAGTTTTATGCTAGTGTATGCCAAAGCAAAGGCAAGAACCATGGCTAGAGACGCACGTTTTGAGAAGGACCATGCAGAACGACATCGCGCTCGTAATGTTTTTATAGACGATGAGTGTGACTCAACTTGATTTGTTATGGTGTATGTAGTGGACAATGCAACACATGGTTTTTGTGTTTGCTTGCGAGCCATGATTGTTATGGCTCACCCTAACCCTCCTTGAAACACATCCAAAAAGAGCTTACCTTGTGCTGGTGAACCGCAACTGTCGTGAGAGAATCTTTCTAAAGGCTGAGCTCGTAACCCTTGAGGTCTCCAAGCTCTACAACTCCTTGAGAAGCAATTCCACCGCGTCTCCTGCAAGCGTTGTCACACCTCCACGTTGCACTATGGGTCCTCGTCCCTCCTCTCACCTCACTTCACTCACACACACTCACTAGCATGCATTAGGCAGAGAGATTAGAAAGAGGATTAGCAAGAGCAAGACTCAATTGCACAATGGGAGAGTATGTTGTGTTATGAGAGAAATTCACTTATATACATGGCCATAAGTGTTCACACTCACTTCAACTATGGCCGGCTGGGCACTTTAGGCTCATAAGAGGACTAATGCTATTACAATGACTACTCTCATAATATATCCATGAAGTACATCACTTAGGACTTCATCCCAACTTGCTACCACACACTTTTGAAGCGAGAATTGCCATAAATACTCTGTCACACCATTACGAGCACTTGTCCAAGTTGTAGCTTTGGACACTATTGCTTCATATCTTGAATGTATGACCCTTTGGTGTATCTACTATGACTCCTTGATGTAAGATAATGGCGGTAGCTCTTGTTAATCCTAGAATTGGATTAACATTCCCCCCTTCCTGAGATGATGATTGCGTCCACGTGATCGCATTGAAGACCTTTGTGTGGGGAGAATGAACAAGCTTTGTCGATGGCTTGGATGTTGAATGACGTTCAATGGTCTTTGTTCCTCCGGAAGGAATAAGAAAAGCTAGTTAATGAATGAAGAGGTTAGTGGTGTATTGGGAATTCCTAACGGGGTGGGGGGTTTTTGCGGGAATGATTGCATTTTTATTTTTGTGTGAGCCTCCTTTTTTTTGCCCACTTTGTTTTCGGGAATCATCGGCAAAGTTACATGTGATTTTTGTTAGTGGGGACACTAAGAGATGTTAATAATGGGGACAATAAGAGATATTAATAATGGGAGAGAAGAGGTAGAAGGATCCGGAGGAATGTAGACTTAATCATCAGAACGAGATGGTGATTCTCAGTTCCTCATTTGATTCATTAAATTGACATTCATCATTTGAAGTAATTGACTTGTGATGATGATGTCCCTTTGTGTGGCAGGATTCTTGTCAAATGTTGTTGATTAGGACCTAATCTTGTCTTCTTTTGCCCATGTGCTTTTTATGTTTTTATGCATAATTAAGTGCTCTTAGAAGTAGATTTTCATGAAGTACAAGAATTAAGTCATATAGACTCTTATTGAACTGCTCTGTGTTAAAGTAGCCACTTGTTGGTGAGGATTGAAAGAATTATGTCAGCTTGTGAGGCTAATATAAATATCTTCACTAAGGATTTAAGATCATTGATTTGTGAAGATGATGGCGTCATTTGGAGAGGTTTGTAATTTGAAGAAAAATTCCAGGTGATGGGTTGTACCATTGACCAGGCTTTCGCCCACCCCCCATCCAGAGATGTACTTGGAAGTTGTCGATGGTAAGGCTTTGTTGGTGCAAATGTTCTCCAGTGCATGAGTATGGATATGTACTCATGGAGCAGCTGCTACATTAATTTAGCCAAAAGAATAGTAAGAAATAAGCTTAACAAATATATAGTGGCTATTGTGTGATATGGCTTAATCCATGATGAGGCTTAAATGTGAAAGTGCAGGTTCTTAAGCCATGAGATGGAACTCCTTGAATTGTAATTCCGTGAGATGGAATTTCATGAATTTACAGATTTTGACCATTTTTTTATATTGAAAATAAATGGGTCATCTAGGTCATAATTTGCAAGCAACAGCTTCTTATGCGCTCATTTCTTACTACCAGAGGAGTGACAAGAGCATTGTTATTTTGTTCTTGATGTGCTCCTAAGTCTCTGTATTTGATCTTGAATTTGTTGCTAAAATGATGTCGAGGCAGTAGGGAAGACTGCTGATTGTTTGCTTGAATAGACAAGCTCTTATGTTGGTGTGGAATGCACGAGAGTGGTAGAGGGATTTACTTGCTGTTGCTTGGGATTCATTCTTGTCGAACTATAGGTGAAGTTGTTGGAGTTGAAGTCGGTGGTGAGGTTTTCTTCACATTGTTCGATTTTGGCAACCAGATGATGGAATTACCATCATAGTATCCTTGTTGTTGAAGTACATGCACAGGCACCCATCTTTGATGAACACTGTAATTACCATCATAGCATCCTTGTTGTTGAAGTACATGCACAGGCACCCATCTTTGATGAACACTGTAATTTGGTTGCCGATGTGTTTGGTGTCGAGGCTTTCTTCTTTATGCAAGCTTAGGGGACTTTGTGATGCGCTTGGGGACCTAAGCTTTGGTATTTCTTTGGTAGTACCCTTGTGCTTGTAGCAATATTTTTGGTACCCACACTTGTTTCATTGGTTGAGTTATTTGAGAAACTCGCATAGGCTTTTGTGGAGGGTGTTGTGGAGTACTCTTCTTCTTCCTTGGCTTTCGAGTGCTTCGTTGAGGAAGAGGTTTTGATTGTCGAGGTACCCAAATTTGATTGGCACCTTCATAGTAGCCTTGAGCTACAAGTAGATGCTTCTCCACCCACATTTTGATACTATTAAGATATCGTGATTGTGGAAATCTTGGTGGAGTTTTCTTTTGGGGCGATGTGGAAGGTTTGGGGCCCTCCTTGACTTTGGTTGGTGCTAGGGCTGTAGGTTTGAGACTCATTGGCATTGTTGATGTGATGAGGTGTTAGAGTCTCTTGTGGAGTGGTTGTCGATGACGAGGCCTTTGAGCATGTGGTTGTCTCCTTTGTTGAGGTTTGTTGATGAAGATGCATAGGCTCCGGGGTCTTTCCTTTGAGTTCCTTGTTGTTAGAGATAGATGGTTTGGCTATGGGAACTTCTTCAAGAATAGCTGCTGATTGCAAGGTTTTGGCATCGAACTTCGTAGGTGAGGATGGGGTTGAAGGAGTAGAGGCTTTAAATCGGAGTTAGTTGTTGACACAGATGGTAGGTCATTGTGTAGAGGGGGTTTTGTGGAAGAGGCTTGTATCCTCTTGCGTTCAACATCATAGATATCCATTAAAGTTGGATCCTCTTCTTTGGCAGTATGGTATTGTCAACTTTTTGTCATTGACCATTATGATGACTCTATCGCTAGCAAAGCACAGTGGTGCTTAGACAGCAACAGTCCATTTATGCCGCCCCAATATTAAATCTGCTTCCAACACATAATCAACCATAAAAAACTTGCAAGTGAGGGGGTTAGTTTCAATATATATTGTATGTTCAAAGTATCCCAAACATGGCATGTTCAAGTCTTGTGTAAAGGTAATCCTTTCAGGATGTGTCGTCTTGTGAGTGTTGGTTGACCTAACAAACCCCATAGCTTGAGGATCATGAGATTGTGTTCTCATGTTAGATAAAGCTGTGCTTGAGCTGTGGTGATTTTATTTGCAATTTCCAATCCAACCAAAATCCTAGGGATCTTTTCAGTAAGATATGTTGGAAGTTCCAGCTCCTGCAAGGTTTCTTCCTCCCGTAATATTAACTGTACATTGCATGCAGGAGTGTTCAAGGTGACCGTTTGCATGGATTCATCTAGTGAATACAACGATTCACTTATCCAAGGTCCGCCAATATTGACATCATACTCAAGGGAATCTAGGGTGACATGAAATATAAATCCCATATCGCCTCATCGATTGTTCAAGTAGTGTATCTAAAGTAACGTGGAACTTTAATGTTTTGTTCATTGGTTCCTTTTGCAAGACTATTTCTTGTTAGGGTGAGTTTAGGTTGTCCCAATGACACCCAAGTGTCTATTGTCATGATGTTATGACTTGCTCGAGGGCTAATCAATGCGCGTTTGCGCGCTGAACATCATTGCCTTTAGGGAAATCCAACCATGCCATGATAGAATCTTACAAAGGAACCATGGGTGTTTCGGTTAGTGTTTCAGCTTTAGATCCTGTGGCTGTTTCATATTCCCATTCACTTTCATCCTCTATTTAGGTCTCAGCTTTTTTAAGAGTACCCAATGCGTACAATGGCACACTTGGCCATGTGACAATTCTTAATGAGAGATGCTTGGAAACTTGCGAATCCTGACATTCTTGTTTTATGTAGTTCGTTATGTCCTTGTATAACTCAGGTTGAGCCATTAAAGGTGCAAGTGTTGATGTGATGCTGGCTTTATCATGAGAGAAGAGCATTCCTCTGAATGAGATTTTGAGAGACTGTTTTAATCTTGTAAGGGAATTATCGAATTCCTCATGTGCTTTCTCAAGCCTATAGTTCGTATAGTCTATTTCAAATGACTCTTCTGTAGAGAGTATGTCTTCCTCTTGAAAGGGAAAGCGGTTCTTCTCTAGGCTTTGTATCTTGGTTGTTGTTTTAGGTTTGGCATTATGAGGTTCAATCACAACTGGTGACCTTGTAAGATATTCAACCAAGCTAAGCATGCTCTCCTGAGCTTGCTTTTTGCGTTCCACATATGTCATGTGATCATTATTATCCATTTGGGGTGGTTGGGTGGGTTCTAGTTTCTTGATTGGTCTATGTGGTGCACTGAATGAAGAACTTGTCTCATCCTCACTTAGTGATATACTAGAACTTGTTTCATTCTCTGACTTTCTTTGGTTTGTCAGTTGTTCATTATGTTTACCCCTGTGACGAGATCAAATTTTCGTTTGGGTTTTTGTATCTTGTGTCGCATATATGGGTGTTGAGGTTGTGTGGTGGTCTTTGATGTGGATGCTTCTGCATCTTGTATAGCTTTTGGCTCTTTCGTGTTTATGTCCCCTTTTGGGTCTTTGTCCTCTACAGGCTCCTTTTTCTCTATAAGCTCCTTTTCCTCTGCAAGCTCCTTTGTCCTCTGCAAGCTCCTTTTCCTCTGCAGGCTCCTTTTCCCTGCCTTTTAATTCGACCTTGGTTTTGACAGTTTGTTGTCCTTTGTTTTTCTTGGTTTTAGAAGGTTTTGTTTTCTCTTTTAGGTTTTGTTTTAAAACATGTTCTTCTACCCATGTTGAGGTATTGTCTTTTACGTTCTTTTTGACTATTTGTTATGCTTTGGCTTGTAAGCGTGTAAGCACATTCAAGGGCACCGTGGACAATTGCCCGTTTTGTACACTTAAGATGTTAAGAGTTGTATTTTGTGAGACAAGTTACATTGAAGCAACTCGTCTTGGGCAATCTTGGAACATGTGATCAATGTCACATCGTTCACACATTGGTCGCAAGGTGTCAGTGTGACGATGGGCATGGAAGTATTCCAAACTGTGCAGTTTGCCACCTTGTGAGGTCCACGACAATGGAAACACTGAAGTGTCCGATTAACTGCTTCCTGAGCAGTTTCTACCCTTTGGACTATTTCTGTTTGGTGTACGAGAGATGGAGGTTTTGAGTCCATTGTGGATGAAGCGGAACACTTTTTACTATCATGGTCAAAGGTTTTATAATATATGCAGTGTAGAAGAACAGGTGCCTTGTATGCATAATGAGGTTTGAGATGGTCGTATTGATTGCATTCAACACAAGGCATTTCGCTCCTCACTATTAGAGGCATTAAGGATGTTTAGTTTTGAAGGTTTTCATCCTATCTTATAGATGTCTGTTGTAATATTTTAAGCAAGGCTGCATAAAATTTTGGGAATGTCAATTCCGAGATCAATCTTTCTTTTGCCATTGCTTCACTTGGTTTAGATGAGGAACACCTCGTAGCATGATCATCTTCTAGCATGTTGTCATCTAAACGTATTGCTTCTTTACAACATTGATCGAATGTTTCCGGATTGGATACAATGATTAAGTTGTGTAAGCTATTATTCTTCAAGCTCATCATGAAACATCTCCTCAATTGAACATCATTTAATTTTTCCATGACTCACAACATGAGTCCAAGAGTTTAATCCGAAGGATAAAATCTCTAATGGATTCATTGGGTTGACGTTCAATTGAATAGAGTTCTGTTATTGCACTCCATCGATCACCTTGTCTGGAAAAGCCATGTATAAAGGCTGATTTCAAGGTTTTGAAGTTGGTCTTGATCGCCGGCATCAATGCGATGAACCATCGACTAGCTTTTACCTCTAAGCATAAGTTCAACGCATGTACCTTAGTGGGTAGTTGGGATTTCCAAAGGCTTCACATGTCTGTTCAAACATTTGAATGAATTGAATAGGGTCTGTTGCTCCATCATATTTGCCCATAATTTTGGAAATTTGAACGGCCGTATTTCTGTATGAATCATTAAGGCCGTATGAGAGTGCTCTTGTTGGAAGAGACTCAGTGAGTCCTTGGGCCACCCCCCTTCCTAGACTAGTTCAGTATGTCCAAGGTGTGGGCATCTAGGAAAGGGTTGGTACTCATAGGATTTACGGGAATGTTAGGCAAGGGACCAAAGCCTGGTGGGATCAAGGTGACAGGGAGTGTAAAACCAGATGATACGCTTGTTATAGGCATGGCCAATAACATGGGGAGGTGAATTGGTGGCATAGATCTCAATGGCTCGAAGATGTCAGCTTGGCTTGAGTCCTTGTGTGATCCTTGGCAATCCCTCTATCGTTGCCATGTCAGAGTGCCTAAATGCTCCTTCATGAGCAATAACAGTTTTTTTTTTTGCTTTTTATACTTTCCCACAGCCCGTTACAGTCTCAAGAGGCTTGGCATACTCTTCGTTGGATCAAACGGGTGTCCGTTTGCCCTAATTAGCTTAGGCGCTATACGCACGTGAACGACCTGAGATATTTTTTCGAAAAAAGCGTATGCTAGGAACTTCCTAGATGGAAGAGGAGGTCCTAAAACCTATTCTCCATCACTATCTCAAGACATAAAATTTTTTCAAGAATTTTTTTCTTGTTTCGCAGCACATTTTTGAGGGTTTTCCAAAAGGAATTTTGAAAAAGTTTGTATGAGGGAGTTGTAGTATTTTTGGAGTACTATAACTTTGTTTCCCTGAGTCGTCCATGATTTTGTCGTTTAGACCCTTAAAAAGTAGCCCGGATATGGCTTGTTGTCGTTTTCGTGTTGTTTTTTGCGATTTTTTTCGTGGTTTTTGGGCTATTTTTTGCCTCGATTTCCAGGTCAAATTTTGAGGCTGCTAGTCGGAGGCCAAAATGATCGATTTTTACTTCGGATGACTAGGTCCAAAGTCGAAGAGCTCAATGTCAGCTTTTCGATGAGCCCTAGAGCGCCTTCATCGGGGATATACGGTTTAGGAGATACGGGCCTCCAAATAAGGGTGTTCCCCCCCATGTGAAACTGGTAATTCACGCTGGACTTCACGAAAAATTAAAATTTGCCCCCCCCACGTGAAACTTTGGTGTTTCACGCCGGACTTTACGAAAAATTAAATTTGGTTTTTTTTCATGCCGGATTTCCGTTCATGTCATTTTTTCGTTCATGTCATTTTTCTGTTTACGTCAAATTTTCGTTCACATTACTTTTTATTTTTTATTTATATTTATTTTTTATCGTGCGTGAACTGGTGTTTCACGCTGTGAAACGGTCTTCAGCGTGAACCGAACTTCACGTGGAAATTATTTATTTATTTATTTATTTTTTGCTGCGTGAACTGGTGTTTCACGTTGTGCAATGGTTTTCATGCGTGAACCGGACTTCACGTGGAAATTAAATTTTAAATTTTAAATTTAAATTTTTATTCTTATTTTTTTTGCTGCGTGAAGTGGTGTTTCACGCGTGAACTCCGTGGACTTCACGGTGGAAATTAAATTTTGATTTTTTTTGGAGTCTAGTGAGAAATACGAATTTTCCTTTTGGGGGGGGAAATATTTTTTGAATTTAAAATGAAAGGGATATGGGCATTTTCCCAAAAAAGGTAAGTGGCATAAAAAAAGTCAACCTTTTAATGACACCCCTTACACCCTTAATAAATGACCCCCAAAATGGACAAATTGACAACTCATGAGCATCTTCTCATTGAATGCTCATTAGCCTTAATGAGTTACGTAGAAAAGTGATTGAGGATTAATCCAAGATTAATTCTTTCACTAATCTTTTTCTCTTTTACACTAATCAAAGACTCTAATTAACCACTAATCTCTAATTAATACACACAATTGAGCACATCATTGGATAGAGCAAGGAAAAACTAATCTTTGTGCATCAACAATTGTGTAAATTAATCTAAATTAGGAGATTAATTAGACTCTTGATTATAGTCTCCTCTTTAAGGTAAAAATAAGCAAAGAGAGTCAAATTTCTCCAATTGATCAAAAGATTGATGTAATTAGGTATTTTGATGCATCTAGATGCTCTCAAAACACTCAAAAACACCAATTTCAACTACTCATATGATCAATTTAGACCCCAATTAACACATTTTCTAGATTTTTAGCCTCTTGAATAAGATTAATTACTCTTAATGACAAAAACCAGTCCATTAAGAGAAATTAGTCAAATTCAAGGGTTTTTTGATGGTTTTAAGATTTTTTTTGAAAGATTAAGCTAATCCTAATGCTTGCTAACACTCTAATCCAAATAATTTCAACAAAAAACACACAATTAAACTCAAATTATGTAATGGATACAAACTAAACCTAATACAACTATGTATAAGCCCTAAAAACATGAAAAATCACAAAACAACAATAAAAACACAAATTAATCTAAAAATTAAGTAAAGCATTCTTTTCAAAAACAAAAAAGAGAGCTATTCTACACCAAATCTCACACAAATCACCATCAAATCCACATCTTTTTAATGGGAAACCACTAATCAAGATAATGGGCAATGGGTTATGCATAGATTAGAGGCAAAACGATGGAAAAAGCCAAGGGATGGCTCCCCGACACAGGGTTACCAAAAATGTTATGGCTCACCCTAACCCTCCTTGAAACACATTGAAAAAGAGCTTACCTGGTGAACCGCAACTGTTGTGAGGATCTTTCCAATGGTTGAGCTCGTAACCCTTGAGGTCTCCAAGCTCTACAACTCCTTGAGAAGCAATTCCACCGCGTCTCCCAGCAGGGCGTTGTCACACCGTCGTGTTGCACTACGGGTCCTCGTCCCTCTTCTCACCTCACTTCACTCACACACACTCACTAGCATGCATTAGGATAGAGATTAGCAAGAGCAAGACTCAATTGTACAATGGGAGAGTCTGTTGTATTATGAGAGAAATTCACTTATATACATGGTCATAAGTGTTCACACTCAAACTATGGCCGGTCGGGCACTTTAGGCTCATAAGAGGCCTAATGCTATTACAATGACTACTCTCATAATATATCCATGAAGTACATCACTTAGGAATTCATCCTAACTTGCTACCACACGCTCTTGAAGCGGGAATTGCCATAAATACTCCGTCACACCATACGGGTGCCCGTCCAAGTTGTAGCTTTGGATACTATTGCTTCATATCTTGAATGTATGACCCTTTGGTGTATCTACCATGACTCCTTGATGTAAGATAATGGCGGTAGCTCTTGTTAATCCTAGAATTAGATTAACAATGATTTGCAATTTGTTTCGGTCTTGTTGCAGATATTGTTAAGCTCTAAAAACCTTGAATCCCATTGAGAGTGGGTCATGTTCCGTGTAGTGACAAAATTGTAGTTGGAGTGGTATTTCAATTTTTTATGGTGATTGACATGATCTTCTAATGTACTACAATGATAGGAACCGTGCTGCTTTAATCAAAGATTATTATGAACCTAAATGGAAAATAATGTAACTTCTTATGTCTTGTGCTCACTTTGCATTGAGTTAATTCCAATTTTTTGGGGTTTGTTGCCAAGTTTTGCTCCAGTTTTCAACTAGCTCGGAAAACATCTCTTGCTGTTTGGTAAGACTCAATTTTTACAACGTGAACAAGATGATGTTAGAAGGAAGTGTGAGAGTCAGTAGAGATGAAAGAATGGCATCGATGAGGTTTTCTTGAGGGTTTCATTCAGCGTGAGAGGAGACCAGTTAGATTTTAAATGGTCACCCCACCGTGAATATCTAGTGATGTTCACGCCAAAACATTCTTGACTAAAGGTAATAAAAGGTTCATAAGGATACTCCGCTGTGTGCTAATGGTCAATTCTTAGCATTTTTTCCTTCATTAGATGAGGTTGGTTTGACATGAAAAACCAGTTAGATTTTTCATGGTGTGAAAAACCAGACTAGTTTTACATGGCCAAACTAAGACACATGTTGTGGGAATTGTGCTTATTTAGCTAAAAGAGATTGGAGAACATTTTAAAAGATTACAGAGGACATCAATACCAAGTGTGTATGTGAACTTCAGAGTTCTAGTTTTTGGTGTGTGTATGGCTAGGTCAGCACATATAAGGGCCTTGGAACACAAAGAGAAAGAACATAACAAAGAAGATTTATAGCATAGTTTTGTTGGGACAAGACATAAGTAAGCATTTTTGAGAGATGGAGAAGAGGCAAGTGCTTTGCATCGTGTACAATAGAAATACAATTTCTTTACCTGCACAACTGAAAGACCACACAAAAGACAACATCCTTAAGCATAGATACGAAGTAAGAGAAGCATTCCTACTTGTATTATGGGCAACAACAATTGGATGAAGGTGAGGGAGAGCATAGGAATCAAAATTGACATGGCCACATAGGTGATAGGCATGAAATAAATGAAAGGATAAGAAGACAAGAGGATAAGAAAAATGAAAGGAAAAGCCAGTTTTTAAATATGGGCAATAAGTGACAAGTATGGGGTAGCTAATTTATGAATATGAGTGGGGACATGTGTTAACAAGTTGCTCGTCAAGTATGGGGCGACTAACTCATAAATATGAGTGGGCAACATGTGCCAATAGATCATTGGTGACACTTTTTCATGCACGAGAACATGTTATTCATGACCATGAAAGTTTCTAGTTTTTCACAACATGAATATATGGGTATTCACATCAAAAAACGTTTATTGTTTTATCATTTTGACGAGATGTAGGCTCTCCCCACACTGTATCTTTGTTCATACCTTAGATGATCCTTTAAAAGTGATATTCTAGTTCATGTGATCGTCATGCTCACACACTTGCACTGATGTGTTATGATTAGTGGGGGCGAAAGACTCATTTCCAAAGAAGTAACCTCCATAGGGTGAGTCTTCCATGTTTGTAAAGCCACCTTTAGAACTTGGGCATCTTTTCATAAATAGATTTGGCCTAAGGTCCAATTATGCACCAACCTAGAATCCCTCACGAAAGTTCTATCAAGTATAAAATCAGATGAATTCGGTTGGAGGCAAGAAGTTCAATGTATGATGATGCTGGAATGAAAATATTTTCAATTTAGTCTTCTACAAAAGACTCCCATGTGCCTTGCAATGTTCCATCGAGCCTTTTATGATAAGGTCCGTTCATTCTAAATCTAGTTTTTTCCATTTTTCCTATCATTTCTTTGTAATGATGCTCACCCCCACTCCACCATCCAAGATTGTAGTTGCCTGATATTCACTAGATAGATCGGAATGGTAGAATTCATGTCAACCTCTAGTTCATGTCCTAGTTTAACCCATCGAGTTGGGCATTTATTTCCTCCAGTTTAGCTTGATACTTTTCCATCCATTTATTGAGTTTTTACTCAGTTTTGCTTATTTTTTTTCCTTTCTCCAATCAACTTCTCTTTTGTTCTTTGTAACGCTTCCTCATGAGCCTCTAGCCTTTTTTTGTATAGTGAGATTGACTGATCAGATTAAGTATGTAGCTGGTCCAATCTTACATTAAACCTTCATTTGCATCATCTTTAGCTTTTGGAGTACGCTTTCTACATGATGTGTGACACTCTAGATATCAATGTTTTCCTAGGCATGAAAAATGAGATTGGTTTTTTATTGCCATGAATGTTTAGTGATATTCATGCCAAAAAAAACGCTTAGTAATTTTGCGAAAAATCAAGTTAGTGGTTCGTCTATTTAAATGGAGTTAAGATTAAGTGCATTGGAACCATTTTTAAGACTTTCAACTTTGACATGAAAAACCAACCTGGTTTTTCACAGCGTGAACAAGATGATGTTAGAAGGATGCATGGGAGTCAATAGAGATGAAAGAATGGCATCAATGAGGTTTATTGAGGGTTCCATGCAGCAGCGTGAAAAACCAGTTAGATTTTAAATGGTCGTGAATATCTAGAGATGTTCACGCCAAAACATTCTTGGACCAAAGGCAATAAAAGGTTCATTATTAGGACACTCTAGTGTGTGCTAATGGTCAATTCCTAGCATTTTTTCCTTCATAAGATGAGGTTGGCTTGACGTGAAAAACCAATTAAGTTTTTCATTGGCATGAAAATCAAACTGGTTTTTAATGGCCAAATTGAGACATATCTTGTTTTGCAGTTGTGTTTATTTAGCTAAAAGAGATTGTAGAACATTTTAATAGATTACTAAAGTCATCAATACTGAGTGTGTATGTGAACTTTGGAGTTCCAGTTGTTGGTGTGTGTATGGCCAAGTTAGCATATATAAGGCCTTGAAACAAAAACAGAAAGAACATAACATAGAAGATTTATAGCATAGTTTTGTTGGGACAAGACATAGGTAAGAATTTCTGAGAGATAGAGAAGAGGCAAGTGCTTTGCATCATGTACAATAGAAAGACAATTTCTTTACCCACAGAATTGAAAGGCCACACAAAAGATAACATCCCTAAGCAAAGATATGAAGTAAGAGAAGCCATCATACTTGTTTTATAGGCGACAACAATTGGATGAAGGTGAGGGCGAGCATAGGAATAGAAATCGGCATAGCCATGTAGGTGATGAGCATGAAAGAAATCAAAGGAGAAGAAGACAAGAAAATAATTAAAATCAAGAAAAAGCAAGTTTTAATAAGTGATAAGTATGGGCAGTTGACTTATAAATATGAGTGGGTGACATGTGTTAACAAGTTGCTGGTCAAGTATGGGGCGACTGACTCATAAATATGAGTGGATGACACATGTCAATAAGTCACTGGTCAAACTTTTTCATGCATGAGAACATATTCACGACCATGAAAGTTTCTGGTTCTTTCTTCACAGTGTGAATATCTAGGATATTCACCTCAAAAAAAGTTTATTATTTTATCATTTTAACTCGATGTAGGCTCTCCCCACACCTTAACTTTGTTCTTACCTTAGATGAAAGTTTTAAAGTACTTTTTTTGGTGTGAAAAATTCAAGATTCATTTTTCACATAAAAAAACTCTTTAATTTCACATATCTGAGCTGATCCTTTAAATCTTTTGATCAGTGTGAAGAACTTTGCATGATTTTCACTACATTCGGACAACCTTTTTTGGATGTGAAAAACTCAAGATACTCACGGTCGTGAGCTTTGATAGGTTTTTCACGTCAAAAAAAGTTTTGTATTTCATCCTTTTGAAGTGATTTTCTTGTTCATGTGCTCCTCTTACTCACACACTTGCACTGATGTGTTATGATTAATGGGTGAAAGACTCATTTCCAAAGAGGTTAAACTCCATAGGATGAGTCTGCCATGTTTGTAAATCCACCTTTAGAACTTGGGCATCTTTTCATAAATAGATTTGGTCTAAGGTCCAATTATGCACCAACCTAGAATCCCTCATGAAAGTTCTACCAGATATAACATCATATGAATTCGTTTGGAGGCAAGAAGTTCAATGTGTGATGATGTTGGGAGGAAAATATTTTCAATTTAGTCCGCTGTGCAAAAGACTCCCATGGGCCTTATAATTTTCTATCGACCCTTTTATGATAAGGTCCATTCATTCTAAAGCTAGTTTTTTCCATTTTTCCTAGCATTTCTTTGTAATGATGCTCATCCCCAGCCCACCATCCAAGATTACAGTTATTTGATATTCATTATAATAGATAGGAATGGTAGCAATCATGTCAACCTCTAGCTCATGTCCTAGTTTAACCTATGAAGTTCCTTCAACCCATTCTTTTACATCCCTCCATAGGGTAGGATTGCTACTATGAAGCAAGGGTCAAATAGGCATTTTTACCTCTATAATAAGAGGAGTATCATCATGCTGGCTACATCCCACGGTCCATATGCTAACCCAGTTTCCCTAACCAGTTCTTTAATCTCATCTTCTGATCTAGGAGCACACAACTCATCCATTGTTTTTAAACATTCTATTCATGAGATCATCTCCCAACCCTTTCGTAGGGCTAAGTTCTTGCTCCTCATCTTGTTATCTAATTAGCTCTATAATGTCCAATTCTTTATTTTCCCTTATCTCCTCTCAGGGATACACTATGTCAAGGGTTTCATTGTTTCTTAGCTTTTGTTCAAACTTCCCCTCGGCCTCTTGAATTAAGCCCCTTACTACTTCTATTTTCTCAATCTCCTTTTGAGAATTGGGGCATTCTCCCACACTCTTTGGGGCTATTGGCCTTCTAGGGCCATTTGTTTGGTGACTTTTATATAGGGACATTGTCTTGACTAGATCATGTAGACCCTCTCCTCTCAGGGATACTCTATATCAGGGGTTTCATTGTTTCTTAGATTTTGTTTAAACTTCCCATTCTTGTGGAGGCATTCAATTTCTGTAGTCTATATAGACTCTGAGCTTCCCATTCTTCTTGGGGACTGTAATGACTATGGGTGATAGCCATTCTGTTCTATTTATCAGATAGATGAATCCCACTCTTAATAGCTTTTCTATCTCTTTTTTGATATGCTTGGTGTAGTTATGATTCATCATATTCCTACTCTGCCTTATAGGATTGCATCCTCCTTCAGATTGATCTTGTGCTGATAGAAGCTGGGATCAATTCCTTTCATGTCGGAGTAGTTCCATGGAAATACATCCTTGTGGAATCTTAATAGCTCTAAGAGTTTTTCTCTGAATTCTTGACTCAGTTTTACACTAACCTTCACTGTTCTAGGCTCTTGATCATCTCCTAGGTTTATCTCCTCAACCTCATCTTCCTGCACTTTGATATTATGTCTCTTCAATTTGTCTTCTTCTATTTTAGAGTAAACATGGCCTTCTCCTGCTCTGCGTGCATCTCTGCTATCCTGTCTTGATTTTCTTCTTTTTTTTTTTTTGATTTGCTTCATTCATTAGCACCTCAGGTTGTGTGACTAGGACTTTTGGATCGTACCTCTGGACAATCCACTCTATGTCTACTTCAAAGAGTGATAGAGCAGGTTTGAATTCTCTCTTAGGATCTGCTCTTCCTCGTCATCTTCCACCCCTTCAAGTAGTTAAGGCATTTTGCATGCAATGGTCAACTGGCAACCGAGATGCATACCTTCTTCTTTCCTTTTTGAATTGTAATCCTATAGTATCCCAGTTGTGTTTGATTCTTCCACTTCTGGGTCTTCCCAACAACATGGGATATGCACTTGCGATCTCAATAATCTTCAGGACTATAAATATGGCAGTGAACATACATCCTACCACCTCAATTTCCTCTCCCATGATGATTCCAACTGGCCAAACCCTTCTTTGATCAGCCATCTGGATCTGGAACAGAGGAAGCTGCATTTCTGTAATTCCTAGCTTCTTTGCTAGGTTGTCTCATATTATATTGACTCCAAATCCTCTATCCAAGATGACCCATGGCATCGTTTGCCCTCTTATTTTTATGATCACTTTTAGAATGGCTATGTCACAGTCCTGAACTCTTTCCACATTTCTACACTCTATAGCCGGATTCTCCATTTCCTGAATGGGCATCTATGCCAAATTTTCACTGAGCACTATGGCCTGGAGCAACTTTTACCTATAGTTAGATTCAACATTTGATCGAATGTTATGTTCAGCTTCATCTTGCTGAGATCCTCCCACAGGTCATATTCTTCCTCAAGGTTGTTGCTCCTCACTTTGTGTCTAGGCATACTTTAGCCTTTGATCACTTTTCCTTCTTTCTCATTGGCTTCTCCTTCTTTTTCTTGATCTTCCCTTGTCAATTTTCCTATCCAAAGTTGCTCAGATTCCTTTCCAATTCCTTCTACAATAAGCTTTTACTGCTCTCGGTTGTTATAGTCTCCAGATGGCACACTTCTGCATGCCTTCTTCAATCATCTTATCATTCCCTACTGGCTGCTTGCCTGTTGCAATGTCTTCCCTCTTCCTAACCAAGTTGGTCCTATGCCGATCCATGTTAGCATGCTTATTCAGGAGTAGGCTTTCTTGCATTGTCTACACCATTCTTTGGGCACTCTACTACACAAGCTTGGTGATTTGCTCTCAAACCCTCTGCTGCCCTGCCCCATTGTTTTGGCTTTTGCTTTTGTTCCAGATCAACATTCTTGCGTGTCACTATCTTGATAGGTCCTTTTTGTTTTACGACCTTGTCACACTGCCATCACTACTAGTGGCTTCTCATGTTGTTTTACTACCCATTGGTCCACTTTCACCATGTTCTGCATTAGCTCCAGCTAGGTTTGCCTCTCTTTGTGGCCTTGCCTTTGTAGTTCTTGTGTTGGTGGTGTTGTAGTATGGGATAGTCATTTTGCCTATGCCCTCGGGCACTGCAATAGTAGCATATTAACCCAGCTCCTCTTTGTTCAAATCTTCTACCTCCTCTTCCATAAGGTCTATTTTTTTGAGGCTTGATGGAGACTTGATTAATAGTTGGAACTTGTTGTTGATGACATTGTTGCCTTTCTGCCACTCTTGGATTCCTTTTATGAGTGTTGTAAAAGCGTGTGTCAGTGGTGTGGTTACTCTTATTGCAAATAACATATGGTTGTTGTGTGGTTTTCATCTGACACTCTTTTTTTGTATGACCTTGGTTGTTACAGTTGGTGCACCAGACGTCTAGTCCTAGTTTGGATCCTACGTGTCCTTCGACAAGCTTGGCTAGGGTGGCCTTTATTTCTTCTTAAACATTCGTTGTTGCCTGTTTTGCACCTTTCTTCTTCAGGGGCTTCTGCTCTTTGGCATCTAAATCTTGACTAGAGTCTAATTTCGAGGTGTTTTCACTGGAATCTGAGTCAAAAGTCTCTTCTTCCTTATTTTTCCTTTTGTCAGTTCTTTTCTTTTTCTTCTTAGGGTCTTTTCTTATTTGCTTCAAGATCCCTTCGGCTTTGGTTTCTCCTGCTACCATGCTCCTACTACCACTTGCTCAAATGTGAGGGTCTCCAAATCATAAGAGGCTACAACTGTCTGGAGCTTCTCCCTTCATCCTCTCACAACTGACTCAGTGTGGATGCTTTCAGGTTTGTTTGGCCAGTCCAAATGCATTAATAATGCTCTAAATTTTGTTGCACAATCTTTTGTTGGCCTCTTCTTGTGAGTCAACCTTTATAGCCTTTCCACTACGTGGAATCTTTTCATGAAAGCTTTCTTCAGTTCCTCAAACATCTAGAAGTGCTCTTGACCATACTGAGCATACCAGTTGTGTTGGTGGTCTTTCCACCTACTAGGGTTATTGTAAAGTACTCTATCTTTTGTGGGGCAATGAGGCTCTAGTGGCCAAGAAGGTGGTCTCGAAGGCAAAGACATGAGCATTTGGATCCTCCTCACTTTTTCCCTTAAACTTTGGGTATTTCAGAGACATCCTTCCCATGGCTTCAAAGCTCCTAGTGTTCTTCCACTCCCTTATGATTTCTCAGAGGTTCTTGATTCTGTCATTCTTGATCTTGCTCGTGGAGAATCCCTTTCACAATCTCCTAGGACGATGCAATTGCCCTTCACTTCCCAAGGCCTTCAATTGCCTGCAATGGTACCACATTGCTTTGCTTGAACTTCCTTCATTCTCCATGCATGGTCCATTGCACTTATATGAATCCGACACCATGATGCAAACACTTCCTCTCGTGATTTACCCTAACTAGCTCCTCTACGTCAAAAGTGTCACAGGAGAACATACATATCGTGCATAGCACAAGTCAAGCTTCCTACAAAACTAACCCCTTACTTCCTACTCCCCTTCTTGGCATGCCATATCCCTAGTAGGATCACCAAAAGTGTCACTGTCTGGTCAAAGAAGGTCAAAGACCCGACACTTCAGTGGTTCCCGACCACCTAGTAGGCTTCTAGAGAGAAACACCTATCTCAATTGTTCCCAATGTGACAAGCCAATGCCAAGCGTTGGGCTACTAGTTTGTTCGTGACTATATGCCGGTTAGTTCCTAGATCCTTCATGCTTCCTGGCAAGTAGTTAATATTGAGATAACATGCAAGTGATACAGAGTAGATAGAATTATGCAATGCAAATCAGCAATAAGAGAGAGACCAACCCAAAAGGCATTCTTGAATATTAGCTCAGACCCTCAAAAGTACATCGATCTGACATCTACTGATCTCTAGAAAATTCCCCTTCCGCTTCTTACATCCATTCGGGTACTACCTGTTTACAAAAGAAGCCATTACTAGTTTGCTACAAAATAAGAAGTCTTAACACATGATCAGTTTGTTACTAAAGGGAACTTTGGGCAGGCGGCTAGACAGGTTGATTGGCTACCAAAGTCTAATTGGCCACGCCAACACTTGGAGAAAAGTGTCGGTGACCTATCAAGACCCGACACTTCAGTGGTTCTGAACCACCTAGTTACCTCCTAGAGAGAAATGAGTATCTCAATTATGCCCAATGTGATAAGCCAATGCTAAGTGTTGAGCTACGGGTCTCCTCATGTGCTTAGGGAAGTTAATCATAACTATATGCCGTTTAGTTCCTAGATCCTTCGTGCTTCTTGACAGTAGTTAACATAAAGATAAACATGAAAGTGATACATAGTAGACAAAATCATGAAATGTAAAGTAGCAACAAGAGAGAGACCAAACTAGAAGACATTCTTGAACATTAGCTCATACTCTTAAAAGTACATCAATATGACATCTATTGATCTCCGAAAAATTCCCCTTCCGCTCCTTACATCCATTTAGGTACCCGTTTACAAGCCATTACCAATTATAATCTCTTACATAATTATATATAGTTATATTCAAGGCAATAGCCACAAGTTTACTCAACTTCTCACCCATGTTATCAAGTTATTTATAATTATATATAGTCATAATCTCTTATACATAATGACTTATTTTTTAGCATAATGTTTATGCTCATCAATCATATTACTTGGAAATATATGGTTCCCTCGACATGTGGATCACCCAAGGCATGAAGAAGTCATATTATAGGGTAAAGAGAATCTACTTCAAGAACACTCATCATGGTAGAGGGATAACACGAACCAGTTACCTACTAATTGAAATGTTTGATTGGTTTGTCTAGTAGAAGCTTGCTAAAAGAGAAATATAGGGCATCTCAGATTGTATAAGTAGTGCAACTCCGCACTAAGGAGATCAATAAAGGGTAAATGTAGTGGGCCAACATGCCATGTTCCATGGCATGCTACAATGTGCTAACCACATATTGGTTAACACATTCCATGACAATTATGTCCGCACACTTATGTAATGGGCGCTGGCACTATATATTGTAAATCCCATTATTTGATGAGGGAAACACCCTAAAGGTGCTCCCAAGTATTGAGCTTCAAAGGATAGACAAGAGGATCTTGGCCAGTTGGTCAAACCATAGAGAAAAGCCTTGTAACTATGTTTTGGGTGCCTCGAGTCACTTACTCCTCCCGAGCGGCCTAGTGGGAAAAGGCTTGGAACTATTAAAGCCAATTCCTCTTGTTTGTAACTTATTCTCCCTTTGTGCAATAGAAGTGGAGTGTTCTCTCTCTCTCTCTCTCTCTCTCTCTCTCTCTCTCTCTCTACTCTAATCTAGTATGTGTTGTGTGCTTAGGGTTAGGGTTTGGGAGTGATTAGTGCTAATCACTTGTTTCCTCTTGCTTCTCCTCTCCCTCTTGCTTGAGTGATTAGGGCTACCAACGTGATTGTCTTCCACACGGAGATCCCACGTGATCTTCATGAGAGAGGTTTCATCACCTGTTGGATTAGAGAAACTGCCTCGGTTTGACAATGAGTATGGGAGGATAACAGTGAGACGAGCAGCTATGGTGGAGCTCTTGAGCCTACCTTGCGCTCGGCGAATAGGAAACTTTCCATGACACGTTAGGATAGGGTTTCCTTAACATCTTTGGTGAAGATGCTGGGGAGCACCAATCCACTACTTGCCAAAGCCATCTTTGATTCCAACAGAGTCTCCATAGCCCGGTGCTAGTAGGTAAGCTATTTGGCATGTGGTTTTTTTATTTTTTTTGATGTTTTGCATGGTTTTGGTTGATGTTTTTGTTGTGGTTTATGTATAGCTTTGTGTTTAGAGTAGGATTACTACTTGTTTGAATGAAAAAACTTGAAATTTGGGTGATTAGAGAGCCTAATCAAGAGAGATTTTGCTTAACTTAGAATATTTTTCTTAATTTTAGCTTAATCTTATTTCTTTTGCTTAATTCCTTTGCATAGGTAGATTAGCATTGTTAAATAGAACCGTAATCCATAAAAAAAATCTAAAAAAACCATGAACTATCTCTTAATTTTTATTAATTATCATCACTAAGCTATTGGTTAGTGTGATTAGTAGACTTAAAGAAAGCAAAAAAACCAAATAATTGAGCATAATTGCTTGTTATTAGACGAATTGGAGTGGCATTAGTGTTCTCAAAACTTGCCTTGACCTAAATCCATGTTTAGTCCACTCCCATTAGGTCTTAATTAGCACTAATTAGGTCTCATTTGCCTAAATTTTTTCTCTTTTGAGTCGGTTAATTAGAGACCTTATTAGTGAGATTAATTAGGGGTGATCACATCCTTGGATTAGCCTAAACATTGCTAATCCACCTATCAAATTTCCATCCCTAAACTCCTCACCATTTAGGAGTAATTAGAAAGCAAAGAAGAGGGTTAATGGGTGATTAATAATGGGATTAAGAAGATTAATCATTAGTTAAGTTAGAGTGCCTCTAAATTAGTCAAAATTCACTAATTTAGAGGTAATCTCTAACTTTAGTCTTTTCCCACCTATCTTGCATTAATGAGGGGATCTTAGTTGTCTCGCACTCACTTCCCTTCAAATTTGAAATTCAATTTCAAATTTCAAAGTTGCCATGGCCGTTCCAAAGTTGTCATGGCCATTCAAAACTTGCCATGACTGTTCACACACCTAAGGCCACGGGCGTACCGCCAAGTGTACGGATGTACCGTCTAAAAAAAATCTAAACTTTTTAAAATTTCCAAATCTTTAGTGGTGCTTATGGTCTTCCTCCTTGACTTACTAGGGTCATTTTTACATGTATAAAACCCCTCAAAAGACCATTTGTTATCTTAAGGGTGCGTTCATACGCAAGGTAAAAGTGAGCTAAAACTCCTATTTCGGGCCCGTGCATGCATCGTTGAAGCTTTTCTAAGTTCCCTGCACACCATGGACACCCTTCGATCATGGTTGCATGCCCCCAATGCCTCCATTCCATTTGGCGGCACCACAACTCCAATTGCACATTCACATGTGGTCGCCATGCCACACATGTTTGGCTGTGAGGGCGAAACAATTTTCGAAGAGCCCTCATCTAGTGGGGCCCCTTCTGTTCTTGTAATTATTCCCCTCTCTGAAATAGAAGAAAGATCTTGTTTTACCCTGTTTTAGCCTAGAGAGAGAAAATGTCTAGAGAGAGATAATCCAAAATTGAGATATCTTTGGATATAAAAATCCTCCTAGTGTCTGAAATGGTTTCCCCTAAAATAGAAGTTCAAAATAAAATTTCCAATGTGCATTAGGAATCAATTAAAAATGATATAAGGGACCTTAGCCTAAGGGTCTAGATTTTTAGAAATTTTTGGATTATGGTCCAATTAAGGTTCCTATAGACCAATAGGGTTAATCCAAGTGTTGGGATGAAATAAATCCAAAGAATAAAAGAAAATACCCAAAAATGAGTAAATGCTCACATAAGATGAAGAGTTGACTGAGTACAAGGTTTATTAGTTAAAAATTAAGAGATATTACAAAAAAATGAGATATTTTAGAGAAATGATGACTTTTTGATACCTTGGTAAGAAGGGGGAGATTCTTGAGGTAGGCACCTAATTCACACATGTGGATAAGTTTTTAATTCAAAAAAATTGTGATATGTTTATCTCTCCTCTCTCTTGGATCAAACTGGATCAAAATGGGAGCTAAACTGGTCCAAATCTTGTCCAAATTCAGCCAAACTGAAGCTGGAAAATTCTAGAACTTAGTTGGACTCAGTTAGTGGCCTCCCTCACCTATAAATAGACCATCATTCTTTTGTATTCTCATCTTTGAGCTATACCATGCCAGTATTACATTAAAATAATGATATTTTCTATTATCCCTTAAAAATCCTCTACTTTTGGAGAACTTGGAGCTTCTCTCTCTCTCTCTCTCTCTCTCTCTCTCTCTCTCTCTCTTCAACAATCCTTGGAGCTTTCTTCTCAACATACTAAACCAATTGATTGGTTGGGGGATTCCTTCTAAGATAAAGAAGCAAGCCAAAATCAAGAGGTAAGAAGTAATTTCATGGTTTTCATTAATATTCTCAATAATTTCACTTCTAAGATAAAGAAGCAAGCCAAAATCAAGAGGTAAGAAGTAATTTCATGGTTTTTATTAATATTCTCAATAATTTCACTTCTCAGTCCCTCTCTCAAGCTTGAGAATTTTCTATTTAGTTGTTTTTAATGCAAATCAAGCTTTCTCTAAGAGTTTTAATGATTAATCACAAAAAAGTTAATCTTTATGCTTAATTAGGATGCTTTTTATGTATATCTCTCCCTCCCCAAAAGAATGGTCATTCCTATGACTAATTCTTATTCAAATGGATGCTTCTCATTGATAAATTCTTAATTCAAAAATCAAACTCTATGCTAGTTAAGCTAGAGGTTAGAAAATGACTTTTTTATGCTTTTATGCTAATAAATTATAGTAAACTTATGATTTAATTTCATAAATTAGATTTAGGTCTAATGATAGTTATTCTATCATAATTTTACTACAAAGTCTTATTCTTTCCAAAATTATTAAAAATTATGAGTAATAGCAGTGAAGCTCTGGCAAATTTTTAGAAATTAATACATAGCTCATTTTTATGCATAATGTGAAAAGAGGACTTCCTACCATATTTTAGGATTGGTCATCCTATGCTAAAAGAATGATTTCTATCACATTCATGGAAAACTAATTTTTAGTGTTTATGCATAAATAATTAATTAAAGAAAAAGAGAAATTTTTGGTAATTTCATTTTTATGATAAAAGAGGAATTCTCATGATAATGGAGATCCATGTAATTAAATGGAAAAAGAGAAATTTTGGTATATTAAAATAATGAATACTTTTATTTAAAGAGAAATTTTAGATAAATTTATTTTATGTATGAGAAAATTTGAATGATAAAAGAGGAATTCCCATGACATTTGGAATTCTCATTTAAATGGTAAAAAAGGAATTCTTGGCATATTTAAATTAATGGATATTTTTATTTGAATTTAAAGAGAAATTTTAGATAAATTTATTTTATGCATGAAAAATTTTTAAATGATAAAAGAGGAATTCCCATGACATTTGGAATTCAATCATTTAAATGGTAAAAGTAGAATTCTTGACATATTTGAAATAATGGATATTTTTATTAAAGAAAAGAGAAATTTTAGATAAATTTATTTTATGATAAAAGAGGAATTCCCATGACATTTGGAATTCAATCAATTAAATGCAAAAAGAGGAATTCCCATGATATTTGAGATCCAAGAAATTAAGTGGAAAAGAGGAACTTTTAGCATAATTCAATTTATGAGTATTTATCAATATGGGTAGAATTGATTTTTGTAAATCCCATGAATCTTTTACTCAAAAGAAGAATATTGAATATATTTCACTTGAGAAATTTGAGAAAGAATATGAAAATATCCGTTGAGAAAAAGTACCTTTAACTAGGCCAAGCAATTGGCAGAAATTTAGAAAAGTCCCATCCATCGGTATCAAAAATAGAAAATGTTACTAAATGTTACTAAATGTGAATAGATGTGAATGCGATGTGATAAGATGAGAGTGGATGTGATAAGATGTGGTGTGATGTAAATGAACGTGGATGTAGATGTGATAAGATGTGATGTGATGTAAATGGATATGGATATGGATGTGATAAGATGTGATGTGATGTAAAAGGATGTGGATATGGATGTGATAAGATGTGGTGTGATGTAGATGAATGTGGATGTGGATGTGATAAGATGTGATGTGATGTAAATGGATATGGATATGGATATGATAAGATGTGATGTGATGTAAATGGATGTGGATGTGGATGTGGATGTGATAAGATGTGATGTGATGTAAATGGATGTGGATGAGGATGTGATAAGATGTAAAGGGATGTGGATGTGATAAGATGTAAAGGGATGTGGATGTGAATGTGATGTGATGTGAATGAATGAGATGTGATGTGAATCGGGATAGATGTGAATGAATGAGATGTGATGTGAATGTGAATGTGATGTGATGTGATGTGAGATGGATGTGATGTGAATCGAGATAGATGTGAATGCGATGTGATGTGATGTGAATCGGGATAGATGTGAATGAATGAGATGTGAATACGATGTGATGTGATGTGAATCGGGATAGATGTGAATGAATGAGATGTGAATGCGATGTGATGTGAATTGGGATAAATGTGAATGTGATGTGATGTGATGTGATGTGATGTGAATCAGGATAGATGTGAATGGATGAGATGTGATGTGAATGGATGTGATGTGGATCGGGGTAGTTGTGAATGGATGAGATGTGATGTGAATGGATGAGATGTGATGTGGATCGGGGTAGTTGTGAATGGATGTGATGTGGATATGGGTAGATGAGAATTGATGAGATGTGATGAGGATAGATGTGATGGGATGTAATATAATGAGATTGGATGAGAATGGATGAAGGACGATGGGAATACATATAATTGAATGTGGATTAAGCAATGTGAATTGATGTAGAAGAATGTGGAATAACGAGAAGTGATGTGGAACAATGTGGAAAGATGAAAGTTCATTAGAAATTGTATTTATAATCTGTTTTTAAATGACTGTTTTATCTCAAGAATGCTGGGAAAGCATTTTGGCCATCTTGTGAATGAGGTCGTGGAGACCAAAGTGATAAAGTTGAACAACTGACGGAGAGTCAACGGAGGACATCTCGTGTAGCAAGGTCGGCCGAGGTCTTGACTAGCCTTAGTTTGATTCAAATGGTGAGCTTCCGATACGGTGGATGAGGGACCAAGGAAGCGGCCTATGAGTGAAGTGCCAGATGACCTTTGCGAAGGATCCTAGAGGGTGCTGACCATACGGTGCTCGGGCTCTGGGTCAGTGAAGATACCCACGTGTGCATCGAGGAAGAAAATGAAACAAGGTGTTAGAGTTGTTTTCTGAACTCGGGTATGGATCTGGTTGATTGACCTTGCTGGTCCTCAACGAATGAGTCCATGGCTCTTTTATATGGATCTATTGGTTGATCTTGCTGATCTTCAAAGGAGAGTCCATCTAGATTTTTATAAGTGAATATATTTTCAGGTACTATGAGCTAGGAACTATTGAAAAGGCCCCTGAGTGGACAGGTGGTGAGCATTCTGGTTTTCAATGATGCCACAGGTACACCGATGAAAGAATGATTGGAAATTAGAATTCAACCTGGAGGATTATGATCAATGATACTATGGTTTCATTAAAAGATTGTTTTAAAGATAGGTGAATCTGTGAAACATGCAATTTCATATTGGGTGTGTAAGTGTGTGTAAGTGGTGTGACTATCTTGAAGTTTGCATGAAGAACTGGCTAGGGGGCCTGGGAAATCTTTTCCTTGGTACTCGGGGCAAAACATAACCAAATTCCTAAATGGATCTTATCACTACAGTGGTTGGGCGGTTGGCTAACCCATGTGATTGGATGGGGTTAGGTTGGACTGATGGATCCCTAAAATGAGACTCAATTCTGCTATGGTACGATAGATGAAGTAAATCCCGGATAGTCTTGTTCTATGGAAAAGAATCAACGGCTGTGCCTCTCGATGAGGAAATGTAAGGTTCCTCCCTTTAAAAATGGGAGAAACACTTAAGATAGTCCGCTAAGTCTTATCTTGGGAAAAATTTCCTATTCATCGACACCTTGACCCTGTAGAGATTCAAGGATACGATTTATAGGTATGACCTAGCTCTATCCCGCAGGGGGAGCGTGATTTCCTAAACGTCAAATCACCCATAGGGCAATTGATCAAAAATTGGGCAACTACTAGACTTGATTTCTAGGGACAACGCTTTTTTCCTCATCTTATGCAAGGCACAGCCGCTGGCCTAGTCTTCTTGAATAGAGTTACCCAAGAATCTAACTATCTAACGTAGGGCTTTCACTTAATTTGTTGGAAAGCTACCCGACTAATCGGGTCCACCCATCCGTAGGATGGTGCCGTCAGGGCATTCCATCCTCCCACTTTCCACCCTACTCACGCATCAATTTGTTTTCTAATTAATACTACCACACTGTTTGACATAAATAAGCATATTCCTTAATTAGGACCCTTCTTCACAAGGTTCGTTATAACAGCCTTCTTACACAATACAATTATACCAAAGACAAGATGCAATTATATAAAAAGTTTATACATGAATCCATTTCCATACAAGCCAATCCGGCTCTCTTATTCTTATTCTGCCGATGATCTAGAATTCGGCCTTCCAGCCTCTACATGCTGGGCAAAACCCTACGGGACCATACACCTCATCGTCGGCCGCTGGCGAGGACTCAAGCCGGCCTGTCGCCCTCTCAGGCTCCATCGCTCGATCCTCCCGCCCCTCAGAGGGATGTCTGCGCACTAGGGTGGGCTTATTTACCGCACTAGCCTGGGCCCTCAGAACTAGGCAGCCTCATAATCTCTCGCCTCAATCGGCGATCCTTATTCTCCCAAAGGTATGAGGGATACCTTGGACCATTACCGGGCTTTGCTAACGACGTCGCCCGGCTACACAAGCACGGAACGGAGTTAGCGTTGAAGCCAAAAAAAATCTTGAATTCCAAAGATAACAATCTTCAATGCAATTTTCTAAGTATAGCATTCACAATTCATGAAGATAGCAATTTCAACGTAATTTATCGAAAACAACATCACATAATTCATAATTTCATATAATTTTTATGTCGTCATTTTAAGAGGAAAAGACACCATTTATTAATACTAAATTAAGAAAAAAAATCTCTTCTTTTGAAAATTAACCAATCTAACCTGGCCACCGTTTCCTTGAGCGGCATGAAAAGGGACTGGAGCCGCGTTGGGCGCATCTCCCTCCATCTCGTTGTTACGTGCGCCTCTTGAGGTAATATTTTGCCGTCTCCGGGATGAGGCCATCGTAGGTGTCGCCTTGTAGAGCTCGCTGCTGCGATCGAAACGCTTCAGTCGGATCTGAATTCCGAGCTCGTTTGCTCACCGTATGAGCAAAAGAAAATGGCGCACGAACCCTCGCTTGAGTAAAAAATCCCTTACTAAAGTCTACGCAAATGGGGGGGGGGAATTGTGAGGGTGTCCTTAAGGCCAAAGGCAAAAACGTGGAGAGGGCTGGGAGGGGTGGCTGCAAGCCTCTCTGTAAGTCTATTCACACGGGGGGGGGGGGGGGGGGGGGGGGGGGGAGAAGAGTTAAGGACACTGGTCCATGGCAGGAGGAGGATGGAGGAAAATTGGCTTATCTGAAAAGAGCCAAATGAGGGGCTGTGAGAGGGGTGGCTGCAAGGGCGGCTGTACTTGCAGCAAGTACGCTACGGCGGTACGGACGGCGGCACAACAGGGCATACGCTACACAGAAGTGCGTGCCGACTGAGGAGCACCCCGGGGGTTTATATAGCTGAGGGGTGAGGGTGCGGGCGCTGCGCAAAGCAGGGACGAAAGGACGGTGTACCTTCAAAGTCTATGGATCAGTGGCCTGCATGGGTCTACGGGAAAGGTACGGTGTCGGTTGTCTGGGGAAGGAGTGGTACGCATGTACCTTATCCGGTCTGGGTGTCCGGGTGTCCGCCCAAGGGTATGCGTGGACCAAACAGTGGGCGGCCGTCCTTTGGTTCTTGGGCGGCCATTGTACGGGCGCCCTAGTAAGTGTGTACGGACCAAATTTTGGGACGGGATACCCAAATTTGGGGCGCCCGCCTCGATTTGCGTGCCGGACCGCCCCGGGGGGCGAAAATTTTTTTTGTCCGGGAGGTTCTCCTGGTCGCAGGGGTTCAGACCGTTCGTCAAACGGACGTGCGGTCGTGCATTTATTAAGGTTTAAAGGTCGTCGTTTTATAACTAAAATGATTGAAATTAGCGTATAGGCTTGATCCGGTGTCCGTTTTGGATGCTGTAAAATCCTATATTAGGGTAAAATCGCGCGCAGATTCCAAATTTGGGCTCAGAATTTGAAGATTCTAAGTGGAAATGACTCAAATAATAAAATTATTGATATTTATACTATAAAAACTCATAATTACATGGACATTTCTTTATTAGTGAAGATGGGTACGTTACATCCTTCCCCCCTTAAAGAAATCGAGATGTCCTCATCTCGTCATGAATTGGGGATAATCCTTTAAGAGTGTAGCTTCATCTTCCCAAGTTGCATCCTCTTCAGGGTAATCTTTCCACTGAACTAGATGTTCTACAAGAGTTCTATTTCGGAGTTGCCTTTCCCTAGAATCTATGATGCTATTGGGCTGTAATTCAAGGACTCCTTGAGTAGGGATTACAACTTGTTCATCATCAAGAATATGATCGAGACTGGGGACATATGGCTTTAACAGACTTACATGAAATACATTATGGACTTTGATATGGGCTGGAAGTTGGAGTTTATAGGCACTTTTACCTAGACACTTGATAACTGTATAAGGACCACAATACCTAGGGCTGAGCTTCTTATATTTCCCAAGTGATAAAGAACTTCGTTTGGGGCGCACTCGTAGAAGAACTTTGTCTCCTTCCTTGAAGATCCTTTCAGACCTCTTGTTGTCAGCATAATGCTTTTGTCGATCTTGGGCAGCTTTAATATCCCTTTGGATAGCTTTGGTTTGTTCCTCCATCTCTTCGAGCATTTTCCTGGATGCCTCAACTCTTATGGTCGGATCAGAGAAATTTAGAGGAGACAAGCATTCTTGCCCATAGAGTGCTTTGAATGGTGACATTCCTATGCTTTGATGATAAGACGCATTGTAGGCAAATTCTACCAGAGGAAGGTATTGAATCCACCTTCTGGGTTCCCGTCCACAGTATGCTCTGAGAATGTCTTCAATTACTTGATTGACTCTTTCAGTCTGGCCATCGGTCTCTGGATGATAAGCTGTGCTAAAGCAAAGCTGAGTCCCTAGAGCTTGAAATAAAGACTGCCAGAATTTTGAGGTGAAGTCAGAATCCCGATCACTTACTATCCTTTTTGGGAGACCATGAAGTTTGAAGACTTCCTTGATGAATATACGAGCAACATCAGAAGCTTTGAAGGTCTTCTTTGCTGGTATAAGGTGAGCTACTTTGGTAAGTAAGTCCACTACTACTAGAATGGAGTCATATCCTCCTTGAATAGTGGGGAGACTTGTGACAAAATCCATACTAATGCACTCCCACTTCATTTGGGGAATATCTAAGGGTTGAAGCTTTCCAGGCATCTTGACCCTTTCAGCCTTGACATGAGAGACATTGTTTCAAGTACCGAAGCACATCATTTTTCAAGCCTGCCCAATGAAAGCTCCTTCTTACTGCATTTAATGTTTTTGCATAACCTGGGTGTCCTGCAGCAGGGCTATCATGAGCTTCATGGAGGATTAGTTTCTTTAAAGCAGGATCCTTAGGGATACATAGCCTGTGATCGAAGTAGAGGCTTCCTTCATGAGTGGAGTATCCCTTGATTAGATTCTTCTCTTTCTCTGAATGTCCCCCTTCTTCTACTAACTTTATCATCCTTTGATAATCTGGGTCATGAGATGAGACTTCTTCCACCTTGACCAGTATGGGATTATTTGGCATTGAAATTGCATTCAAGAAAGATTTGCGGCTAAGTGCATCAGCTACCACATTATCTTTCCCAGGGCGGAATTTGATGTCGAAATCATATTCTTGTAGAATTTCAATCCATCTCCTTTGCCGCATGTTGAGGTTAGGCTGGGTGAAGATCCACTTTAGGCTTTTGTGGTCAGTTACAAGCTGGAATTTGCCTCCCAAGAGATAATGTCTCCATAATTTGAGGCAATGAACAACTGCTAAGAGTTCCAAATCATGGGTGGCATAGTTTGCTTCATATTGCTTCAGCTTGCGGGAAGTATAAGCGACTGGTCTTCCTTCTTGGCCTAAGACACCACCAAGTGCTAGACTACTAGCATCGGTAACCACTTCAAATTCCTTGGAGAAATCAGGAAGCTTTAAGACTGGGGCAGAAGTAATAATGACTTTCAGCTGATCAAAGCTGTTTTGATGGATTGGCAGCCACACTATTTTGCAATCCTTCTTAAGAAGATCTGTCAAGGGTGCAGCTACCAAGGCATAATCTTTGATAAAAATCCTATACCAACCCGTGATCCCCAAGAATCCACGAACTTCACGAACTGATTTAGGGGGTGGCCATTCTAGAATATCCTTGACTTTGGCAGGGTCTACTGAGATGCCATCTTTGGAGACGATGAATCCAAGATACTCAATTTGATGAGTAAAGAAGGTACATTTGCTCTTCTTGGCATAGAGTTTGTGTCTGCGCAGCAATTGCAGAACTCTACGCACATGCTCCTCATGCTCTTCCATTGATTTGGAGTAGATTAGGATGTCATCAAAGAAAACAAGCACAAACTCATCCAAGTACGGGCGGAATATATCTTGCATTAGGCGGTTGAAGGTTGCAGGAGCATTGGTTAACCCGAATGACATTACAGTAAACTCATAGTGGCCATAACGGGTATTAAAGGCTGTTTTGGGTATATCTGCTTCTTGACTTTGATCTGATAGTAACCAGACCTCAAATCTATTTTTGAGAAGACTTTGGCCCCATGAAGCCTGTCAAGAAGTTCATCGATGCGAGGGATAGGATACTTATTCTTGACAGTGACTTGATTTAGCCCTCGATAATCTATGCAGAGGCGGAGAGTCCCGTCCTTCTTTTTTTTGGAAAAGAACAGGTGCTCCCCACGGAGAGCTACTGGGGCGTACAAATCCTTGTTCAATGAGTTGGGAAAGTTGCTCCTTAAGTTCAATGGCTTCAGGAAGGGACATTTTATAGGGAGTTTTTGAGACGGGTTGAGCTCCAGGGATCACCTCGATTTCATGGTCGACTTCTCGAGGAGGCGGTAACCCTGTAAGCTCGTCAGGGAAGATGTCAGAGAATTCTTGGAGCCAAGAGGGTTCTGTCTCCATACTAGGTTCAATGACTTTGTTGAGTTTGACTAAGAAAACTTGCTGACCCTTACGTGTTCCCTTGAGAAGATGTTTTGCCTTGACTACTCTAGACTTAGGTTTTCCTGTGATCCCCTGAACAGATATTACTTGGCCATGCTCATTTTCAAAAGTGATACTCCCCTGGTTACAATGAATGCTAGCTTTGTTTGCAATTAACCAATCCATCCCAAGGATTCCATCATAAATTCCTAATGGCAAGACTCTAAAGTGACCGTGAGTTTGCTCATTACCCAGCTCAAAATCAAGGTTTTCTATAGAGTGGCGAGATATTACTTCTTTCCCACTGGCTAACTCTACAATCATTTTTCTAGCTGATTTTTGACTCAAGTTTAATTTTTGCAAGCACCTAGGAGAAAGGAATGAATGGGTACTGCCACAATCAATCAAAAGCTGAAATGGCTTACCGTGATGAGTGGCGGGGGTTTGGATTACACCAAATTGTTTATTCGGACCTTGGTGTTCTACCGCCGCATGGACGGTGGCGCGCTCTTCTTCAGCCTCTTCCAAGGTTGGTTCTTCACTTATAACACAGGCAGTTCTAGCAACTGTTCCTCCGCGGCCTCTGCCACGACCACTGCCTCTTGCACCTTGGTGGGTAGGGGTTCCACGGCCTTGATTTCCTCTGTTACCTTGGGGGAATGATGTTGCCAACTTGGGACAGTTGGCTCTAAAGTGTCCCGGCTCATTGCACTCAAAACACAGAGGGCCTTCTCTAGAAGAAGCAGCATACGAGCGGGGGGCAAAAGAGTTGCCTTGTCGCCCTCTGTTGTAGTAGGGAAAATTCTGTTGAGGTTTCTTGTAGGGTTGATCTCTAAGGTTTGCCTCAGGGTAAGATCTCTTTTGATTCTTCGGTTTGTTAGCCTTCATTTCTTTCACAAGGGGCTTTGCCCGTATTAGAGCATCCTGTAAAGTGGTTGGCCTCATTGCTTCAAGGCGGGAATCTAGGGGTTCATTTAGCCCTTGGCAGAAACGAGCCACTTGCTGGGAAGTAGTCATAGCTAGGGCATACTTCCGAAGGGTAATAAATTTGGAATAATAATCCTCAAGAGTTAAGGTGCACTGTCTAAGACTAAAAAACTCATTCATCTTTATGGACTCATGGGATGGAGGAAGATATCTTTCCTTCACTGCCTGCTTGATGTCTTCCCACGTTTGAGAATGCTCGGTGACTTCCTTGTCACGGCACCACTGTTTCCACCAGAGTTTAGCATCTCCAGTGAGGCGAAACCGTGCGAGCATAGACTGATTTGCTACTCCAGTACCGGCAGCAGAGAAATAATCGTCCATCGCCTCAATCCAGACTTCAGCATCCTTCTCAATCTTTGAACCTTCTCCTTTAAAGGAGGGAGGTTGCATTTGCTTGAGTAGGAGCTTCTTCTCCTGGGTATCGGTGTAAAGCGCATTGGGAAGTGGAGAGTGGTCGTCCTGGCCATCATCGTAAAAACAATTTTTAAGATTACAAGATTCATATTTGCACAACGCTTAATTTTTGGAGAGTAAAACATTGAAATTATTTTATTTCCAAATATTTACAAGGACAAGTTTTATTACAAAGATCTGAGACTAATATAATTAGTCTTATTTGACATCAAGGGAAATTCCTAGGCTTCACTGTGACATAAGGGTAGAGCGGTCCACATATGTGAAATATGGGGGTTCCGCTGTAGTTTCTAAGACTCTAAAAACTGATGGTAAGGGTGGTAAACTCTGGATTGGGGTGGGTCCTAACACTGCTACTCTATCAGCAGGTAAGACCTGCATCACTTTGTCGTACACCCAACGATCCTGAGGTATGCGAACCCCATCTATAGTCACCGAGGTGTCATCCCTGGGGGTACCGACGAACCAAAATAAGCGGACCATCTTCAGCTTCTCAATCCAACGAATCCGCTTAAGGTCGGTGGTGAGGTTCCCAGTCTGATCTGCCCGGATGAAGAAGTATCTCGGCCCACGACTCCAGAAATCTCTGCCCCATCCTCTTTGAATACGAGAGAAATGAGGGAGGGATATCTTCTCTAATATCTGCATCATGGTGTCGCGAAACTCGAAATTCGAGGAGTGACTAGCAGTCTCGAAGATGCATTGGAAAACTAGAAATTTGGAGTAGGCATCTTCCTCTTCCTACAAGCATTCAAACATCATTTCAATCTTATTTGTTTTAGTAGGATGTCTTTACTAATTAGCATTATGTTAGGTAAAACATTTATTACAAAACAATCCTTAAACTGCAATTCCTAGGAGTCAAACTTGCTCTGATACCAATTGTAAGGTTCCTCCCTTTAAAAATGGGAGAAACACTTAAGATAGTCCGCTAAGTCTTATCTTGGGAAAAATTTCCTATTCATCGACACCTTGACCCTGTAGAGATTCAAGGATACGATTTATAGGTATGACCTAGCTCTATCCCGCAGGGGGAGCGTGATTTCCTAAACGTCAAATCACCCATAGGGCAATTGATCAAAAATTGGGCAACTACTAGACTTGATTTCTAGGGACAACGCTTTTTTCCTCATCTTATGCAAGGCACAGCCACTGGCCTAGTCTTCTTGAATAGAGTTGCCCAAGAATCTAACTATCTAACGTAGGGCTTTCACTTAATTTGTTGGAAAGCTACCCGACTAATCGGGTCCACCCATCCGTAGGATGGTGCCGTCAGGGCATTCCATCCTCCCACTTTCCACCCTACTCACGCATCAATTTGTTTTCTAATTAATACTACCACACTGTTTGACATAAATAAGCATATTCCTTAATTAGGACCCTTCTTCACAAGGTTCGTTATAACAGCCTTCTTACACAATACAATTATACCAAAGACAAGATGCAATTATATAAAAAGTTTATACATGAATCCATTTCCATACAAGCCAATCCGGCTCTCTTATTCTTATTCTGCCGATGATCTAGAATTCGGCCTTCCAGCCTCTACATGCTGGGCAAAACCCTACGGGACCATACACCTCATCGTCGGCCGCTGGCGAGGACTCAAGCCGGCCTGTCGCCCTCTCAGGCTCCATCGCTCGATCCTCCCGCCCCTCAGAGGGATGTCTGCGCACTAGGGTGGGCTTATTTACCGCACTAGCCTGGGCCCTCAGAACTAGGCAGCCTCATAATCTCTCGCCTCAATCGGCGATCCTTATTCTCCCAAAGGTATGAGGGATACCTTGGACCATTACCGGGCTTTGCTAACGACGCCGCCCGGCTACACAAGCACGGAACGGAGTTAGCGTTGAAGCCAAAAAAAATCTTGAATTCCAAAGATAACAATCTTCAATGCAATTTTCTAAGTATAGCATTCACAATTCATGAAGATAGCAATTTCAACGTAATTTATCGAAAACAACATCACATAATTCATAATTTCATATAATTTTTATGTCGTCATTTTAAGAGGAAAAGACACCATTTATTAATACTAAATTAAGAAAAAAAATCTCTTCTTTTGAAAATTAACCAATCTAACCTGGCCACCGTTTCCTTGAGCGGCTTGAAAAGGGACTGGAGCCGCGTTGGGCGCATCTCCCTCCATCTCGTTGTTACGTGCGCCTCTTGAGGTAATATTTTGCCGTCTCCGGGATGAGGCCATCGTAGGTGTCGCCTTGTAGAGCTCGCTGCTGCGATCAAAACGCTTCAGTCAGATCTGAATTCCGAGCTCGTTTGCTCACCGTATGAGCAAAAGAAAATGGCGCACGAACCCTCGCTTGAGTAAAAAATCCCTTACTAAAGTCTACGCAAATGGGGGGGGGGGATTGTGAGGGTGTCCTTAAGGCCAAAGGCAAAAACGTGGAGAGGGCTGGGAGGGGTGGCTGCAAGCCTCTCTGTAAGTCTATTCACACGGGGGGGGGGGGGGGGGGCGGAGAAGAGTTAAGGACACTGGTCCATGGCAAGAGGAGGATGGAGGAAAATTGGCTTATCTGAAAAGAGCCAAATGAGGGGCTGTGAGAGGGGTGGCTGCAAGGGCGGCTGTACTTGCAGCAAGTACGCTACGGCGGTACGGACGGCGGCACAACAGGGCATACGCTACACAGAAGTGCGTGCCGACTGAGGAGCACCCCGGGGGTTTATATAGCTGAGGGGTGAGGGTGCGGGCGCTGCGCAAAGCAGGGACGAAAGGACGGTGTACCTTCAAAGTCTATGGATCAGTGGCCTGCATGGGTCTACGGGGAAGGTACGGTGTCGGTTGTCTGGGGAAGGAGTGGTACGCATGTACCTTATCCGGTCTGGGTGTCCGGGTGTCCGCCCAAGGGTATGCGTGGACCAAACAGTGGGCGGCCGTCCTTTGGTTCTTGGGCGGCCATTGTACGGGCGCCCTAGTAAGTGTGTACGGACCAAATTTTGGGGCGGGGTACCCAAATTTGGGGCGCCCGCCTCGATTTGCGTGCCGGATCGCCCCGGGGGGCGAAATTTTTTTTTGTCCGGGAGGTTCTCCTGGTCGCAGGGGTTCAGACCGTTCGTCAAACGGACGTGCGGTCGTGCATTTATTAAGGTTTAAAGGTCGCCGTTTTATAACTAAAATGATTGAAATTAGCGTATAGGCTTGATCCGGTGTCCGTTTTGGATGCTGTAAAATCCTATATTAGGGTAAAATCGCGCGCAGATTCCAAATTTGGGCTCAGAATTTGAAGATTCTAAGTGGAAATGACTCAAATAATAAAATTATTGATATTTATACTATAAAAACTCATAATTACATGGACATTTCTTTATTAGTGAAGATGGGTACGTTACAGGAAAAAAGCGTTGGTCTCTATGATCTAAGTGCAAGTTTCTTCCTTGATCTGACCATGTGACTTACAGGTTCGGTCAGATCAATTTGGTTAGTTAAGTCTCTTGACTACGTTAGAATAAAAATATCCTGGAGGAATCGCCCGTGCTTTCTGGGCGAGGGAAGTTTTTTGAGGTTCGGTTTTGGAAGAACCGAGAGATTAGTCTCTTGTTCGAATATCCGTGGGCGAGGCCCCGAGTGAGAGGCTCTGCCCTGCGCAAGAAGTGCTACTTCCGTTGCTAGCACCCCCGATTTCATTGCGCGGAGGGAGCAGGGATCTTTCAAAGGAGATCGAGACCATGGCACAACATATCAGTAAATTAAAAGATATCAAGCAACAACTTAGTGTATTAAAGAAAGTCATTGAGGAAGATGAATCTATTGCCGTATTGTTAAAAAGTTTAGACATAGAACTTTATGAATCACTTGTTGTTACACTTAAAAATGTGCCTGTAAGATCCCTGTCCCCACCGCGCAACAAATTCAGGGGTGCTAGTAGCAGAAGTAGCACTTCTTGCGCGGGGCAGGGTCCCACACTTAGGGCCTCGCCCACCACGGATATCCGGACAAGAGACTAATCCATCTGTTTTTCCAAAACCGAACCTGAAAAAACTTCCTTTGCTCGGAAAGCACGGGCGATTCCACCAGGATAACTTTTTCCTAACATAGTCAAAAGCCTTAACTAACTGAGCTCATCTGACCAAACCCGTAAGTCCCATAGTCAGATCAAGGAAAAAGACTGTACTTGGATCATAGAGACCAATGCTTTTTTCCTCATTGAGAGAGGCACAGCCGTTGATTCTTTTCCATAGAACAATTTTTGTTCGGAATTTACTTCATCTATCGAACTAAATAGAAATTGAGTCTCGATTTACGGATCCATCAGTCCAGCCTAACCCCACCCAGTCCCATGGGTTAGCCAACCACCCAACCACTGTAGTGATGGGATCCAATTAGGAATTTGGTTAGGTTTTGTCCCAGCGGGCGGCGGGTACCAGGGAAAAGAGTTCCCAGGCCCCCTAGTCGGATGTTCATGCAAACATAAAACTAGTAACACCACTTACACACCCAATATGAAATTGCCTTTTTCTCAGCATCAGCTATTTTAAAACAATCCTTTAATGAAACCATTGTGTCACTGATCAAAATCCTCAAAACCTCTGGTTGAATCCTTATTTCCAATCATTCCTTCATCGGTGTACTTATGGCCTCATTGGCAACCAGAACACTCACCACCTGTGGAAAACTTGGTCATACAACGAAGAATGAATGTCGCAAAAACATGTATCATCTCTCTTCTCCCTCCCTCCCCCACACTACCCCCGCTCTGTGTCTCTCTCTCACTTCACACCATTTCTAAGCTTGTTTGTGAGACTATTGTGGAAAAATTGGTCACCTAGAAAAATATTGCTATCACAAAAAGAAGCAGGCAAACTAGATCAAGGTCAAAGCTGCCCCAGCTGAAGATGCACTCTTCTAGAGAAAGAACCATTATATTTTTTACCCCTCTTGTCTCTACAAAAAGTGTGATGTAATCAGCCTCTGAGACCATATGATGCACTCAAGCTAAAATTCATAGCCAAAGTAGCTATAATGCCAAAGTAGCATAAGAGCCAAAGTATCCTAGCACAAGGGCAGAGAGAGGAAGTGTGAAAGTCTAAAAATTTCACCCAATCTAGCATCAAGGGGGGGGGTGTTGAAATGAGTGATGCCAGAGTGCCAAGTCACCTAGTCAAGATATAAAAGAGGACATTTTCAAGCAATGAAAAATGTAGCAAGCTCTCAAGCCTCTCTATGAGTACAAGTCTCAATCTTGTAACCTAATTGTGCTTGAGTCTTAAGCTAAATTAGCTTAGTTCATTCATTATGTTTGTTATTAGGTATCACCCACCCTAGCTTAGCTTAGCACTAATCACATGTTAATTATATTAGGATTAGGATATAATTAGATAGTTGATTGTCATTAGGGAGCTTGATCCATAAATCTTAATAGTCAAAGGCATCCTTGATAGAGGTGCTAGTGTAAGCATCCTTGATAGAGGTTCTAGTGTAAGCATCCTCACACGAACCTGTTGGGAAAACTGGAGCCAACCACGCCTTGATAGAGGTGCTAGTGTAAGCATCCTTGATAGAGGTGCTAGTGTAAGCATCCTCACACGAACCTGTTGGGAAAACTGGAGCCAACCACGCCTTAATCATACCACATTGGTGATCAAGCTTGCAGACGAAAAATCTACAAAACCCCTAGGAATAGTGCATGACCTCAAGGTAAAAGTCTGTGACATGACATTCCACCTCACGTTTATAGTCATGGACTTTCGTAATGCTGCATATGATAGCATCTTGGGTAGACCCTTTATATGCGGACAAACACAACTCATCCATGACTGGGACACGCATCATGTCTACCTTTGCAAAGGGTCTCAAACACTACCCATCACTCGGCAGAGCGATGGGTGCCGAGTGATGGGTGCCCTTGACAACCACGGACCACCCATCACTCGGCAACGATGGGTGCCCATACGTCTCTTAGAATCCCAAGGCTTCCATGATGGCAACTCCATCATTTGGCTCCCACGGCAAACCCCTCATCAGCAGTTTGCCCAAACCACACCAACCAAGCTAGTACCTATCTAATCGTACGAAAATGGTTTGGTGACCAATAGGCAGGCAAGTCCCCTCCTCCTCAACAAAATCCTACAGACTTGACCACACCCAACCCATGGACACTCAAAAGCTCAATTCACCCAACCCTTCAACCCATGGAGTCTTGCCCACAAAGCTCTACCTCGCCCCTCAACTTTGTCACCTACCCAAGGGGCAGTGCTACAAATGGCAGCACTTATCCAACCACTCAAAGATAAACTCAAAGGTAAGCTCACAAATCTTGCCAAATGGGCCACTCAAAAGAAGAAGAAGAAGAAGAAGAAGAAGAAGAAGAAGAAGAAGAAGAGGAAGAAGAAGAGTCTCTAGGTGATTAGGACCACGGGCACACCTTTTGCCCTCACCCATGAACAACACCTGTAAATCTCACTGGGCTCTGTCCTATGCACACACACCACATAAAGCTTCATCATCGACAACCATCCAGGTACATCTCTGGATGGGGGGACCATGGTGGGTGCAAGCCTGGTCAATGGTACGACCCATTGCCCGGATTTTCTTAATCACCCCTGCTTCACCCAAATAGTTGTGCTTCATGTCTAATCAATCCTACCCTTAACTTCTTCTTTGGCTCAACGCCTATGGATCCTCGCCCCATCAACTACCACTCCTATCAACACAAGATCCCATAAATCCAATGTTAGAAGAAGACAAAGCACCAAAAGAAAAAGAGAGAACACCACAACCCGATTACTCAACATCCACGGAGCCAAGATACCCAATGGTGTCTTGACAAAGATGCTAAAGATTCATGTACATCGCCATTGACATACAGCATCTCGGAGCACAAGCAGTATCCATGCACGTTGCCTCCTTGTCCCTCCAAAATTCCCCCCTCGCCACTTGCTTACTAACACCATTATTCTACTAACTCTTCCTTCCTCATACCACCTACCACGTGGATACTGGTCATTAAGTATTCCATGCTAGTCTACTTATTCACGTGCTTTGACTCCTCTAATGAGGATGTCCCGCTGCAAAGGCAGCAAAAAAGAAAAAACACCACAAACAAAATAATGAGTACTACGACTAGCTGGATACTTAATCACTAGTACTCCGCTAACTTCTTTCCATCTTACTAACTCCCACACCCCCTCTCATTTCTAGAGAGATAGGAGAAACAACCAAGTGCGACCTTCCTCACGTGCCTCAACAACCTCTCACCAATCACAAGGATGCAATCAACTTTAGGAAGGGGTGTATGTGTTTTAACCACATATTGGTCAACACATTCCTACAACAACTATGTCCGCACACTTATGTATGGGGTGTTGGCACTATATATTGTATATCCCATCATTTGATGAGGGAAACGCCCTAAAGACGCTCCCAAGTATTGAGTTTCAAAGGACAGACAAGAAGATCTTGGTTAGTTGGCCAAACCATAGAGAAAAGCCTTGTATGGATGGTTGTGTACAAATAAACATATATAAAAGGCTATATATAAAATCCAAAAAATTGACCATAACTATGTGTTGATGCCAAAGAAAATAGATGCCAAAAACACGAGTTGTGCGATAATGCCAAAGTTGCATGAGCCCCAGGATCAAATGGAAAGGAAGGTGGGATGTCATTGAGGAGGAGGTTAATCATGTAACCACTTGGATCAAATGGGAGAGGAGGTTAATCATGTAGCCACTTGGATTAAATGGGAGAGGAGGTTAATCATGTAACCACTTGGATCAAATGGGAATTTGAACCAAATCAGCTCCAAAACATTGGCTCCAAATAAACCTGGAATCAAATGTTAAGTGTAAGGAACCATGAGATGAAGCTAGCCAAATATCCTCCCGAGTCAAATGGATATATCTATGATATACATCATGGAGCCCTGAAACCAAAGTACTAATGACTCCTAGGTTGAAGGGAAAACTCACAAGCTTGTCCACTCGATCGTAGTGTGAATCCGACATCATCCAAGGTATCCACCAAATGAAGCCATAACTCATGGCCAGAATGTTGGATGATCCTAGCACAAATGAACCATTAAGTGTGTGCAAAAACCACAATATGCCATATGTGTATTTGAATGACATGCCACATAATCAAATACCATACACCTCAATTGGCATAGAATGCATCCAAAGAGAAATGTCTCGTAGCTCCAAAGAACATAGGATCATGTCGACAATAATCAAAGCCAAACAAACATAACTCAAAGTTGGTATCATGCAAGATAAAATGTGAATCAATGTCATCATCTCATGTAATAGCTCTCGAACAATCCGAGGCATGATCCACTATATCAGTATATATATATATGCATGATCCATACCAAGTAACATATCCTCATGTGAAAAACCATCTATATGTGAAAAACCATCTATATGTGAAAAACCATCTATATGTGGGGATGATGATCCAAAGTAGCTCATTTAAATTCCTAGTAGGGTTAGTTAGTTGTATACGTCAAGCTATAACTTAGGGTAGGAAACTTGCATTACATGTCTCACTTAATATTTACAATCTTAATTAAATTGTTCTCATTAGTTCTTATTAAAGTTAATGATTAATCACTTTGATTGACACTAATCCTTACTTTCTTGATCAAGAACTTTCAAAAAGATTACAAGAACATGATAAATCTTGCATAAATCCCATTAGATTCACTAATCTTGTTGCATCAATTTCAGTAAGAATCTAATAGTTATGATTTTCTTGCTTGAGTTCTCAACAATATTCATGATTTTCTTGCTTGAGTTCTCAACAATATTCATGATTTCTTAAAATTTAAAGCAATTTCTTTTAAAGAAACACCATTTCTTGTTACAAGAAATGATCAAGATTAAGAAAAATTTGATCAAGAATCACTCATTGATATTAGGTTTGCTCAAGATTTGATTCTTGGAATTAAATCTTTGCAAACTTTTTAAATCTACCACAAGATTTCTCTAAACTACACTACACAACAAACTGCACAAATCTATATAATAATAATAATAAAAGAACTAAAAAGTGTACATAAATTTGCTCAAATCTACAAATAGAACTATAATCTTCACATAAATCTTCTCAAATTGAAATAGAACTGTAATCTGTACACTCTCTTAATAAACTCTACACCAAGATTTGTACAACAACCACCAGTATGCCAAGAATCTAAAGAAACTAAGAAAATGTTGAAGGAAACTAGGGTTTATGAAAAGATTTGATGAAAGAAGTCACTAATTAAGGAAACTATGCACTGAACTCAAAGAATAGGATTTTTAAAATTAGTGATTAGCGTATATTTAAAAGTGATTAATATTAATCTCAATGCTAATCCATAAAAATCAAGATAAAAACAATCATAAAAAACTATGTAAAACTTAATCCAAAATTGATTGTCTCAATATCAAGATCAAAGCCAAAATCTATCATCAAGATTAAAGCAAAGCTATGATACTACTGCAAGGAAGGGATCTTGGGATAGAGTAGAACTCCATGGTTGGAGTCCTCACAACTAGACTCAATGGGGCTGGGGTCCACACAGGTTGCTCCCTGGGAATGCCTAGAGTAAATATAGGTTCATGAAGAAAGCCATGAAGCTTGTGCAAGAAGATAGTAGCTCCAAGAAAATTCAAGTGCATAATATGTCAAAAGGTCAAATGGTACCAAGTACAAAGGACAACTACCTTTTTATAACCCCAACTCCCATATGCCTACATGTGTAAATGTCAAAAGCTTGTGCTAGAAGCTAATAGCTCCAAGAAAGGTCAAGTGTATAATATGTCAAAAGGTCAAAAGGTCAAAAGGTTAAAAGGTACAAAGGATAACTACCTTTTATAACCCCCACTCCCATATTCCTACATGTGTAAATGTCCCTAAAGGTCTATCCCATGCCCCATGTGCATGTGCACCCTAAAATCACTTTGTTACACTTGAGTAGAATATAAGGATTTTAAATTAGCATGACTTCTACATCGTGATGACTTGTAATGATCATAGCCAGTGTTCTCGAGATGTAAAGTTTACTCTTGATTAATGGAATGTTTATATATTTTTGTTCTTTGGTCTATTTGCATTTCAATAATCATGATGTGAGCCATTTTGAAATACACTCCTGTTTGTTGATGACTAGTCCACTCGGTCCTCTCTAGGAAATCAAGAAAGTTTTCATACGACATGGAATGGTCCATGAGGATGGTGATGAGAGTGCCAAAATAGAGCTCTTGGGAGTGTAGGATAACTAAGTGTGTGTAAGTGCTAATAATAGAAATGATAAAAATAAAGGGAGGTCCCCTATTTATGGTAAATTTTAGGGTTTGAAGTCAATTGTTTCGCACTAATTAAAAAAGGGATGACTGTCCAAAAAACTTAAATGTGACTATCTTATTTCAATTCAATTTTTAAAACTTTATTAAAATAGAAATTACACCCAAATGTCATAAAATATTACTTTTAAAAATAAATAGTAACTAGTCATTCAAAGCATCATTAAGTGTGACTTGTACAATGAAAATAAAAAGTACAGTTGACAAGTCCAATTACACTCCCAATTGCAATTCTATACCATCACCCCTCAAGGAATCATGAACCATGAAAGACTTCTCATACATCTCCCAATCTACACAATCATGAAAGACTTCTCATACATCTCCCAATCTACACAATCATTAAGGGATAAATATTAAGAGGGCATTGATGCCAAGAAAATCAAACTCTTAACATTAATGGATGAAAAAGTCGATACCTTTCATTGTTCTAACTTGAAGCTTGTCTCTTGTATGCCCTTAAACCCCATGATCAACAGGTGTTCTCAAACATCTCTACTAAGCTCCATTCCTTACTAGTGTTAAAACAAGGTGGATGCAACATCTGGTAGTTTGACCGGTAGTTCTATGGGTGAATCAACACCCTTGTAGTCGATTTGACTGGTAGTTCTATGGGTGAATCAACACCCTCACATGCAATGGTCTCCACTCCCCCTTTTTCTTCCCCCATCACTCATAATAGGACTGGATGTATAAATTTGAGTGTGCCTTCAAGTATCTAAGTGTGATACTTGAAATCATAACTTTGCAAGAATATGCATACCCCTTATGCACCTCTTCTACTATATCCCTACCATTTTCAAATAAGCTATTAATCTATTCAGATTTTAATTTCTTTTACAAATGAACATGTTAGAGAGGTTTGTGCATAAAGAGATGAATGGGAGCATACCAACTAAGACCCCTATTGATTGTTGAGAGGGCTTTGTGGACTTTAAAGTTGATTGGATATCACTTGTGTGTTGAAAGAATATATAGTCCATTTATTTGGGATTGTCCACTCTATACTATTTATTTGGGATTGTCCACTCTATACTATTTTATGAAGGCAATGGAAACTCTTAAATCCTTCCATAGTCCTTAAACCTAGAGCGAACTATGTAAGAGTGTGAAAAAATCTATTCTATCACCAATAAGAAGTGCTCTAGGATTCTTGCTAAGGAAACAAAGCCTCACCCATGATGGCATGGAAAACCTGAAAGGTCCTTCCTATGCCCTTTAATGATTTTTACTCTATGTAACTTGATGGGAACATGCCCGCACCCACAAAGAAGGCCACCAAACAAAAGTAGTGAACAACACGGGTATAGCAAAATGCTTTGAACACAACCACAATATTAACATAACACTTACAATTGCAAGGGAACTTGGTTCTTGTTGCCATTTTAGGAGGAAGGTGAATGTCTAAATCCGTGTACACATATTGAATTTGAACATGAATTATAGTCCAATTATGTGCCATAGTAAGGGCCCACATCCATTCACAACTTTTTTACTAACATGGTTCCTTTAATTGCTATCCTATCCAAAACACTTTTAAATCTTGATATTTTACCTTGTTAGCCTCTAGCATGACTTCCAAATGATGTAAGCTCCCTTCCACAGTCATTACCTTGTTAGCGTCTAGCATGAATTCCAAATGATGTAAGCTCCCTTCCACATTCATTATATATAAATTTATAATGTGGGAGGTATAAGCTCAAGGAATTTAGCCTTGAAATGAACTCTCCCAAGGGTATAGGTTCATCTCCCTTTATGAAATACTTCTTCACCACTCTTAGCTTCTCCATAATCATCATGAGAAGTGAACTCTCCCAAGGGTATAGGTTCATCTCCCTATATGAAATACTTCTTCACCAATCTTATCTTCTCCATAATGATCATGAGAACAAGGTGCTCTCAGACATAGGCTTAATAGCTTAACCCTATATAAAGGATAAATCTATTCGATCATCTATCTCTTTTGGCTCTTCATAAAAAGTGTCACTTAGAATTAAAAAAGTCACCTCATGTGCTCTTCATAACCCATTCCCTAGGTAGCTAGATGGAAGCTATCAGATAATTTTTCATAAGTAAATACAATTATATCTTGGCATTTGCCAATCCCAATAAGAATTAATAGCCACATAGACATATTTCCTATATCCAGTCTGTCTTTGCTCTCTCATGAAAATAGAGAAAAGACAAACATAGATCATTTATTTGGATGTCTTTACATTATTAAGGGAATAAGCCATTCCTTAAGAATTTGAAAGTGATGGGATTATCCAATCTTCATAAAATTCTTGTTTATTGATTATATGATGATTTAGAAACTTTTCAAACTTATTCAAGTTAATTTACAAGAAACTCATGTTCTTAAGACAAAAAGGGAAAAAAATTTACTCCATTATTCAAAATTTTTAATTGTATAAGGATCCATTGATCTAGTGCTCCTCAACCTCTTGCTCTCCTCTGAGCTCTCTCAGATCTCTCTCAAATAACCCTAAGATACTCTAGAGTCAGCATGCCACAATAGACATAGTCCACGACTTGACGAGGGGCGGCTATACTGGGAGGTGGTATAAAAAAGCTAATGATCCTATAAATTATTCAGTATGGCCTAAAGTTTTGGGATAAAGGCTCATACAAATGAAGCTTGGGAGATACTCTCATCCTAAACAAAATCATATCCAAATAGATATTTTATATAAACAAAATCATATCCTAAAAAAATCATATCCTAAAAAAATCATATCCAAATATATATTTTATCTAGACATTCCATTTAGGAGAGAACTCTCTTAGCTCTCTCTCGAATAGCCCTAAGATACTTTGATCCTAAACAAAATCATATCCAAATATATATTTTATCTAGACATTCCATTTAGGAGAGAGCTCTCTCATGTCTCTCCCGAATAGCCCTAAGATACTCTCTAGACGGCATGCCTTGAGATGTGGTTCATGACTCGACAAGGGGTGGTTGTCCTGGGAGGTAGTATAAAAAAGCTGATGATCCTATAAATTCTTCAATATGACCTAAAGTGCTAGCGTAAAGGCTGATATAAATGAATCTCGAGTGCTCCTCTCATCCTAAACAAAATCATAGCCAGATAGGTATTTTCTCTAAACATTCCATTTGGGAAAGAGCTCTCTCATCTCTCTCTCGAATAGCCCTAAGATACTCTCTAGATGGCATGCCAGAATAAATGCGGTCCATTACTCAACAAGGGGGTGGCTATCTAGGAGGTGGTAGTTTATGCAAACACTAGAGTCAACAACCCTTGCATGAATGCATAACTACAGTAGTCAAAGCCACCAACTCTTCTTACTGACTAAAAAGTGCTATGCTTATGCTATTAAATTTATGGTAAAATTAAGAATCAATCCATAATTGGATAATGATCCAATTAGTGGTTATTCTAATCACATGAATAATACTATACTTTATTTTTTTCAATTTATTGAGAATTACCAGTAATAGCAGGCAGAGCTATGGTAAAATTTTTGTAAAGTTAACACATAAATCATTTTCATTCATAATATGAAAAGAGGACTTCCTACCATATTTTAGGATTAATCATCCTAGATTAATTGAATGATTCTCATTATAATCATGGAAAATTAATTTTTATGTTTATGCATAAATAGTTAATTAACAAAAAAGAAGAATTTCTAGTAATCCATTTTTATGTTAAAAGATTAATCCCCATGACAATGGAAATCCATGTACTCCAATGAAGTAAGAGAAAAATTGTGATGCTAAAATAATGCATATTTTATTTAAAAATTAAAGATGGATTTTAGTTAAATTTATCTTTTTGCATAGATAAATTTTAAATGATGAAAGAGGAATTCCCACTATATTGGAATCCAAATATTTAAATGAGGAAAGTGTAGAATTTTATTTAAATTTTAAGAGAAAATTTAGTTAAATTTATCTTTTTGTATAGATAAGATTAAATGATGAAAGAGGAATTCCCACCATATTGGAATTCAAATGTTTAAATGAGAAAAGTGGAATTTTTAGCTTAATGGATATTTTTATGTAATTTTTAAGAAGAATTTTAAGTAGATTTAATTTATGGTAAAAGAGAAATTTCCATGATAATTGGATTGCACTCATTGAAATGAGAAAAATAAGGATTTCAAGTTTATTCAAAAAAAATAGGTATTGATATTTTAGTTAAAAGAAGAATTTGGATTGCACTCATTGAAATGAGAAAAATAAGGATTTCAAGTTTATTCAAAAAAAAATAGATATTGATATTTTAGTTAAAAGAAGAATTTTTATGATATTTAAGAAAAGATGGATTTGAATTAAATTTACTGTCAAAAGATGAATTTCCACCATAATTCTACCTAATGAATTGAGGCTGAGAAATTATGTAGCATAAAGAATATCTTTGGATATTTTAATTGGTAAAATCACTAAATGTATATTTACCAAAACTAGATGTTTATCCGAAGAGAATCCTTGTAGAACTAAACCGAATGAATTTGGTTAGACTACGTGAGGGACGGACAGTAAACCTAATTGTCCTCTCGATATGAATCAAACAAAAACTTCGTGATGACCAATTCTAGTTACTAAATCCAAAGAATAGACTACTGAAACTAATCTAGTTTTTCTTGACCAAACTCACCAAGAATCTAGTTGGACAAATGGACAAAATGATGGGTAGATTACCCTCATGAGGGATCAAGGATCCTCATTATTAAATTGGGAATTATGGAAAAAGGGTTGTCGGAACCAATCTCAAACTGGAATTTTACTTGCATTGGAACCTCTGTTTTTTGATTCAAAGGATTGTTTTACGCCATAATGCTAGAGGAAGAATTTGGCTTATGTTTTTCTAAGAGGAGGTTCGTTGGAACAGTTGGAAGGGGGACGTCAAGGGACGTTGCTCATGGCAAAGCCTGTCGAGGTCTTGACCAGCCTCGGTACGTTAAAATGGTGCGCTTCTGGTACGATGGGCGAGGACTGATGAAGCGGTCCCTGAGTGAAGTGCTAGGACACCTAAGGAGGATCCTAGAGGGTTCTGACCAGGCGATGCACGGGCTCGCGGTTGCTAGGACACCCATGCATACATCGAGGAAGATTTTGGATAGACAAAAAGGAAAGATTTTTAAGAACCAAATTTTGATACTGGATCTCGTTGGTTGGCCAGCTGGTCTTCAACGGAGAGTTTAGAGGATACATTTTTGTAATACAATGGACTCGAAATTTCGAAAAATGATGATCACAAATATTATGATTTCTATTAAAGGATTGTTTTTAAAGCCAGTCAAATCTATTTTATAAATGGCAATTTTATATTGGGTGCATACATGGTATGCCTACCTTGATTTTTGCATGAATCGCCGGTTAGGGGGCCTGGGAACTCTTTTCCTCGGTACCCGGGCAAAAACCCAACCAAATCTTTATAAAGGAATCCCACCAGTTCAGTGGTCAGGTGGTTGGCTACCTAGGCTGGATCGGAGGATTCCTGAGAAACAACTAGATACGATTGGTTACGTTATTTAGTTTTAAATCCTGAGAAGACCTTGTTCTGTGGGAGGGGATCATCGGCCGGATGTGCCTCGTAAATGAGGAAAAAAGCGGTGATTTCATGGACCAACTGCAAGTCTCTTCTTGATCTGACCATGTGACTTTAGGTTTGGTCAGATCAGTTTTTCCAGTTAAGACTTGACTCGTTAGAGTAATTTCTCCATTATTAGAAGAATTTTCCCAATTGGCGGAATTGCCCGTGCCTTCCGGGCGAGGGGAGTCTTCCGAGCGGCCTAGTCTCAGAGGGGCCGCTCGGGCTAGCCTCTCGTCCCGGACATCCGCGAGAGCGAGGCCCCGAGTGTGTGGACCCCGCCCCACGCGGGAGGCCGACGCCGCTTCCGCCGGCCGGCAACAGCCCCGGAGCGGGCGGGGGGACCTCACATGCATCTCTTAGCTTTGGCATCCACCTCCTGCAATTGCATGCACAATGGCTTGTACGGCTCTTCATTACTTGGAGAAGCTTTGGTCTTCTGTCTCTTGGCGATAGTGTTGGCATCTTCCCCAAAGCTTATGGGAAGAGCATCCCTGGAGTGCTTCTTTGATGAGGATGGCTGAAGGGAGGTGTAGGTTTGGATGTGGGCAATGAGCTCTTCGAGCTCAAATGGTTCTGTCGACTCTAGAGGTGGAACAAATGGGATTTGGTGGTGGGGAGGGAGAGAGACTGGGTTGCTACTGTCTTTGATCCTCATTTGGCGAGATGACTGCAGGCACCTGGGGTAGCATGCTTGGCCCTGCATCCTCATGTACTTCAAGGATGGCTGCTTCTTGGGGGACCGGAGAAGGATGGCTACTTCAAGGATGGCTGCTTCCTGGGGGACCGGAGAAGATGGTGGTGGCGGACTTGTTGAGGCTAGTGCTACTAGGGTGCTCTCTTACGCTTTCACATGAGTTGATGTTATCAGGGACGTAGAGTGAGGCAACGAGGTGTGCTCTTCACTAAGGCTAGACTTGTTGCAAAGGGTTATGCTCAAGAAAAGGGCATTGATTTTGATGAGACCTTTGCTCCCACTTGTCGTATGACTACCATTCGTAGCATTTGTGCATTGGCAGCTCATAATGGTTGGAATGTACATCAGTTGGACATAAAGACCGCGTTCTTAAATGGAGATTTGCATGAGGAGGTGTATGTATCGTAGCCTCGTGGTTTTGTTCAAAGAGGGTAGGAAAACAAAGTGTGCAGGTTAAAAAAGGCTTTATATGGTTTAAAGCAAGCTCCACGAGCTTGGTATGAAAAGATACATGCATATTTGACTGCACATGGGTTTCAGAATAGTCCAACAGAAGCACTTTGTACGTTAAACGTGTGGATGGTGTACATCTAATCATTGCTCTCTATGTCGATGACATGCTGCTCACAGGACCAAATGAGAGTCATATTGCTGATTTTAAGGCTGATTTGAATGCCTCTTTTGAGATGTCAGATTTGGGGCATTTGCATCATTATTTGGGGATACAATTTAAGCAGTGTGATGGAGGTATTGCTTTGTGTCAGACAAAGTATATTGAGACATTGTTGCGGAGATTTGGCCTTGAAGACTGCAAGCCTATTGCTACTCCAATGGAGACAGGTTTGAAGTTGAGTCTTCATGATGCTGGAGATCACTTTGATGTCACACTTTATCAGACAGCTGTTGGTTGCCTCATTTATGTATGCATTACAAGGCCGGACATTCAGTTTGCAGTCTCACAGGTGAGCAGGTTTATGCATAGCCCAGGGTCTCAGCATTGGAAGGCAGTTAAACGCATCTTTCGCTACTTGAGTGGCACCATACATCTTGGGTTGTTTTATCCCAAGGGGAGATCATTGCCGCCAGATTTACATGCTTTTTCGGACTCAGATTGGGCTGGTTGCTATGACACAAGAGTGTCCACAAGTGGTTTTTGTTTCATGCTCGGTAGCTCATGCATATCTTGGTTGAGCAAGAAGCAACCTACTCTGGCCACTTCTAGTTGTGAAGCTGAGTACAGGGCAGCTTTCACAGCTACGGTTGAGTGTGTGTGGCTCAGACGGCTTATGGCTGACTTGGGTGTTGGATAGGAGTCTGCCACCTCTATCTTCACTGACAGTCAGAGTGCATTGGCAGTTGCGAGAAACCCAGTTTTTCATGCTCGCACAAAGCACATTGAGGTGCATTATCACTATGTCAGGGAGAGACTCTCAGCAGGAGAGATCAGCTTGGCCTATGTGCCAACACAGGACAACCTCGCCGATCTTTTCACAAAGGCGCTTCCTCGTGAGAAGTTCGAAGCTTTTCGCAAAGCTTTGGGCTTGCTCCCCTTTGTGGACTGATCTACTTCGGGCATGGCACTTCCCTATACATGAGTGCCAGCTCTCGTTCACACCATCACTCCCAGGGGGGATTTGTTGCTATATATATATAGGCAGTGATGTGTGTGAACACACTTAGGACCGCCGAGGCACTTTTTCCCTCTTTAGGAGGTTTTTTCCCCCGGCTTGTATATACGCCCATCACTCTAGGGCTAACTTATCTTTTGTACATTGACACAATCTAATACACTTTGTGTTGTGTGCATTCTTGCTTCTTCTTCTCCAAGCTTTGTGTGCTTTCCTGCAACCCTAATTCCAACATTTATGGTATCTTGACCAAGAGTATGGAAGCTAGACAAAATGATTGAGAACATAAGCTCACAACAACTGAAATGTGGGCCTATAGGACCTCCTATAAGGTATCCAATGGGACACAGCCCACCTACGGAATTGAGGCAGTGATGCTTATGGAACATTTGGTGCCCAGCTTGAGGATAGTTATCAAAGAACGCCTAAGGGAGAATGCTCTAGCAAAAAGGTTGGTTGAATTAGAAAATCTCGATGAAACTAGAGGAATCACTCTACATGGCATGATCATAGTAGAAAAGCTCAGACGACATAAATGGTGGTTCGACCACAATTTGAAATCTAAAGAGCTACAGGAAGGAGACCTAGTACTTACGTGCGAGGTTGGTTCTTCCAAGCAAAAAAAAAAAAAACTGAAATACCAAGGGTTAGGGCCATTCAGAGTTGTAGAACCCACCCCCTTGGGTAGGGTGCCACCCACATTGAGATAATTGATGGCATTGAGATGCAAGGGTACATAAATGGTAGCATATTTTGGTCCCTTAACCCAAGAGATGTTGGAACAGGCATGCAAAAAGAAACAAGAAAAACTGAGACATGAAAGGCTAAAAAAAGAAGCACAAGATGAGGCTAGCCCAAGCCAAGTCAAAACAAAGCGGGTTGACACTCCACATAACATAGCTACTCTAACCCTAATTGAGGAAGAGGACCTTGAGATAGAGCCTGGCAACCCAAGCCAAGGCAAAAAAAAAGTGGGTTGACACTCCACATAAACATGTCTACTCTAACCCTAATCGAGGAAGAGGACCTTGAGATAGAGCATGTGTGTCTTAAAGTAGGACTCTATGTTGTGGGAGGGACCACTCCTTATCTCCTCGCAATGATTGACTTGAGGGTAAATCACAACTTGCTCTCATATGAGACCTGGGAGAAGCTGAAAAAACCAGGGTTTGAAAACCCATTGGCCAGGGTTAGGAGTTTGTGCACGCAGGAACCATTGGAGCTTTGGGGTGTTTTAAAGTTAATGTTTTCACCAAAAATAATCCTTGGCCATGTAAGGTTTTTGTCATGCCTGTAGAATAGAAAATGCTGCTCTGTCAAATCTAGATCGCTGCTACTGTGAACTATAAAGTCAATTGGGAGCAAAGGAATACTCACTTTGTCATCAGGTAACTGTAAACACACATTGTTGCTATGGATCACCGTAGAAACCATCCACGATCTCAAAATTGAGCAAACCATATTCATCCACAATGCTACTATGTCTTTTGGCACTTGAGGCACCACAAGTATTTCAGAATGAAACGGTGATAGATAGAGGCATGAATTCCACTCCGCAGCAAAAGCCTTAGATCCAATAGTCTCATGTTCAGTGCTATTGGGTTCCCAAAAGGCTATTGAAAGCACAAGGGTATTATGAAGGTAGCAAAAAAATATGGACACCCAGGTCACGGAATCCTATGGCAAAGCATTCTATCCCCAAAAACCTCATCATAGGAAACTACCGATAACTATGATTGCTCAAGCCACCACAAAAAGTGGTAATAGAAATGGAAGGCCAAAATGGTCCTTCCCAAGAACACCACACTACCTCATCAAGTGACAAAACAAGTATGGGTGCCCAAGAAGATAAGATCTCAGTTTAGACCTAAGCTCACTAAATCACTCATCATGAGACCAAGCCTCAATGGGAATGGAGATGGAAAATCAATAAATACTGAACATGCGATTGGGAAGCCACAAGAATATAACAAAAAGCCACAAGAACCTTCCCAACTTGATGTTGTAGAAGTCACATGTTCAGTAAATATTGAACATGCGACTGGGAAGCCACAAGAACCTTCCTAACTCAACGTGTTGAGATGCCAATCAAACTGAGGTAAAATATGTGAACTACCCAACTCCCTGCCTCAAGGGCAAAGTTTTTCTAGTTGACAAACTTGAGCACATATCCAAGGACAACTTCCCACAAGAACTTTCTATAAAGTCGATGGATTGGCTAACTCAATGGATGGAGAAAGAGCTACTATGTTCCACCAAGGAGCTACAACAGTTATACCAACATGCTCCCTTTACATCAAGAGCTTCATCCAAATATTCTTGGGCCTAACCCGTAAAGCATCTAGCCAAGACCACCCCATGATTTTACATAACATGCCCCAGAGGAATAACAAGCTTAATATCCTCTTTGTCTAACTCACAACAATCACGTAACTAAATTCTTCATATCATCATCTTAAAGGGCCATAATAAGTTATCAACTACATAAGGACCTAACTCAAACCCCCTATTGGCTAGCACCCTATTGTCTTATCATCTTCTTGAAGGGCCATAGCTCAAACCCCCTATTGGATATCACCCTATTGTCTTGTCACCATAATCCTAGGAGAATCATGGCCGTGATTCCCATGTCTTATGCCTAAAAAATTGTTATGAAAATCATCCTTAATGAAGCATGGTAGGGTTATATGCCTGAATATAACTAAATCAAATCCCACTTGGAAATCTCTCTCACTTCACGACTATGTATGACGTGATCACGCTGGTGGTTTTTATGATCACGCAAATAGTTACCATGATCAAGTTGACCATTATCGTGATCACGCCAACCATTACTATGATCACGGCACAAATTCTAAGACCAGTTAAGTTGTGCCATCACCCTTAATCCCCAAGCCATCATGATCCCCTTGGCTTTAAATAGTCGATTTTTTTCCATTTTTGGCACTATTTTTCAAATCTTTTCAATTTCTTATTCTTCCTTGGAGCTCACCATTGCTTGCTTGTCTGCTCGCGGCTTGTTTGCTCACCTTCTCTCCAGTAGCACCTTCTCGCTCGCGATTGCTTTTGTGCTGCTCGCTTGCTTAACTCTTGTTTTCTCACCTTCTCTCCACAACACCTCAATACCTAGGTAAGTCTCATGGCCCTCTATTCTTTTCATTTTTGTTCTCTTGTGTAATGATTTTTACAATGATAATTTGTTTCACAAAGAAGATATGCACACATCGATTGGTCTTTCTATTTTCATGTTACCTCCTGCTGTTTGTGTTTTTAGTCCTATCCCACCCTCACCTTAATGTCTATTTTCATTCTAAACTCCCCTCCACAAAACTCTACAAGGCATGGATATCGTGATTTTGCAGTCTACATAATCACAAAATCTAGAAAACGTGACTGCAAAATCACGGCCCCTACACCATAGGAAAACTACAATTAACCCTACCTCTTACACATTCAAGTATTCTACAAAATCATGATGTGTGTTTGTTGACACGTCATTAATCACGATGACATGTCAACCGATCATACCAAACCACATCATGAATTCCACATCATCAATTGATGACACATCACCAACAATCATGGAACCTTTAAAAATCACAACATTAATGCCACATAATTATTCATGCCCACACCGAATCCAATGTGATTGCCATGTCACAACAATTATGGTGTTAATGCCACATCACCAATCATGTTAGGGAATCATGGCGTGATTTCCACATCATATTTATATAATCACGTCACTATGCCTGCACAATCACATTGTGGGTAGTGCTTCTAGCTACTAGCACTTCAATCTTCCCAATCACACCTTCTCCAATGTTTTGCACCTCTCTCCCATAATAAGAATGGAGATTGACATGCTATGATTCTACAATCTACGGAATCACGGATGTGATTGGGAAACCAGAGAACTATTTTTTCCAAAATTTATCCCCATTTCCATACTAACACATCATTCTAATTGTTACTAATATCTAACCAGGGATCTTGATACTTCTACCAGTCAGTCTTGATGGATTTAAGTTCTCTTTTTTTCAACATAATGGTAGGACAAGAACCATCCTCTATACAAAGACCCTAGTTCTTTGACATCTTTGGGGGGAGATGACAGGAACCCAAAGAAAAAGGCTAAGGGAAAGCCTAAATAGAAGGGGACTTACCTTGGACCACTAATGGATAGGTTCCCAGAAGGGTACTACCATCATCCACATAGAGATGGTGGAAAATAAGCAAGTTTACTTATAATACCACTCCCCAAGTTGAAATCCTGTCAACATGTGCTCAATGACCTCATTGATAAAATGGGAGCCTTTATCACTGACCAACTCTAGGGGACACCCAAATCTGGATGTGATGTGCTCGTATAAAAATTTAGTAGTTGCGCAAGCATCTACCTTTCGAGTGGCTTTTGCCTCTAATTATTTCATGAAATAGTCCATCACCACAATTATGTACCAAGCTTGCATTTATCGTGTGGGGTGGGGCTTATGGTTCCAACAAAATCTATTCCTCATTTCTCAAAGGGTTATTGCACACAATGATCATTATAACCAACGGCATTCTATCTTGTCCATGGAGAATGTGGGAGCATTGACATTCATCATATTGTTTGACGAATTCCATGGCATCACTAAACATTATTTGGCCACCATAACCCGGCTTGCACGATTTTCCTTGTTGTTACTTCACTCGTAAAATTTCCTCCAGTGATTCCACTATGGGCTTCTTCCAAGATGGTAAAAAATTCATCCTCCTTAACAAACTGTCGCAACATGTGATCTTTACCTAACTTATACAATTGACTAGCGAGTGATAAGGTGCAACTAACTTAATAAGTCATCGCATCCTATCCTTGTTTAATGTCTTGTCTTGTGGAAATCCATAGGTGAGATACTTGAATATCTCTTCACTCTATTTCAATACCAAATATAATTTGAATAGAGTAGCATCCGGTATTTCATCATTAACACCAATGGTAACTTTGCCGTTAGATATTTGCCCATGACATGTGGTCTGCCAATACATGTTGTGATCCTTTTCTCAGTGTGACTGTAAAATTAAACTCCATCAATAGTAACAACCAACACATAATTTGGCCCGTCATGCAAGGCTTGTTGACCAGATACAACAAATCTTGATAATCCACAAATATGATGAACTTATTAGCCCAACAAGTAGTGTCTATACTTTTTCACTGCATACACCATGGCTAGACCCTCCCTTTTAGTTGTGGTATAATTTATCTCAGCATTATTGATCTATCGACTTACAAAGGAGATTGGGTAATCCAATTTATACTCCCCTAGCTGTGCTAAAACACACCCAATTGTGAAGTTTGATGCATCAATATGCACATGAAACATAAGGTTCCAATTTGGTGGTCTCATGATGGGTGCACTGGCTAATGCCTTGTTTAATTCATTGTATGCTTTTGACACTCTTTGGTCCATTCAAATACAATCAAAACTTATACAATGGCATGGCGATATCATCATAGAATATGATAAACCTTTGGTAATAGCCAACATGTCTCATGAGCCGTTGTACTCCCTTGTAGTTGGTGGTGGTAGCTCTCGAATGAGTTTTACCTTACTATTGTCAGTGGAGATCCCATTTTTGGGAACATTGTACCCCAGTAATACTCCATGCTTTACCCAAAATTGGCATTTTAAAGTGTTCAAGGATATGCAATACAATCGACACCTCTCCAAATAGCATGACCTTATATGTAAAAGTTCCTCAGGTTGTTGTGGTAAAGGAAATTTTATGCTGGTCCTCTTATGCAATGGATACTTGGTTGTATCTCGAGAACCCATCCAAAAAACTATAGGCTTCTTCACTTGCTACCCATTCCAAAACGTGTTCTATGTATAGCAATGGGGTAATGATCCCTATAGAGGTTGTCACATCCACCTTCTTTAAGGAAGCACACACGTGAAGCTTTATATTTTTCTTGGGTACGATCACAATTGGTGATACCCAATCCATGTGGTCAATTTCATAAAGGAAATCCACAGCAATGAGTTTATCAATTTCTCCTTTACAATTGTTGAATATTTTGGATTCATTTGGTATGGACACTGCTTTACCAGCCTCGAACCTTCCATGATAGGGATGGTGTGCTACACCACTTCTGGTTGCACTCCCTTCATGTCCTTATATAAACTCCAAGCAAAGGATCCCTTAAACTCTTTTAACAGGGTTATCAATGCATCTTCTTCCTGCAGTGGCAATGAAGATAGGTTTCACCAATCTTTGCAATATTCACATCTTTCACCTCTGCAGGTCCCCAATATATGAGGATCCTATTTGATCACCCCTCAAATGTTGTGCTCATAGGTAAAATTTCTTCCTCTCTCAACATTGAAGGATTTAAAATGGCTAGGAACCTTCCACCCCATGGATCGGACTCCTCATCATTTTCCTCCCTTCTTGCCAAAACTCTTTTTGCTTCTCATTCCATGTCAGCCAAAGCTTTGTTTTGCTTCCTTCTTGTTGACCTTGTGAGCTTAGGGGGATCTTGGCCAGCTTCTGGCTCTTGCGGGATTAGTAACATTACCTTGCTTAACTCACTTCCCCAATTCTCAAAAAATTCCTCATGAACTTCAGTGGTGATGTATCTCAACCACCACTGTGCATCCGTGGGTCTTCTTCTTAGAATCTCACTGCTTGATAACATTTCTTCTTCAACCATTTTCAAAACTTCAGCCTTCTGGCTAAAATCAAGGCCTCTTTCTCTTTATCAAGTTCAGATCCATGCTCGTTTGAAGGGCTTTCCTCATATTGGTTCATCATTGAGGGTCCCAGCATCTGTATCGGGGTGGTGGCATCATCTCATCTTTTTCATTAGGTTCCACAAACTTCATCTGCTCGTCTAAAGAGCTTTCCTCAGATTGGTTCATCATTGAGGGTCCCAGCATCCATATCGGGGTGGTGGCATCATCTTATCTTTTTCATCAAGTTCCACAAACTTCATCCCCAATCTTTCCCATGACATCTGTCGGGCTAATATATGCATCCAATTCTTGCAAAAATCACCGTTCAGAAGAGAAGCATACAAAATGTTCTCTTCTTGTGATGGTTCTAGTGGTTCATGGGTTTCTGGAAAATGCATTCTAGCACATCTTAATTATAATTCATGGATATGGCTAGGACTAACTCCAAATATGGCTTTTATGTATTTAGGATTTATGTAGATATATTTAGCACGTATTAATTGTAATTCATAGATATGGCTAGGACCAACTCCAAATGTGTGAAAAAAGCTCATAGATTTTCAAGATGTAAAAAAAGGTCATTAAAAAAAATTCCCCTTTAATGTAGGATTTTTTGTGACTATTTGTAATTGGGAGATTTTTTTCCACACCTAAAAAGAGCCAAAGGGTGTGTATATGTATGTGTGTCCTTGGGGTGGGGATCCTAATAAAAGCTCGTAGTTTTTTTTGAATTCCCTAAAAGTCTCTTGCGATAGAAAGCTCCTATAAAAAGATTTCCATGTGCAAAGGTAATCCTATCTTCTGGCTTAAGCGATTGATACCATTGATGTGCTTTTCCTTCTAGTCTAAGGGAAAACACAAATATTTTCGTCTAGTCTCACTAATTGGTCCACAAGTCTCACACCGACTCAAATCTTCAAGTGATATATGGCATTGCCATCACTTGAAAACTTCAAAATTAATCTTGCCACATGATTGGGCTTGACTAGCGTTAATCTTTATGGTGCCAGTACAGTACCTAACTCCCTAGTAACCCCCCTTCCTATTTCTTTGGCCATCCTTAATAGATATGTGGGTGTTGCGACTCCCATATGAGGGGCTACTCTCATTGGCTCCCTTGGTGGGGCCTTGTATGCTAGCCTGTCTATCCCCCCTACCTTGGCCTCTTGTGGCTCCAACATGTCGATTCAAATGTACCCTTGGATCAGGTGGTACTGGGAGATTTTCCATGTTTTTGTTTACACCATCATCCAAGTCTGCCCCTCCCAAGCCCCCTCCTTATAACAATAAGCCTCTCATGTACTCTTGGAATTATGGGGTTCGTAACATTGCATCTACCTTAGCCTTGGTGTAAGTTTTCTCTATATCACCTTGTGCCAATTCCTTGTTTCTTGAGAGAGGTGTTGCAAGAGCGGCTAGGTAATCCTGAGGTGCTTCCGGAATAGGATCTAGAGGTGGTATACCCTCCTCCATTGTTAGTTCAACCTCTAGCAATAGCCTATGCGACCAAATTCTCTTCATGCCTTATTCCCTTGAGATTAGAGGAATCCTCTCCACATATTGCTATATCATAAGACACCTCTCGGTCATCTCCCTGTGGAGGTCTAAGCTAGTCTTTTCTTGTTCAAGATTTCTAAGTTGGGCTTGTTCTTCTCTCATTTTTTCTTTAATCTCCAACTCTCCCAAAGTGGGAAAGTAAAATTCCCCTGTTCTTTAGGTACTCTTAGGAGCCCTTCATATTCTTGGAGTAAACTATACCGCAGGTTAAAGGTTGCTCATCCCTGGGAATGGTTCCTCCCTTAGTTGTTGTTATGTGCTTCTAGATTTTTCAATACTCACTTCTTGGTCCAAGGTTGATGGTTGGCAACCTATAAAGCTTCCCTTTTAGGCTTCTCTCCATATCCAAGGATTCCTCGTGCTAATCCCATGAACCCTCTAGACAGTGTTGGAGAAGAAGTGCCCTTATCCCCCGCCACTTCCTCATTAAGAGGATTTTCCATGGGTTCCTGACTCAAAAGAGTTCAGCCTATGCAAAGCAAACACACTCCTTTGTGTGCTGACCATGTGAGCTAAACCAAGGCTTTTTTAGTAGGAGGATCGCGGTTGGTTAGGCGCACTATCGTGGGCGTTGTCGTCACAGATCACGGGCATGATTTTGATAGAAATCAGAGAAATTTTCCAAGTATTCTCAATCGTTAACAAGTTCCTCTAGTGTCAAGAATCCCTTAGGGAGCTTCTTGAACAATCCTCCTTTTGATTTGGAAAATATAAAAAATCGACATGATTTTATAAGGTATAGAATCACGTGTGTGATCCTTTGAAAAATCACGACTATGGTTTTTACCCAAAAAGGTCCAAGGATTGTTCAAATGAGTCTCTTGGTACCCTTAATCACTGTTTTAGAAATATATCTAGTCAAATGGTCAAGTTCTATTACCGTGATTTTTGGGGATGTGGCAATCTCATGACGTGATTAATAATCACAAGCATGATGCCTAACCATGACATGATTTTCACACTTCAATCACGGATGTGATTTTTTAATCGTGATTTATGATGTGGCAATCACGAATGTGATCGATAATCACGTCGTGATTCTTTATCCATGATTAAGATTGGATAAGATGGAATCTTCCAAAAATAGAGTGCATTACTATCCAATTTCTCACTGATTTAGCCCAATTGTTTCCTTCTCCATGGAAGCGACCAGGCTGGGATTTATGCACTTCATGAAGATCATTATCCAATTCCTCCACCAATGGAGGACTTCTCGGTGCAACTCATGACTGTGAAAGATAAATTTATTCCTTATTAATAATTTGAATCTATGAATACCATCTTTATTTCTCAAAATTTCTATTACAATATTATAGAATGTGAAATGCTATGATAGTATAGTCCATGGTCCATCAATGTTTACACTTTGCCCAAGTCGGAAAGTATAATCCAACAAAATGGTCTTCCAAAGTGAGCCTCTCACGTTCGCATGTCAAAAGAAGATGTTCAAAGGCAAATGCAATCATATCATCCTCTTGACATAATCTAAGAATCCCAAAGAGATGATATGGTTTGCTTGCTGTGCTACTAAAAAGAAACCCAGTAAAATGTTGTAAGTTTTATTTTCAAAAACCGTGCTCTGATACCACCAGGTAGCTCTATGAGACCCCTACCCCCTATCCTATCAAAATAACTACAGCGAAAGACTGAGCTAAGGGTAGAGAGACTCACTTGGGACCTCCATACATCAATATCCTATTGCTTGGCAACCCTAATAGCTTTCTCACTTAGTTGTTTGGAATAGACCTTGCATCAGGAATTGACTACGATTCCTCCAAGTAAGATTGTCCTCTTCATAATTCTCACAAATAAGAGGTGATCGATGGCTTCCATGGGTTTCACCGATGTCTTATTTCTCAATTATAAAGGAGGATTATACCTTACTTTGCTAATATTTCTACAATCTAATTCTAAATTCCCACTTTTTACCCAATTTCTCTAAGTTTATAAACAAGTTTGGTCTTTGGGTTAGGAACTTGGGTCCACCCTACCTCCTGATTTCCAATGGTTTAATCTATTTCAACTTCGACTAGCTTCAAAGGCTCAGTCCATTCGGTCCCATGGGTTAGTTCACCACCCACCACCATTGGACCTTTGGGGGGCCGGTGTGAACTCATACACCCATAATTGAAATTCCCTTACTCATTACGCACTCGCTTAACAAGGCATGAATACAAAGTTCACACAGGCACCCCATAGAAAAAAAATAGACCTTCATTGAGTTAACAACATAACATAATATGTATGCTAGATTCATAACATCATGAATATCAATAATATCGAGTATATCTCTGTAACATAACCATGATCCTCAAACCAAGAAGGTATGCACCATTGAGCCTGAACACTCCGGGACCACTATGTCATCTAGCAAGGAGACCGTATATCTCACACCCAGATCCTACAGTTGTGAATATCCTAAAGGGAGCTGCTTTAAATAGCTATACAACCACTCCTAAGGCACAAACACTCTAGCCCACAAGTCACAAAGCTTACACAAGACCATCACTCAGGAACAATCCCCAAGGACCCTACCCAATGTTGTGTGAGCCACCTCTATCCCTCACATCGATCATGCTTGGAGTACACCCACATCCAACCGAGACGGGTCAAGGTCTTGGACAACCATCTTCATGGTGTGATTCACCACGTGGGTGACATCCCCACGGTAAATCTCTCACATGTGCCCATCCTTCTTAGGCAATCCACAAGAAAACAAGCAATGAATACACTATCCAAACAAGTAATACATGATCCATACAATCCATGTAACATCAAATTGAGACTAGGTCAATCATCGCAAGTTTGACGAGGCATTCTCTTCGCTCCCATTATTGTAACTGCACATGATGTTGTCTCCTTGCTCAAGCTCATTAAGTCCTTTTTCTTGGATACGCTTTTGGACTTTGGGCCCATTCTTCTCTTAAAATCCAAATACACAAAACCACTCTCTATCCAACCTAGAGTCCTTTGTTAACTTTATTCACTCTTCTAAGGCTATGCATAAGTCATCCGAGGTTCTATTGTTGGGATACGATAAATCCTAATTTCTCAAGAGATCCATGCTTGGCTGGACTCCCATGTGTTTATGCTAGCATTTTGTTTCCCATGTGTTTATGCTAACATTTTGGTTATTTGGTATTGTATTTTTATTGCACCTATTTCTTATGATCTTGTTGGGATTAGCTGATGTGACTTCAATTGATTGCTTAATTGACGTGGATTACATTTGTGAGTTTTAGGTTATGAGTTGTACAAGGGTACCGAGATAGAGGTGTCACATAATGCAAGGGTACCAATTGAGGTGTCACATGGATGGTGGATTGAGCGGTGGTGTGAAGATTGAGATTTAAATATTAAACATAATATTATAACAATTGAGTATTTAATTTATGTGCTATTTGTAAAACCTGATATTATTGTAATGTTTATGTGTGCACAAGTTGACTTATTATGGCTAGGTCCACATGTACATAGTTGTTGTTGGGAAAAGGTTAATATTTTTGTTGATACATTATAACATTAGACCAAGGTTATTTTTATTGTAAAGAAATCCCAAAGTTAGAAAAGATGCTATTTATGGCTCCAAGGACTAATTATATGAATATGATTTAAATATCGTGTGTAGGGAGTGGAGCCACACCCGTCGAGAGAGATTGCACCCAATGAGTTTATCTTTGTCTCCTTGAATATTTTTCGTCTAAGCTAGGGTTAAGTGATTTACTTAAATGATATTATGAGCTTTGATGGTCTTACATTGTACTTAGAGAAAAGGTCATGTTATAGTGATGCACTGCTAAATGAGATAAGGTTCTAATATGCACATGAAGAGGATGCAGGAATAAAGGAGAACTCTTCATGTGAAGGGAATGAGTTAAGGTTCTAATATGCACATGAAGGGAATGCACATCTAAAAGGAGAACTCTTCACATCCAAAGCTTGGCAATAATCTAATCTTTAATAAATAGTCTTCTTATTATAAAGGGAATATGGGAGTTCTATAAGTAAAAGGAGAACTCTTCACATCCAAAGCCTTATCAATTTTGTAATTTTCAATAAATTATATTTTTATTATTGTAACAATATATAGTGTATTACTTTACTTACACACACACACACCTACACCCAAAACACCACACAAGTATTATTGATAAATTACATCTAATGTACTTATAGGCATAATTTTTGTGTAACTTATACAATATTAAACTTTATAATATATTTGAAACAAAACAAAATTTATTATTTAATATTATAATTAATAAGTATTATCATACTAACACTAATAATATGTGGGTAGAACTATGTGGACCTTCGATTCCTTCATTTTTCTATCTTGTGAATGTGTTTTGGAGCGATTTTCATGTCATATCTTGTAAATTGAGCTAAGTGCCTAAAATGGTATGGTAGCATTACACTAGTTTTCTATGGTGGATTTTAATTAGAGAATGAGGACAAAGTCATTTTGCAAAAGAGAGGCACATCTTATATTATGCTTAATGTCATAATAATTTATTGTGATATCATACCTACCCTAGTCACTTTAGACTATGTATGGGGTGTTGGACAACAAAGTGGTCCCAAAATTAGATAGTTGCTAGACATCTTGAGAATTATGCTCTATTTTTGTTCTCTCCACAAGATATGATGGTGAGCTTTATTTCTATATGTATCATAAAAGTTTTAAATTCCAAGTGATGTGTAGATGGATGGTGAAGTCTCTTCTTTCGATTTTTTGGGAGGTAGAAAGATTCATGCGATGAAAATGCTTCATCTTTGCTGCTAAGGAATGCTAATGGTTTATCCTTCTGGGAATGACATAGATGAACCTGGTGCCATTTGGAGGACCTCACAATGGTGTAAGCACCTTAAAGCTTCAAGCTAACCAACACCTTGGAGACGTACACACCTTGAGCTCATTTGTTGGTTTAAAAAAATGGGTGGCCAAAGAGTTAAAAGATAATAACATAATGTTAAACCTTAGGAATTGAGGTTAATATATTAACCATCATAGTGGTTAATATATTAATCATCATCGTAGTGGTTGCAGCTGACAAGCTCCAATCTGAGACGACCATTCTCCCTGTGGGCTCGCAGAAGCCTCTCTCGAGGGGCCTTCACTTCTTGGAGGACGAAGCGGCCAGAGCCCTTGTAATGGCGCAGACAGTATGCCCGCGTTGAATTCAGTACAGAATTATGGTACCCTAGCCTTGCCATGGATGAAATTGGGGGAGGGAACCTGTTCTCTTTGAGTTGCCCTCCATCATCATCATCATCATCATCATCATCCCCAAACCCTAATTGCTCCTCTTCATCAGTGCCCAGCAGGACATCAGGCTGCCGACTGCGCAGCATCGCAACATCGATTCCATCGTTGCCGCCGCAGGTTCCAGAACACACGGCCTCTGTGCGGCAATGGCGACATGGAAAGCCTTTTCCATCGATCGCCGTAGCTGCGTTAGGATTCTTAAGATCTACACTGGCGCCTGGGCTAGGGTTAGGGTTATTCTCTGTCAGGACGGCTGTGTCAGGGCAAGGGTTTTTGACTGCAGAAAGGAATGGTACCATGCTCTGTATATTTTTGATGGTTTAGGGTCGATAGGGATAAGAGGGCTTGGTAAAGGAAGCTCTGGGAGCTTCTAGGGTTAGGGTTAGGTTAGGGTTAAGAAGGCGTGGTCAAAAGAAGCAGAGAGCTATGGGATGGCAATGGCCTGCTTCTACTTATTGGGCAGGCCGCCTGATGCACAGTCGAAGCGCGTGAAAACATACGAAGTGTGAAAGTGTCAAAAAAAGAAAATTAAAAAAAGGGGAATACAACTTCCTCGATATTTACACCCCCTGTCCACAAAATAATAATAATAATAATAATAATTTCCTCTCAATTTTTCTAACCAAGCCAGAAACTAGACATTCTTGTTAAAAATCTTATACCATCACTCACATTTTTTTGAGCCCCCTCAGTTCCTTTTACATACTTTCTCAACCTACCATTTTAATCGCAACAGGTTAAAGGTTAAGCTGACACACCTTTCTCGAACACTAGGTCAAACATATGCCCAAGTTTCAGAAGCCCGTCGAAATTTACACAACATGAGGTGAAAATGTGCAAAGCCAAGGGCATTCCCATCAGTTTTGAGGGGCAGGGTTGCACGTCAAAAGGCAACCATGTCCACAGACGAGGCTCATGCACGGAAATCACGTTTATTACCTCCCTCTTGCCTTTCATAATCATGGTGTATAGACATTAGGAAATCTATGCGTCAATGGAAATGAAAAAAGAAAAATGAGCTATGTAATTTAAACGTCATTGCAAATGTAATAGAAAGAAAAATGAGACAATTGCAATGCAAATAGAAAGCAAAATTATAAATAAAAATTTAGTGGAACGTTTAGATTTTTAAAAAGATATTTAGAGAAATTATTAAAATTCTATTGATATAAAGCACTAAAACTCAATCTTTGAAATGACTAAAAGTTGAATCTAATTTAACATTTCAAAGATTGAGTTTTAGTGCTTTATATCAATAGAATTTTAATAATTTCTCTAAATAGCTTTTTAAAAAAGTGAAAATTAGATTCGACTTTTAGTCATGTACATGTTCACATAAGGGAGACAAGCTCTCAACACAATCAACATCACTTACCTTGCTTTTGGGGAGAGAGAGAGAGAGAGAGAGAGAGAGAGAGAGAGAGAGAGAGAGTCTTTTTTGAGAGTAGATCAAACATCTCACATTAACTTGAATTTACCAAGGCTGACCATGGTAATATTAAAGCCAACCACTCTTTAAGAGCAAAGAGAATGGTCTACATGATATTTTCTTTTTCTCCAATATTTTCTAAGAATACCAAATGTTTGACCAAAACTATTACCATGACTACATAACCAAAAAGTTGTAAGTTCTAGAACTCAAGACTACGCTGTCTCAAGACTACGCTGTCTCAAACTATTTTTCAATGCAACTTCCAAGCCTTTAGCATATAAATACTTTGTGGATCCAATCTTGTAGTGCCACAACTATTTTTAATGATGCGATGATGACCTACATGTCAGATCTTGGGGCCCATTGGATGGTGCTTTGCACTTCCAAGCTCATAATGGATGTAAAGGCATGCTCTCCTTAAAGTGACATTGAAAGCCTCTGAAATGATTCATGGTGAAAAAAATCACAAAAATAGGATATAAGAACATCAAGTGCAATGTTAACATAACCAAGTTATTGGAGTATTGCCCCTTTTGCATTGGTTTTTCCCATTCATATTGATTTGTGTTTCCATATTGATAACATTCATATTGCTTCATATTTTCAACAGCATTGATAACATGAAATGGTGCATTATTACAAGCGCTTAACTGTATACACATAAATTTATATCTTGAGGTTTAGTGTAACTAGCCATGGATGCACCTATACTGTTGACAAGGCCTAAGATGGTCCACTAGGCCTATGTGTTCCTCCCTCTACTACATGTTGGCTAAGAAAGTTGGGACTAATGTTTAATGCAGAGTGTTTTTGAGTGTTCACCTCTCTATCCTAAACCACTTCTACACCTAAGCTATGAAGAGTATTACACCACCTATGGAATTATTTCTCATGGAAGCATCTCTCTTACACGAAAATTGTGCCACTTGTGTGTTTTACCTCACATGAATATCTTTTCAACTAAGGTGGGTACCTTTCCTACCAAGGAGGGTTTCGTGCTTGTGAAAGGGTTTTTTTTTGCTCCCAAGGTGGAAGTCTGCCAATAATGAGGTGAATTTGTCCATCAACACTCCACCATCTGGAGGAGCTTTCTTGAGTCCACTCCTTGTGGGTTTCTCTACAATAGGTTTTTCCCTTTTCCACACTCAAGCCTGAAAAGATGCAGGGGAGAAGGGAGCTTAAGCTCTTGCAAGCACACACACACTCACACAAACCCTAGAAGAGAACACACAAGATGAGAGGCTGAAAATTGTTGTTCTTCTTCTTCAACAAAAGAGGTCTACAAAAGAGATAAAGTGACTAACACACATACTAGAGTATATACAAGCACTCCATAATGTGAATACGCTAAAGTGGTGTGGGTAGGTGTGGACTAGTCAGTGTAGTCCAACTGTAGAATCTCTGGCAAAAGATATGTCGATGCCAGCTACCAAACCCGCCAGTGATGTAAATGTCAAATGGTCACACACGCGCCTCGTGAGTGTCAGCTCATGTTGAGCTAGACATCTTAACACTCCCCCTCAAGTTCAACACCAGCTTGTGAACTCCATGCATATCTCGAAATCTACGGAGCTTCTCAGTTCCCAAGGCCTTCGTGAAGATGTTAGTGATCCTGTGTGTTGACGTAGGCCAAGTTGATGTCACCTGCCAAGACTCTCTCCCTGATGAAGTGGTAATGTACCTCAATGTGTTTTGTCCGTGCATGGAAAACTAGGTTCCTGGCCAACTATATGCTACTAAGATTGTCACAATATATGACAACCTTTCTCTCCACATTCAATCCCAAATCGGTAAATAGCTTGCGTAACTCAGTTACCTCACATGCTGCCACCGCAGCTCCTCTGTACTCTGCCTCTATACTCAACAAGGCAACTGTAGGCTGCTTCTTGGTGCTCCATGTCATAGTAGCACTCCTCAATGAAAACATAAATCCACTGCTTCTTAGTTCCCAAGGCCTTCGTGAAGATGTTAGTGATCCTGTGTGCTGACGTAGGCCAAGTTGATGTCGCCTACCAAGACTCTCTCCCTGATGAGGTGGTAATGTACCTCAATGTGTTTTGTCCGTGCATGGAAAATTGGGTTCCTGGCCAACTATATACTACTAAGATTGTCACAATATATGACAACCTTTCTCTCCACATTCAACCCCAAATCAGCAAAGTAGCTTGCGTAACTAAGTTATCTCACATGCAGCCACTGTAGCTCCTCTGTACTCTGCCTCTATACTCGACAAGGCAACTGTAGGCTGCTTCTTGCTGCTCCATGTCATAGCCGCACTCCCTGTTAAGGCTCACCCTAACCCTCCTTGAAACACATCCAAAAAGAGATTACGTGGTGAACCGCAACTGTCTCGTGAGGATCTTTCCAATGGCTGAGCTCGTAACCCTTGAGGTCTCCAAGCTCTACAACTCCTTGAGAAGCAATTCCACCGCGTCTCCCGCGAGCGTTGTCACACCGCCGCGTTGCACTACGCGTCCTTTTCCCTCCTCTCACCTCACTTCACTCACACACACACTCACTAGCATGCATTAGGGAGAGAGATTAGCAAGAGGATTAGCAAGAGCAAGACTCAATTGCACAATGGGAGAGTATGTTGTATTATGAGAGAAATTCACTTATATAAAAATGTTAAGGCTCACCCTAACCCTCCTTGAAACACATCCAAAAAGAGATTACCTCGTGAACCGCAACTGTGTGAGGATCTTTCCAATGGCCAAGCTCGTAACCCTTGAGGTCTCCAAGCTCTACAACTCCTTGAGAAGCAATTCCACCGCGCCCGCGAGCGTTGTCACACCGTTGCATTGCACTACGGGTCCTTTCCCTCCTCTCACCTCACTTCACTCACACACACTCATTAGCATGCATTAGGGAGAGAGATTAGCAAGAACAAGACTCAATTGCACAATGGGAGAGTATGTTGTATTATGAGAGAAATTCACTTATATACATGGCCATAAGTGTTCACACACTTAAACTGTGGCCGGCCGAGCACTAGAGGCTCATAAGTGGCCTAATGCTATTACAATGACTACTCTCATAATATATCCATGAAGTACATCACTTAGGACTTCATCCTACCTTGCTACCACACGCTCTTGAAGCGGGAATTGCCATAAATACTCTGTCACACTATTACGGGTGCCCGTCCAAGTTGTAGCTTTGGACACTATTGCTTGATATCTTGAATGTATGACCTTTCGTGTATCTATCGTGACTCCTTGATGTAAGATAATGGCGGTAGATCTTGTTAATCCTAGAATTGGATTAACATTCCCCCCTTCCTTTATGAACGATCGCGTCCTCGTGATCGTGTTGAAGACTTTTGTGTGAGGAGAATAAACAAGCTTTGTGGAGGGCTTTGATGTTGAATGTTTTTCAATGGTCTGTGTTCCTCCGAAAGGAATAAGAAAAGCTAATTAATGAATGAAGAGGTTAGTGGGGTGTATTGGGAATTCCTAACAAGGTGGGGGGGTTTTTACAAATGATTGCATTTTTATATTTGTGTGATCCGTTTTTTTCTTTCTTTCGCACTTTGTTTTTGGCAATCATCGGCAATCATCGGCAAGGTTACATGTGATTTTTGTTAGTGGGGACACTAAGAGATGTTAATAATGGGAGAGGAGAGAGAAGGATCCGGAGCAACGTAGACTTAATCATCAAAATGAGATGGTGATTCTCAGTTCCTCATTTGATTCATTGAAGCGATATTCATCATTTAAAGTAATTGGCTTGTGATAATGTCCCTTTGTGTGGCAGGATTCTTGTCAAATGTTGTTGAATAGGACCTGATCCTATCTTCTTCTGCCCATGTGCTTTTTATGTTTTTATATATATTTAAGTGCTCTTAGAAGCAGATTTTCATGAAGTACAAGAATTGAGTCATATAGACTCTTATTGAACTGCTCTGTGTTGAAGTAGCGGCTTGTTGGGGTGAGAATTGAAAGAATTACGTCGACTTGCGAGGCTAATATAGATATCTTCACTAAGGATTGAAGATCATTAATTTGTAAAGATGGTGGCATCGTTTGGAGAGGTTTGTAATTTGAAGGAAAATTCTAGGCGATGGGTTGTACCATTGACTTGGCTTTCACCCACCATGGCCCCCCCATCCAGAGATGTACCTGGAAGTTGTTGATGGTGAGGCATTAGTGCAAATGTTCTCTAGTGCATGAGTATGGATTCGTACTCATGAAGCAGCTGTTACATTAATTTAGCAAAAAGAATAGTAAGCAATAAGCTTAACAAATATATAGTGTCTATTGTGTGATATGGCTTAATCTATGATGAGACTTAAATCGTGAAAGTGTAGGTTCTTAAGCCTTGAGATGGAACTCCTTGAATTTGTAAATTTTGACCTTGATTATTTTTTTATTTTTTTATTTCTTCTCCACGTGAACTGCTAAGATGTGAAAGACCAGATGTGAAAGTTAGGACATAACCATCACGATGTGAATGAGCAGACGTGAAAGTCATGATGTGAATCTACAAGCCTGAAAGTTATGACGTGAAAGTCGTGACGTGAATCTACAAACGTGAAAGTCATGACGTGAATATCCAAGACGTGAAAGTCATGACGTGAATCTGTAGAGACTGACCAACTGTGTTTGCACATGCTTAGGATGGATCATTTATCATTTCTAGAGCGGTGACAAGAGCATTGTTATTTTGTTCTTGATGTGCTCTTAAGTCCCCATATCTGATCTTAATTTTGTTGCTGAAATGATGTCGAGGCAGTAGGGAAGACTGCTGATTGTTTGCTAGAACAGACAAGCTCTTGTGTTGGTGCTGAATGCATGAGAGTGATATTGTTTATCGCTTGGGCCTCCATTCTTATCAAACTTTAGATGAAGTTGTTGGGGTTGAAGTCGGTGGTGAGGTTTTCTTCACATTGTTTGATTTTGGCAACCATATGATGGAATTACCATCATAGTATCCTTGTTGTTGAAGCATAGACACAGGTACCCATCTTTGATGAACATTGTAAAGTGGTGGCCGATGTGCTTGGTGCTGAGGCTTTCTTTTTTGTGCAAGCTTAGGAGACTTTGTGATGCGCTTGGGAACCCAAGCTTTGGTATTTCTTTGGTAGTACCCTTGTGCTTGCAGGAGTGTTTTTGGTACCCACACTTGTTGCATTGGTGGAGTTCTTTGAGGAACTCGCATAGGCTTTTGTGGATGGTGTTGTGGGGTACTCTTCTTCTTCCTTGGCTTTAGAGTGCTTCATTGTGAGGAATAGGTTTTGACTGTCAAGGCACCCAAATTTGATTGGCACCTTCATAGTAGCCTTGAGCTGCTTCTCCACCCACATTTTGATACTATTAAGATATCGTGATTGTGGTAGTCTTGGTGGAGTTTTCTTTAGGGTTGATGTGGAAGGTTTGGGACCCTCCTTGACTTTGGTTGGCGCTGAGGTTGCAGGTTTGAGACTCATTGGCATTATTGATGATGAGGTTAGAGTCTCTGGAGTGGCTGTCAATGACGAGGCCTTTGAGCATGTGATTGTCTCCTTTGGTGAAGTTTGTTGAGATGAAGATGCATAGGCTTCGAGGTCTTTCCTTTGAGTTCCCTATTAGAGATAGATGGTTGGGGGCTCTGGGAAATTCTTTAGGAATAGTTGCTGATTGCGAGGCTTTGCCATCGAACTTCGTAGGTGAGGATGGGGTTGAAGGAGTAGAGGCTTTATCGGAGTTGGTTGTTGACGCAGATGGTAGGTCCTTGTGTCGAGGGGCTTTTGTGGAAGAGGCTTGTATCCTTTTGCATTCAGCATCATAGATATTTGGTGTTTCGATTACTGTTTCAGCTTTAGATCATGTGTCTATTTCATATTCCCATTCACTTTCATCCTGTTAGGGTCTCAGCTTTTTCAAGAGTACCCAATGCGTACAATGGCACACTTGACCCTCTGACAATTCTTAATAAGGACTATTTGGAAACTTGCAAATCCTAACATTCCTGGTTTATGTAGTTCATTATGTCCTTGTATAACTCAGGTTGAGCCATTAAAGGTGCAAGTGTTGATATGATGCTAGCTATATCATGAGAGAAGAGCATTCCTCCGAATGAGGTTTTGAGAGACTGTTTTAATCTTGTAAGGGAATCATCGAATTTCTTACGTGCTTTCTCAAGCCTATAGCTCGTACAATTTGTCTCAAATGACTCTTTTGTAGAGAGTATGTCTTCCTCTTGAAAGGGAAAGCGGTACTCCTCTAGGCTTTGTATCTTGGTTGTTGGTGTAGGTTTGGCATTATGAGGCTCAATCACAACCGATGACCCTGTAAGACGTTCAACCATGCTAAGCATGCACTCTTGAGCTCATTTTTTTACATTATGCATATGTCATGTGATCATTATTATCCATTTGGGGTGGTTGGATGGGTTCTAGTTTCTTGATTGGTCTATGTGGTGCACTGAGCGAAGAGTAAGAACTTGTCTCATCCTCACTTAGTGATGTACTAGAACTTGTTTCATTCTTTGACTCTCTTTGGTTTGTCAGTTTTTCATTATGTTTACCTATGCGACGAGATCAAATTTTCTTTTGGGTTTTTGTATCCTATGTCGCACATATGGGTGTTGAGGTTTGTGTGGTGGTCTTTGAGGTGGATGCATCTGCATCATGTATAGCTTTTGGCTCTTTTGTTTTTATGTCCCCTTTTGGGTTTATGTCCTCTACAAACTCCTTTTCCTTGTCTTTTACTTCGACCTTGGTTTCGATAGTTTTTTGTCCCTTGTCTTTCTTGGGTTTATAAGGTTTTGTTTTCTCTTTTGGGTTCTGTTTTAAAGCATGTTCTTCTACCCATGTTGAGGTGTTGTCTTTTACATTCTTTTTGACTGTTTGTCGTGCCTTGGCTTGTAAGCGTGTAAGCACATTCAATGGCACTGTGGACAATGGCCCGTTTTGTACACTTAAGATGTTAAGAGTTGTGTTTTGTGAGACAAGTTGCATTGAAGCAACTTGTCTTGGGCAATCTTGGAACATGTGATCAATGCCACATTGTTCACACATTGGTCGCAAGGTGTCAATGACTATGGGCATGGAATTATTCCAAATTATGCAGTCTGCCACCTTGTGAGGTCCACGAAGCAACTTGTCTTGGGCAATCTTGGAACATGTGATCAATGCCACATCGTTCACACATTGGTCGCTAGGTGTCAATGACTATGGGCATGGAATTATTCCAAATTATGCAGTCTGCCACCTTGTGAGGTCCACGACAATAGAAACACTGAAGTGTCCGATTAACTGCTTCCTGAGCAGTTTCTACCCTTTGGACTGTTTCTACCCTTTGGATTGTTTCTGTTTTGTGCACGGGAGATGGAGGTTTTGAGTCCATTGTGGATGAAGACCTAGACACTTTTTAGTATCATGATCAAAGGTTTTACAATACATGCAGTATAGAAAAACAGGTGCCTTGTATGCACAATGAGGATTGGGATGGTCGTAGTGATTGCATTCAACACAAGGCATTTTGCTCGTTACTTTTATAGGCATTAAGGATGACTGGTTTTGAAGGTTTTCATCCTCTCTTAGAGATGTTCGCTATAAGGTTTTAAGCAAGGCTGCTTAAAATTCCAGAAATGTTAATTCTGAGATCAATCTTTCTTTTGCCATTGCTTCACTTGGTTTAGATGAGGAACATCTCGTAGCATGATCATCTTCTACCATGTTGTCATCTAAACGTATTGCTTCTTTGCAACATTGATCGAATGTTTTCGGATCAGATACAATGATCAAGTTGTGTAAGTTGTTATTCTTCAAGCCCATCATGAAACATCCCCTCAAACATCGTTTAATTTTTCCCATGACTCACAACATGAGTCCAAGAGTTTTATCCGAAGGATAAAATCTCTAATGGATTCATTTGGTTGACGCTCAATTGAATAGACATCTTGAATAGACATCTGTTGTTACACTCCACCGATCACCTTGTCTGGAAAAGCCGTGTATAAAGACTGATTTCAAGGTTTTAAAGTTGGTCTTGATCGCTGGCATTAATGCGATGAACCATCAACTAGCTTTTCCCTCTAAGCATAAGTTCAACGATGAACCATCAACTAGCTTTTCCCTCTAAGCATAAGTTCAACGCATGTATCGTAGTGGGGCAGTTGGGATTTCCAAAAGCTTCACATCTCTGTTCAAACATTTGAATGAATCTGTTGTTCCGTCATATTTGCCCAAAATCTTAGAAATTTATATGATCGTATTTCTGTTGAATCATTGAGGCCGTATGTGAGTGCTCTTGTTGGAAGAGACTCACTGAGTCCTTGGGCCACCCCCCTTCCTAGACTAGTTAGTATGTCCAAGGTGTGGGCATCCAGGAAAGGGTTGGTACTTATAGGACTTGCAGGAATGTTAGGCAAGGGGCCAAAGCCTGGTAGGATCGAAGTCATAGGGGGTGTAAAACTCGATGACACGCTTGTTATATGCATGGCCACAACGGTATTGGGAGGTGAATTTGTGGCATGGGTCTCAATGGCTCGAAGATGTCAGCCATTGGGTTTAGTCCTTGTGTGACCCTTGGCCATCCCTCCATCGTGGCCATGTCGGAGTGCCTAAATGCTCCTAAATGAGCAATTACAGTTTTTTTTAAATAGTAATTTAGTGTTAGTATGTTAATCTATGAGTGTATAGTATATGTTAGTGATGAGTTACTAGGCATGAAAATAATGTGAAAGTACAAGACGTGAAAGTCTAAGACGTGAATTAGCAGACGTGACAGTCTAAGACGTTGTCAGGCAAAATTTTGTTAAGGTGTTTTGGGTTTGTGTACATATGGGATGCATGGCATGCAAAAAAGCTTTGCCCTGAATCCCTTGGCAGGTGTACAGAGTGGATGGCTTTGTAGTAGGCTAGTACATGCATGTTTTTTTTGGGAGCAGGTGCTTGAGGTTTGAAGTTTTTTTTCATTGCAGCAGTGTGTATGGCTACCAGTGGGAAACGACCTTATGATAGGCGGTGCTCTTGGTGGACATGTGTACCAAGTGTGAGGCAATAACTATGGTCGCCGATCATAGCAAAAACCAGCCGATTCTTGGGCTTAAATTAGGAAGCACGTGGTTGCTTAGGGCGGCTGGTAAAAGGACGAGCGTGCACACCAAAAAAGGAATGGAAGCGCAGAGAGAGAGAGAGAGAGAGAGGAGAAGTTCTGTAGGGCGAGCTGCTTCGAGAAGATATAGTGTGAGGGTATCCACTGCCTGCAGTAACCATATTTGGTTTTTATGGTGTAGCTGACAGAGAACCTGTAGCAAAAAAAGAACTTGTGGGGCAGCTCTGCAGGAAAGGATGATCGTGGCCATGGCAGCTCATGTTGGAGGTCGCCACAGTAGGGGGATCGTGCTGATGTTGATGACAGCTGGCAGTTGGAGGTGTGTAGAAAAGGCTGTTATATGCACACAACAGATGGGTGGCACTAGCCAGCAGGTAATAGCAGCAGTCGGGCTACTGTGAGAGGCGGCCAGTGATTAGTGGTTGGCAGCGGCATTCAACAGCAATAGGTGTCTGAACAAAGGTGCGCCAGAATGTGGGCTGCGCAGATGGCGGGGGTACAAGGCGATTGCTGTGCTCAGGCTATTGAGCGGGTACAGGTGGTTGCATAGCCATGTGGTAGTGATGTGCAGCCAGCAGGTGATACAGAGGGCAACACACATGGATAGAGTGTAGATGATGCGAGCTGAGGCATGGCTTCTTCTCATGGTAGGGTCGACTACAGGATGGTGACAAGCAGGTGATGCTTGATGGTGCCGACCACAGAGATGCAGCAAAGAGCGATGTTCCTTGTTGAGGGTGCCGCCTCTGAGCGCAGAGCTCGTGTGTGTTTTGTTGGTTTGCTGTCTCGCTGGTGTCTGAGGCCAGCTCATGGGCTGAGGAGATGATGTTCTAAGAAGAAGTGAGAGAGGGATTAGTCATCATGTTTGTGGGTAGCTTGTAGCCAAAGGGAGTATTGTCTTTTACGAGTATTGCTGCTGCTGATGGTGAGCAGAGATGTGTTTGTTTCTCGTGTTGTGTGTTGATGGAAGCTGTATGGAAGTGTTGACTGGGAAATCAAAGATGGATGATACTGGCGATGTATCTGGCTATGGTTGTGTGTTGGTATCTTGTGTGTGTTGATTTGAAGGAGAAGGCGTGATTGACGTGTTTGGTGGTGTAGTCCACGGGCTTACACTCTCATAGCGCACCTTGTGCCAGCCTCCTTCGATTACCTCGTCATGCACACAGTGGAAGCGTATGTGTTTGCTGGGTGTTTACTTTGACTATGGTGCCCCTGTTTTGTGCTAGTGATTCCAAGGTTGGGGGAGTGGGAAGCTATAGAGGCCTATTTCCTTGTTATTTTTTCCACTCCACAGCTTTTTGGTGCCCCCACTGAGGAGAGCCAACTATTTTTCTTTGCCTCTACAAGGGTGTATGCCCCAGGGGTTGAAGGTTTCAGGGAAGGTGTTTTTCTTGTTTTTCTTGGGATTTGAGGTGAATCTTGGGGATCAAAATGATGTCATATCCAGAGTTTTTTGGTGGTCCTAATGAAGATGTAGCAGATTTTCTTGAAAGGATGGAGGTTGCATGCATAAGCAACCACATCAGCGAGCCAGCACAGGTATTGCGGTTGCTGAGTATATGTTTGAAGGGAGATGCGAGGACATGGTTCAGAACTTTTGAAGAGTCGTTAAGGGATGCTGAGCCACGCATTCCAATGACTGAGGATGGATTGAAGACTGCACTTTTGAACAGGTTCAAGAAGGTTGAGGATCTAGACAGAGTCTGGCATGAAGTGCAAGGATTGACACAGGGCGAATTGGAGCCAATTGATGATTATGTAAAGAAATTCTCCTTGTTGTGGGAGACTTTGTACAGGGCTTTAAGGGAGGATCAAGTGCCTCCGGACATGATGAAGAAGGATCGTTTTGTTGCAGGATTGAAGGAGGGCATTCGCTGGAAGGTTGAACTAAAGAAGCCCAAATCTTATGAGGATGTTGTGGAGATTGCCAAATCAAAGGATTGGAAGTTGCAGGATGAACTAGCTGGGGATGGTTCCAGTGGTAGTGAGGCCTGAAATTAGAAGAGTAGAAGCAGTACCGATGAGAACCGTGTTGGAAAGAGTGCAACCAATAGAAGCTCAAATGAATAATGCCACACCACAGGGGATAAAGGTAGCACCCACAGCTGTTACAGCTTCTGATGAAGGGCTTCAACAGGACATGAGGCAAATAGTGGATTGTATGAAGAATCTAAGTTTGAAAATGATAGGGAACACATGTGGTGGTGGACGTGGCCGAGGCAAAGGTTATAATCAGGAAGGGGTTGAAGGTCAGACAGGCTATGAAAGTGGCCGTGGCTTTGGTAGGGGGAGACGGTTTATTCCTACATGTTGGAATTGTGGTGAATTGGGGCATATAAGTCTCGACTGTGATAAGCCGCCACGAATGGGGGGTGATATGTATCCCTTACCCTCTCAGATTCCCAACAGGGCAAATGATTATGGAATTGAAATTAAAGGTGAAGCAGGGACCAGTGGGTTGACAAATGAGGAGAAGGGTAAAACTAAGGTGGTGAATGTGGTCACCCTTGAGAAAATGAAGGAGATGGAAGCTGATGTAATGCCTTTGGGGAAACGGATGCCACAGGAAAGGGAAGGCACAGGGATGCTGCAGGGCCTAGCAAGAAGAAAGGTAAAGTGAAGGAAGGAGGGGATGTAAAGGTCAAGCGGAAGCGAAAGCCTCGTAGGAAGTTTCAAGTGACTGATTTTCCACTAGGGGTTGGGCAGGATAGCTACAATTTGCAGGAGGACATGGCTGGAAGGAAAGCTAATATTACTTTTGGGCAATTGATAGAATTATCTCCCAAATTGAAACGTCAGCGAAAAAGACTCGTGAACCCGAGAGAGAAAGAGCCTGCCAGAGGGATAGTGACTGTTTTATCCGTTGAGGAGTTACCTGATATATGTCCTGTAGTGGATGTATGGCACAAAGGGAAGAATCTGGGAGAAGCATACATAGATGGTGGTGCACAAATTTGTGTGTGTGTGTTTTGTTGGTTTGCTGTCTCGCTGGTGTCTGAGGCCAGCTCATGGGCTGAGGAGATGATGTTCTAAGAAGAAGTGAGAGAGGGATTAGTCATCATGTTTGTGGGTAGCTTGTAGCCAAAGGGAGTATTGTCTTTTACTAGTATTGCTACTGCTGATGGTGAGCAGAGATGTGTTTGTTTCTCGTGTGTGTTGATGGAAGCTGTATGGAAGTGTTGACTGGGAAATCAAAGATGGATGATACTGGCGATGTATCTGGCTATGGTTGTGTGTTGGTATCTTGTGTGTGTTGATTTGAAGGAGAAGGCTTGATTGACATGTTTGGTGGTGTAGTCCATGGGTTTACACTCTCACAGTGCACCTTGTGCTAGCCTCCTTCGATTACCTCATCATGCACACAGTGGAAGTGTATGTGTTTGCTGGGTGTTTACTTTGACTATGGTGCCCCTGTTTTGTGCTAGTGATTCCAAGGTTGGGGGAGTGGGAAGGTATAGAGGCCTGTTTCCTTGTTCTTTTTTCCACTCCACAATGTGAAAGTCTAAGACGTGAATTAGTAGACGTGAAAGTCTAAGACATGATTTAGCAGACGTGAAGATCTAAGTCTTAGACGTGAAGGTCTAAGTCTAAGATGTGAAAGTCTAAGACGTGAATTAGCAGAAGTGAAAGTCTAAGACGTGAATTAGCAGAAGTGAAAGTCTAAGACATGAATTAGCATAAGTGAAAGTCTAAGATGTGATTTAGCAGACGCGAAAGTCTAAGACGTGAAGGTCTAAGACGTGATTTAGCAGACGTGAAAGTCTATGACGTGAATTATCAGACGTCGGATTTTTTTTTTGAGTCTAGTGGAAAATAGAATTTTCCTTTTTAGGGGGAATATTTTTTGAATTTAGAATGAAAGGGATATGGGCATTTTCCCAAAAAAGGTAAGTGGAATCAAAAAAGTCAACCTTTTCATGACACACCTTACACCCTTCATAAATGACTCCCAAAATGGACAAATTGACAACTCATAAGCATCTTCTCGTTGAATGCTCATTAGCCTTAATGAGTTATGTAATAAAGTGATTAAGAATTAATCTAAGATTAATCCTTTCACTAATCTTTCTCTCTTTTACACTAATCAAAGACTCTAATTAACCACTAATCCTTAATTAATTCACACAATTGAGCACACCATTGGATAGAGCAAGGAAAAACTAATATTTGTGCATCAATAATTATACAAATTAATATAAATTATGGGATTAATTAGACTCTTAATTATAGTCTCCTCTTTAAAGCGAAATTAAGCAAGAGAGTCAAATTTCTCCAATTGATCAAAAAATTGATGTGATTAGATGTTTTGATGCATCTAGATGCTCTCAAAACACTCAAAAATCCCAATTTTGACTACTCATATTATCAAATATGACCCCAATTAACATGTTTTCTAAATTTTTAGCCTCTTGATCAAGATTAATCACCCTTAATGATAAAAAACAGTCCATTAAGAGAAATTAGTCAAATTCAAGGGTTTTTTGTTTTAAGATTTTTTTTAAAAGATTAATCTACTCCTAATGCTTGCTAACACTATAATCCAAACAATTTCAATAGAAAACTCACAATTAAACTAGAATTAATGATCTTAGATCTATGTTTAAACTAAAGAGAGCTAACATTCACTAAGAAATGCATTCTCTTGCATTGTTTGATGCAATGGATGCAAACTAAGCCTAGTACAAACTATTTGCAAGCCCTAAGAACATGAAAAACAATAAAAACAACAACAAAAACATCAAATTAATCTAAAAATTAAGCAAAAAAGCATTCTTTTCAAAAACAAAAAAGAGAGCTATTCTATACCAAATCTCACACAAATCCATATCTTTTTCATGGAAAACCACTAATAAAGATAATGGGCAATGGGTTATGCATAGATTAGAGACAAAACGATGGAAAAAGCCAAGGGATGGCTCCCCAGCAGAGTAGGCGGCGCCAAAAATGTTAAGGCTCACCCTAACCCTCCTTGAAACACATCTAAAAAGAGATTACCTGGTGAACCACAACTGTCATGAGGATCTTTCCGATGGCCAAGCTCTCCAAGCTCTACAACTCCTTGAGAAGCAATTCCACTGCGTCTCCCGCGAGCGTTGTCAGCATTGCACTACAGGTTCTTTTTCCTCCTCTCACCTCACTTCACTCACACACACTAGCATGCATTAGGGAGAGAGATTAGCCAAGAGGATTAGCAAGAGCAAGACTCAATTGCACAATGGGAGAGTATGTTGTATTATGAGAGAAATTCACTTATATACATGGCCATAAGTGTTCACCCTCACTTAAACTGTGGTGGCTGGCCGTGGTGGCTGGCCGAGCACTTTAGGCTCATAAGAGGCCTAATGCTATTACAATGACTACTCTCATAATATATCCATGAAGTACATCACTTAGGACTTCATCCTATCTTGCTACCACATGCTGTTGAAGTGGGAATTGTCATAAATACTCCATCACACTATTACGGGTGCCCGTCCAAGTTGTAGCTTTGGACACTATTGCTTGATATCTTGAATGTATGACCCTTTGGTGTATCTATCGTGATTCCTTGATGTAAGATAATGGCGGTAGCTCTTGTTAATCCTAGAATTGGATTAACACTCCCTAATGAAAACATAAATCCACTGGTAAATCTCCTGTGTGAGATGCCACCTGCCCAATCTGCATCTGTGTACCCATACAGCTCCAATGGTACACACCTGCTACATAAAATAATGCATAATCAACAGTGGCCCTCAAATAACAAAGTGTGTGTCACACACTGTCAAGATATGGTTTACATGAAACCTACGTCTAATGTGGCTCTCTAAGCCAACAATGTAACTCAAATCTGGCCTGCTGATCGTCGTGACATAGATTCTTCATGTACATAGTGGGGTCTTGCAACACAAAACCCGCATCCACACTAAGCTTGCCATTTTGGTCTAATGGCACCGAGATTGGCTTACAAGTAGCCATCCCATACTTGGACAACATGTCCAATACATACTGTCTTTGTGACAGCCAAATACCACACCAGGTGTGCGAATGACCTCAATGCCCAAAAAGTAGCGCAGATCTCCCAAATCCTTCATGTCAAACTTCCTTTTGAGAAGACTTTTCACATGCTCAATCTTTTCCAAGTTGTCACCCCCAACAATAAGATCATCTACATAGATGGTGATGATCACAATACCCTTATCACTCTTGCACACATACAAAGAGTAATGTGCATCTGCCATATGAAAACCAATAGTGACACAAAATACTCAGCAATCTTGTCATGCCATGCTCGTGGAGCTTGCTTCAGCCCATACAAGGCCTTACGAAGCTTACATACATACTCTGGGCGATTTAGTATGGAAAGCTATGTGTGCTAGTGTATTTTGTGAGATAGTAGCATAGGGAGAGGAAAGAAACCTACACTTGAATGAGCTAGATTAAGAGGTGGAAAGTGGTAAATTGGCTAGGCTTGAGTGTGGAAAAGGGAAAAACCTACTGCAGAGAAACCCACAAGGAGTGGTATAGCGAGAAAGAAACTCCAAATGGTGGAGGAGTGTTGATGGACAAGTGGTGAATTGGCTAGGCTTTGTTGAGATGTCAAGCTCAACATGAGCTGACACTCACGAGGCGCATGCGTGACCATTCGACATTTACATCTTTGGTGGGTTTGGTAGCTGGCACCAACATATCTTTGCCAAAGATTCTACAGCTAGACTACACTAACTAGTCTACACCTACCCACCCCACTTTAGCGTCACATTATGGACCGCCGCTTGTATATACTCTAGTATGTGTGTTAGTCACTTTATCTCTTTTGTAGACCTCTTTTGTTGAAGAAGAAGAAGAACAACAATTTTCAACCTCTCATCTTGCGTGTTCTCTTCTAGGGTTTGTGTGAGTGTGTGTGTGCTTGCAAGAGCTCAAGCTCCCTTGCATCTTTTCATGGTATCAAAGTTTGGTTCATGCTAAGGAGCTGAGCGGGCAAGCAAAAGAAGCATAGGAAGCGATACGAGGGTAAGAGCTTCATCTTCTCTTCCCCTTGTGTTGGCTACTACACCCTTGTCGAGAGCTCTTCGGGAGGCACCGGAAAACAAACTTTGATTGAGTATATTTCTTCACGGGAGCGGAGCTTAAGGGCAACTATACTATCAGGTCAAAAACGCATTTCAGGTGCGTCTGGACCTTCATTTTTCAGTTCACGGGCACTGCGGGTGAGTTTCGATTCTCTACAAAATTTTATTGTTGGTATTGCAGGAAGAGCGATTGGTTGTGCAGACATTGTAAAAGAGGTCTTACAGGTGTTATTGGGTGTATGTATTCAAGTTGAGGTCACTGGTTGTTGTGACAGTTTGGGTGTAGCATAGTATCATTGTGCAAAGAATACATCAGTTTGTGCAGGTCAAACAAGAGTGCTGTTTTTGGTGAGTTTGTGTTGTCGACAAGATGTCAAATAATGGAATTAACCAAATAATGACAAATTTTCTTATGGTGGGAAAAGGCTACTGGGACTACATTGAAGGTGAACATGAGGAGGCACCAGAGTTACCAGAGATTAATCCAAATATTGTAGATGTAAAAGAATACAAGGAGCAAGGAAAGTCATGTATTGGCTTTCTATTAGCATACATGACACCGTGGCTAGAAGATTGAGCAGAGTTTGCAGTTGTGGTTCAACTCTGATGGAGGATGTTATGTAGAAAGAAGACTTTAAGGATAAGTGCAGGTTGGTTGCTACTATCTCACAAATCTTGCCATTTTATGTAATGACTTCAAGAAAAGGTGGATCTCCCATCAATCAAAGTAGAAGCTTATGCATGTTTTGTAATAGCTCCAATTCCATAGCCATAGAGATGTTTCTCTCACAAATTCTTTAATGCATAGGCCTAGTAGAGATCTTGAAGACTCTTTAGTATCACATTATATGTAAATCAATGAGAGCTTGCCAAAATAGAGAGAAAATGGATTAGAAAACAAGATGAAAAGTATTAAGAAGCTCTTTAGTCCTTTAGCATGTAAATATTTTGGCTTATATTAGTTAAGTGTAGTTTACACAAGGCAATAGCTTATAATTCACTTATACCTTAGTTATTTCTATTCTTTCTAGTCACTAATACTAGCCTAAACATCTGAGGCACAACCATGTGGCATCCTTAGCTTCTATGTTATATATGTGTACATATTGACACCTTCATGAAGATTGTATGTTCTTTTTGGCCAATGATAAAAAAGAATCTTGTAGCATGCTAGCTATTATGTGGACATGATGGACAATTATGCCATTGTGGTCAATGGTGTTAGTGGGGTGAAAGCTTCCTTGCCTATGGGTGCCATTAAAAGAAATGTTTCTGAGTGCACACAAGAATAGGTTTGCTTACTTGCTAAAAAAGGGGCAGTGCCACAAACACACACACACACACACACACACACACACACACACACAGAGATGGTGCTTGTGTTCCCTTGAGAAGATATTTTGCCTTGACTACCCTAGATTTAGGTTTTTCTATTATCCCCTGAACAGATATTACTTGGCCATGCTCATTTTCAAAAGTGTACTCCCCTGGTTATAATGAATGCTAGCTTTGTTTGCAATTAACCAATCCATCCCAAGGATACCATCATAAATTCCTAATGGAAAGACTCGAAAGTGGCCCTGAGTTTGCTCATTACCCAGCTCAAAATCAAGGTTTCCTACAGAGTGGTGAGATACTACTTCTTTCCCACCACCACTGGCTAACTCTACAGTCATTTTTCTAGTAGCTATTTTTTGACCCAAGTTTAATTTTTGCAAACACCTAGGAGAAAGAAATGAATGGGTACTGCCACAATCAATCAAAAGCTGGAATGGCTTACCGTGATGAGTGGCTGGGGTTTGGATTACGACAGATTATTTATTCGGACCTTGGTATTCTACTGCCGCATGAACGGTGGCACGCTCTTCTTCAGCCATTTCCAAGGCCGGTTCTTCACTTATAATACAGGCGATCTTAGCAACTGCTCCTCCGCGGCCTCTGCCATGTCCACCACCTCTTGCACCTTGGTGGATAGGGGCTCCACAGCCTTGATTTCCTCTGCCACCTTGGGGAAATGATGTTGCCATCTTGGGACAGTTGGCCCTAAAGTGTCCCGGCTCATTGCACTCAAAACACAGAGGGCCTTCTCTGGAAGAAGTAGCATACGAGCGGGGGACAAAAGAGTTGCTTTGTCACCCTCTGTTGTAGTAGGGAAAATTCTATTGGGGTTTCTTGTAGGGTTGATCTTTAGGATTTGCCTCAAGGTAAGATCTCTTTTGAGGCTTAGGTTTGTCAGTCCTTAATTCTTTCACAAGGGGCTTTGCTCATATGAGAGCATCCTATAATGCGCTTGGCCTCATTGCTTCAAGGCAGGAATCTAAGGGTTCATTTAACCCTTGGCAGAAATGAGCCACTTGCTGGGAAGTAGTCATAGCTGGGGCATACTTCCGAAGAGTGATAAATTTGGAATAGTAGTCCTCAAGAGTTAAGCTGCACTACCTAAGACAAAAAAAACTCATTCATCTTTATGGATTCATGGGAAGGGGGAAGATATCTTTCCTTCACGGCCTGCTTGATGTCTTCGCACGTTTGAGAATGCTCGGCACCATTGTTTCCACCAGAGTTTAGCATCTCCCTTATCACAGCACCACTGACTCCCTTGTCACGGCACCACTGTTTCCACCAGAGTTTAGCATCTCCGATGAGGCGAAACCGTGCAAGCATAGACTGATTTGCTACTCCAGTACTACCGGCGACGGCGGCAGAGAAATAATCGTCCACATCGCTTCAATCCAGACTTCAGCATCCTTCTCAATCTTTGAACCTTCTCCTTTAAAGGAGGGAGGTTGCATTTGCTTGATTAGGAGCTTCTTCTCCTGGATATCAGTGTAAAGTGCATTGGGAAGTGGAGGGTGATCATCCTGGCCATCATTGTAAAAACAATTTTAAGATTACAAGATTCATACTTGCACAACGCTTATTTTGGAGAGTAAAACATTGAAATCATTTCATTTTCAAATATTTACAAGGATGAGTTTTATTACAAAGATCTGAGACTAATATAATTAGTCTTATTTGCCAACAAGGGAAATTCCTAAGCTTGACTATGACATAAGGGTAGAGCGGTCCACATAGGTGAAATATGGGGGTTCCGCTGTAGTTTCTAAGACTCTAAAACTGATGGTAAGGGTGGTAGACTCTAGATTGGGGTAGATCCCAACACAGCTACTCTGTCAGCAGGTAAGAACTGTATCACTTGGTCACACACCCAACGATCTTGAGGTATGCGAATCCCATCTATAGTCATAGAGGTGTCGGCCCTGGAGGTATGGATCATCTTCAACTTTTCAATCCAACGAATCCGCTTTAGGTCGGTGGTAAGGTTCCCAATTCAATCTGCTCGGATGAAGAAATATCTCGGCCCACAACTCCAGAAATCTCTACCCCATCCTCTTTCAATACGAGAGAAATGAGGGAGGGACATCTTCTCTAGTATCTACACCATGGTGTCACAGAACTCGAAATTTGAGGAGTGACTAGCAGTCTTGATGGAAAACTAGAAACTTCGAGTAGGCATCTTCCTCTTCCTACAATCATTCAAACATCAATTCAACTTGTTTTTTTAGTAGGGTGTTTTTATTAATTAGCATTATGTTAGGTAAAACATTCATTGCAAAATAGTCCTTAAATGGCAATTCCTAGGAGCTAAGATCAGCTCTGATACCAATTCTAAGGTTGTGTTGATAAATAGGAAATTTTCTCCAAGTTAAGACTTAGTGGACTATCTTAAGTGTTTCCCCTATTTTAGAAGGGGGGAACCTTACACCAAGCCAGGGCCAGTTGCAACGGCAGCCTGTGGATCAAGACCATAGAAGAATTGGACTGCGGTGGTAGCCTCAGCTTTGCTGTACTCCCATGGAAAGGTGATGTGGGAGTCGTCGAACTAGCATATGCCATTGGCCTGCTTGGATAGAGCATATGTATACTATTGGTAGGTGAGGGATTCTTCTATATAGATAACGTGTTAGAGAAGGTTATGGTGGATGACTCGGAACTGTAGATCAAGGAGCTGATAAGGGGTTTGAGGGGGGAATGCTGAAATGGGGATCTCGGTGGCGGTCTCCATGAGTGCATTCACCTTGTGGTCGACTGAGTTGGATGAAGGAGTCAATGGAGTGGATGGCGGCTCGGCAGCCTGGGCCTCGGCATCTTCGAGCTGCTCATGCAGGCGATGGATGGTGGCCTCTGTTAAATCACGATGCTTTGCAAAATCCGTGGTGGTGCGGGCTAGAGTATCCTCTACTTTCTAAGCCCGGCTCATGGCCTGTTGATGTAGTCCTTCAATGATTGTGAGCTCTTTGTGGGCTGTTGCTGCCGCTGCATGGGCTTGGTTAACCTGTTTTTGGAGCTCAGTAATTCTGTTGATAGATGTGCCTAGCTGCTTTGTTTATTGGTTGAACTTTTTTTGCAGCTCCATGAACTGTACATTTGTCTGGCTAACTCCTCAGACACTGCTCTCTCATGGGCTTTGGCTAATAACATTTCCCTTTGTGAAAGGTTTATGACTTCTTACTGGCGGGAAATGTAGGCTGTCATTTGTTGGATGAGCTCCCGAGCCATGTTAGCAAAGCTATGAGCGAAGTTAGGCATATCTCCACGGGTCGCATGGATACTCTCTGCATAATTCTGGCTTGAGCTCAAACTGCTAGCGTGAGTTCAGGGGGTGGGGTCTCATACAAACTCCTGTTAAGAAAATCCTACCTCTGCTCTGCAGCTGCTGCAGCTGCATAGCGGGCAGCGAGCTCTTCCTCTGTGGTCTTGGGGCTTGGGGGTGATTGAGGTTTTTCTGTAGGGGCGGGTTCATGGTGGGGCCTCTTGGCTGGTGGAGAATTAGGAGAGGTGGATGGAGTTTACAAAGAAGAAACGACGTCGTTTGGTTCGCTCAGTTGGATTGAACGTGGTAGCTTTCCCATCCTACCGCGTGTAGTAGAGTACCCTGGTGAGTAATGTTGTTGCTGCCAACTTGCCTTGGGGGTTGGAGTAGACTGCATGGAGCTCCCAGAAGAGGTAATCGGCCCAATTGACCTGTTGCCCCCCTGGTGCACATGAGCTAAAGTTGTTAAACTACACCTGAAGCTGTCAGTCCATCTTGTGGTTGAGGAGAAACTGCAGAGCGCGGGTTGGCATCACAAGGTCATCCTGGGCAATGTTGCCCCACTCAACTCCATTCTTGTTAGCATTCCCTCTGCTCCATATGTGGGAGTGCCAGTGCCTCTCACACAAGCCCTACGTTGAGGTGGATTGGATGCCTACGGCCCTTGATATCCACCACGATAATGCATGTGTGCTGATTTGCATCATAAGATTCAGTGAAGTATAAGGAATTATACAAGTCTGGCCCCCAAGGCTCTAAGGTGGGTAGGCGGCCCAATCCAAGCTGTTCCAATTTCTATACCATTGCTTGGTCAGCGCGAACGGCTCCATAATAGGGACTGGTGTAGTAAAGGAGCTTGTGCTCAACTTTACAGAGGTTTTGTACAAAAATGAAAGATCCTTGCCCCCTCCACGCAACAAAATCGGGGGTGCTAGCAGCGGAAGTAGCACTTCTTGCGCAGGGCAGAGCCTCACTCGGGGCCTCGCCCATGGATATCCGGACAAGAGACTAATCCCTCAGTTCTTCCAAAACTGAACCCGAAAAAACTTCCCTCGCCCAGAAAGCACGGGCAATTCCTCCAGGGTATTTTTATTCAAACGTAGTCACAAGAGCCTTAACTAACCAAACTGATCTGACCGAACCTGTAAGTCACATGATCAGATCAAGGAAAAGTGTCCCGCCTCCAATGGGATCAAAATTTGATGAGATTTGGTAAATCATTTGTTATGTGTTTCCTGGAACCAAATCTTGTATCCATCTGACTCCATTAGCAGCTTCGATTTTCCAAGTGTGAACATGGCCAGGTTGTGTTTTGCAGATTTTGTCCAGTGTGTTTGGGCAGTACTTGAGCAGCTTCAAGAATGCTTTAAATTTAGTGAGTTGCATGTGAGATATTGTGTATTTGTAGGTTGCTATATGGGAAGCTCTCATACAAATTTGTACAGTCATTAGATGTGTGCTAAGACTTCAACCACTCAGCTGTGTGAGAACATGATTTTTGCTTTCGAGGCCTTTTTATTTGTTATCCTCCAAAGCAATATGCTCACCTTATACCAGCGAAGAAGACCTTCAAAGATTCTGATGTTGCTCAAATATTCATCAAGAAAGTCCTCAAACTTCATGGTCTCCCAAAAAGGATAGTAAGTGACCGGGATTCTGACTTCACTTCAAAGTTCTGGCAGTCCTTATTTCAAGCCTTGGGAACTCAACTTTGCTTTAGCATAGCTTATCATCCAGAGACCGATGGCCAGACTCAAGTAATTGAAACATTCTCAGAGCATATTGTGGACGGGACCAAGAAGGTGGATTCAATACCTTCCTCTGGTAGAATTTGCCTACAATGCATCTTATCCATCAGAGCATAGGAATGTCACCATTCAAAGCACTCTATGGGCAAGAATGCTTGTCTCCTCTAAATTTCTCTGATCCGCCGACCATAAGAGTTGAGGCATCCAGGAAAATGCTCGAAGAGATGGAGGAACAAACCAAGGCAATCCAAAAGGATATTAAAGCTGCCCAAGATCGACAAAAGCATTATGCTGACACCAAGAGGTCTGAAAGGATCTTCAAGGAAGGAGACAAAGTTCTTCTACGAGTGCGACCCAAACGAAGTTCTCTATCACTTGAGAAATATAAGAAGCTCAGCCCTAGGTATTGTGGTCCCTATACAATTATCAAGTGTCTAGGTAAAAGCGCCTATAAACTCCAACTCCCAGCCCATATCAAAGTCCACAATGTATTTCATGTAAGTTTGTTAAATCCTTATATACCCACTCTCGATCATATTCTTGATAATGAACAAGTTGTAATCCCTACTCAAGGAGTCCTTGAATTACAGCCCAGTAGCATCATAGATTCTAGGTACAGGCAACTCCGAAATAGAACTCTTATAGAACATCTAGTACAGTGGAAAGATTACCCTGAGAGGATGCAACTTGGGAAGATGAAGCTACACTCTTAAAGGATTATCCCCAATTCATGATGACGAGATGAGGACATCTCGATTTCTTTAAGGGGGGAAGGATGTAACATACCCATCTTCGCTAATAAAGAAATGTCCATGTAATAGATAAATGTATGAGTTTTTATGGTATAAAAATCAATGATTTTATTATTTGAATCATTTCTACTTAGAATCTTCAAACTCTGAGCCCAAATTTGGAATCTGCACGTGATTTTACCCTAATATAGGATTTTAGAGCATCCAAAAAAAATGGACACCGGATCAAATTTCAGTCATTTTTAGTTAAAAAGCGACGACCTTTAAACCTTAATAAATGCACGACCGGGCGTCCAATTGACGATCCTTGTTGTCGATGGTGGCTGGTTGGGGACCCCGTAGCACTGCTTGCTTGCGTGGTTGATGGTTGCGAGCTTTGGATTTGGAGACCGACATCTGTATCAACATATAAAATTAGTCGAATAATGTGGGTAGTTACTTTTTCTTTTTTCTTTTCTTTTTTTCTTTTCTTTTTTTCTGGGTTAGTAATTTAGTCTAATCTGGATAAAGAGAATGTTAGTGTGTTGGTATGCTAGTAATTAGTTACTAGGCATGAAAATAACATGAAACCCATCCCCGTGAATATGCAGATGTGAAAAACATATGCATGAAGTAGTGGCACATGAAGTTGTAGATGTGAAACTGTGCGACGTGAAATAGCATGTCGTGAAACAGTGGGGACGTGAATCATCATGACGTGAAACAGTGGGGACGTGAATCACCAATGGTCTGCACCCCAACGACCAGAAGAACATCTCAGATAAAAAAAAATTTTGCTCCCCCCGGTCGGGCATGCAAATCGAGGCCGACGTCCCAAATTTTGGGACCCGCTCCAAAATTTAGACCGTACACACTTACCATGATGCCTGTATGATGGCTGCACAAGAACCAAAGGACGGTCGCCCACTGTGTGGTCCACACGTACTGCTACGTGGACACCCATGCTGCCCCTGACCAGATAAGGTACATGCGTACCACTCCTTTCCCTGTTAACCGACATCGTACCTTTCCCCCTAAGCCATGCAGGCCACTGATCTACAGCCTTTGTTGGTACACCATCCTTTCGTCCTTGCTTTGCATAGTGCCCATACCCGTACCCCACAGTTATATAAACCCCCGGGGTGCTCCATGGACAACACGCATTTCTACGTAGTTTATGCTCTGTTGTGCCGTCGTCCGTACCGCCGTCTGTCCCAGTGAGTGTACTCGTCCCTTCTTGCCGCCACCCCTCTCCACACCCCCTCATTTGCCACTTTTTAGATAAGGCAATTTTCCTCTATCCCCCTCTTGCTAGGAGAGGCAGTGTCCTTAACTCTTCTCTCCCCCCCCCTCGTGTGAAGAGACTTACAGCAGCCCCCCTTATCCCCTTCAGCAAAACGTTTTTGTGTTAAGGACATCTCACAATTCCCCCCCATTTGCGTGGACTTTAGCGAGAGGTTTTAGTCTTAGAGAGGGTTCATGCGCTATGGTCTTTTGCTTGTATGGTGAGCAAACGATCTCAAAATTGAGATCTGATTGGAGCGTTTCAACCGCGAGCGACAGCGAGCCCTACAAGACGATGTCCAAGATGGCTCCTTCTCGAAAATCTCAAAATATTACCTCGAGAGGAGCGCGCAACAACGAGATTAGAGAAGATGCTCCCGATGCAGCCCCAACCCTCCCTTTACAAGCTCCTCAAGGAAATGGTGGCCAGGTTAGCTTGGTTATCTTTTAAAGAAGAGTTTTTTTTTAATATTAGTGTTAATAAATGTGTATCTTTTCCTTTTAAAATAATGACATAAAATTGTATGAAGTTACGAATTGAGTGATGCTGTATTCAATGAATTGCATTGAAATTGTTATCTTTAAAGAGTGCAAGTTTTTCCTGGCTTCGACGCTAACTCTGTTCCGTGCTTGTGTAGCCGGGCGGCGTTGTTAGAGCAAAGCCCGGGAATGGCCCAAGGTATCCCTCATACCATTAGGAGAATAAGGTTCGCCGATTGAGGCGAGAGATTATGATGCTATCTAGTTCTGAGGGCCCAGGCTAGTGCAGTGAATAAGCCCACCCTAGTGTGCAGACATCCCTCTGAGGGGCGGGAGGATCAAGCGATGGAGCCCGAGAGGGCGACAGGCCGGCTTGAGTCCTCGCCAACAGTGGCGGACGATGAGGTGTATGGTCGCGTAGGATTTTGCCCAGCATGTAGAGGCTGGAAGGCCGAATTCTAGATCATCGGCAGTATAAAGGAAAAGAATAAGAGAGCCGGTTTGGCTTTTATGGAATTGATTCATGTATAAACTTTTTTTTTAATAAATCTTGTCTTTGGCATTATTGTATTGTGGAAAAAGACTGTTTTAACAAACCTTGTGAAAAGGGTCTTAATTAAGGAACATGTTTATTTTGTTAACAATCCTAAAATGGGATTGATCATGGTGATAGTTAAGCATAAGATTAAGGTGGATTAAACCACACTAAAAACTCCATGAGAGAGAGAGAGAGAGAGATTGCACACTCAACACTATTCTCTTCTATTGCATATCACAATGAACCATACAATGATATAGGCTCTCAAGCCTTATCCCACTTTACACATCATCATCCATGTGGCAACTCCTTTTCCACTCTTTTGGTCAATACTCATACACCATTCAATATTACATGTGGCATTCCTATCTCACCACAATATCTTGCACCTCTAGGGTGCTTTCCCACATACACACAACACCGCGATTACATCTCTCAACACCCCCTCTTAATCGAGGTGTTCCACAACTCACCCATCATTCATCACCCATATCAATGTAGCATTGCACAACCGCAATCGCTACCTCTCAACACTCCCCCTCAATGATACATTGGAGTGTCCATCATCCAAACATGTGTGCGCGTGTCTACCATCTTAGACACCTAGTCCATTTTGAGCCGACTTGCTCATAGCGGAACCACTGAGTCCGATTTGAACGTAGAAGTTCGGGTGGGAACCAACCCATGCGCATGCACATCACACGTGCATCGCTCATGCACACATCACAATAACCATTTTGAGCTTCTAGGTGAGCTCGGGCATGGTTACCCTCATACCATGGATGATTACATGTTTGGGTGAAAAATAAAATTACAAATCCCTTGGTCGCAACCGGGCAGGGGACCCAAGTATGTGTGTAATCAATTACCAAGCATGTGAACAAGGGCTTTATAGTGTTTACAAGAGTGTGTGTGAAACCACCATTAAAACTTTAATAAGAACCAATAAAAAAACACAATTTGTTTGTTTTGTTTTTTTTTATTTTTTTAACAACATGCCAAATCGCATCATTGTTGGCAGTTGTATAGCAGTGAGTACTAAGCCTTCTCTGCTAGGCGCCAAACCAGACCATGTGGGAATCTGCAATTACGGGACCAGGCTGAGTCGTCTGTGCTGGGACCCGCGCCTTCGTGGTAGGTTATCTTCTCCATGGTTCTGCTATGACCATCGCCATGGCTGGAGCTCTCATCAACTGTGGTCGCCTTCAGTCTAGTTGCTACTGTCCACCCTGCCTCTCTTTTTTTGATGTTTGCTGCTTGCTACTTCTCTGCTGGAGCTTATCCAGGCTCCCATGGTGATCAACCTCCTCACTCACTTCTTCAGCTTCTTCTCGGCTATTCGCACCTGCTGTGCTGTATTTTTTACCACAACGCAGCTTCGGTGTCACCCAATTTCCTTATTTTTTCTAATTGGTCTTATATTCCCTCCAAGGCTTCTTGCCTGTTTTCATGCTCTATCTCAATGAGGGCTCCCCGTATGTACCCCCGCATCGGTACATATTCTCTGAGTTCCGGCCATTTGCCTAATAACTCCTTTATTTTCCGTAGTTTTTCAGCCTTCTCCTGGCTTCTTGCTGCACCCTGCTCAGTGAGCTCTACTGGCTCAGGTGCACATCCCTGCATGGGCTCTATTTCTCTGTTTGCTTTTGGCATATCTGCTTGCAGGTTCTTCCCATCCGTGCAAACTTCATTGCAGCCGTTGACATGGCAACAAACATAAGCTCTAATGTGAGTTTTTCCAACTCGCATGCATTCTTCTCTTGACAAAGCATGCACTCAAAGAACTCTTAGACACAGCTCCTTCTTGTTGCCGAAAATGATTTGCCTCCTCAACCTCCTTCATAAGGTTTCATCATAGCCATTTACATGGCCATGTTGAGCTCACACACGAGCTCCATAACTGCTTGCCTCTTCCATCTTTGACAAGCAAACTTTCCATGCGGCTTCTCTCACAAGGAAACCACTCCAAGGGTGCCTTCAACCAGATTTCTCACAAGAAATCTCTAGGTGCCAAACATGTGAAAGCTATTAAGTGCTTCCACCATTGTTGCCCATCTTCCATGAGCAAAACCATTGTTGCTTCCACCATTGTTGCCCATCTTCCATGAGCAAAACCATGAGCATCACTCTTTCCAATGTGCTCAACCATGGACTTCTTCCAAGCCCATAACCGCTTGTCCCTTCTTAGACAAGCATTGCACCTCTTACACTCTTTGCTTGGAAGCAAAGAACCTTGGGATTCTTCCATCCCATCAAGCAACCCTTATACATTGAGCATTTTTCCATACTCAAGCACAAAACTTCACAAAACCAACCTTCTTGAGGCATAATCAACAACATATCTTCTCTTGGTAGTTTCTCCTTGATGATGATGAAGACTCCATAGCCTTCATAATGCTGAAATCTCCATTTTCAGCTTCCTTGATGATGAGAGCTCTCCATGTTGCAAAACTCCATTTGCAACTCTCTTGGGCAGCTTCTATGCAACCTCCTTGTTGCAAATCTCCTCTCAAATCCTCACAAATGCAAATCTCCTCTCAAATCTTCACAAATGCAAATCCAAATCATAATATAAGTGTACATAATTTTTTTCATAATAAGCTGAAAATATAATGCTTAATCAAAGAAACACACAACCAAACTAATATACATAATAATCACCCATGACCAAGAGCCCATTTAGCTCTGATACCATGTTAACAATCCTAAAATGGGATTGATCATGGTGATAGACATAGATTAAGCATAAGATTAAGGTGGATTAAACCACACTAAAAACTCCATGAGAGAGAGAGAGAGAGATTGCACACTCAACACTATTCTCTTCTATTACATATCACAATGAACCATACAATGATATAGGCTCTCAAGCCTTATCCCACTTTACACATCATCATCCATGTGGCAACTCCTTTTCCACTCTTTTGGTCAATACTCACACACCATTCAATATTACATGTGGCATTCCTATCTCACCACAATATCTTGCACCTCTAGGGTGCTTTCCCACATACACACAACACCGCGATTACATCTCTCAACATATTTATGTCAAACAGTGTGGTAGGATTAATTAGAAAACAAATTGACGCGTGAGTAGGGTGGAAAGTGGGAGGATGGAATGCCTTCACGGCACCATCCTACGGACGGGTGGACCCAACGCACTTACTCTATCTACTACATAGATAACTTCTTCAACCAGTTCTGCGGATAGACCTGCAACAATCGGGAGGGGGGTATGTTAACCACTCTGGTTAACATGACCTTTCGCGCGGCTACTATACTTCCCTTGTAATTCGTCTTTTTGTAACTGCGCATAAGTACCAATTGTAAATGATACATGGGATGACCGAGCTTACGGTTTGTGCAATGCTAGTCATACGGAATTGATGTACATAGAGCTAGATAAAATAGGAAGACTAGTTTTGGGCCCCCATTTGTAATTGGGCGGTCGGACTTTGTAAATATGAGCTCATGTATATAAGACATTTTATGAAATATGAAAAGGGACAATCCCATTTGTCTCAATTTAGTTTTGCCTTCTCTTTCTCTCTCTCTCTCTCTCACTCTCTCTCTCTCTCTCTCTCTCTCTCTCTCACTTGAACTTATGGTGGCTTGCTTGCTTGTGATGCTTGCTTGTGATTGTTGGTGTATGTTAATAGGAATGGTGTTACTCTCCCTTCTCTCCTTCACACCCTTCTCATTGCTTTCCACCTTGTCTTGTTTGCATACGATTGGCAGGAGGTAGAAGTTGAGCTCTCCATAGCTCCTTCCCTCTTACTCCTACCTAGTTTTCTTGGATCCCTCTTTGGGTGACACAAAGTGTAAGGTTCCCCCCTTCCACAAATGGGGAAAACACTTAAGATAGTCCACTAAGTCTTAAATTGGAGAAAATTTCCTACTCATCGACACCTTGACCATACAGAGATTCAAGGATACGATTCATAGGTAAGACCTAGTTCTATCCCGCAGGGGGAGCGTGGTCTTCTAAAATCAAATCACCCATAGGGTAATTGATCACATAAATTGGGCAACTACTAGTCTTGATTCCTAGAGGCAACGCTTTTTTCCTCATCCATGCAAGGCACAGCCGCTGGCCTAGTCTTCTAGAATAGAGTTGCCCGAGAACCTATTTATCTAACGTAGGGCTTTCACTTAATATGTTGGAAAGCTACCCGACTAATCGGGTCCACCCGTCCGTAGGATGGTGCCATCGGGGCATTCCATCCTCCCACTTTCCACCCTACTCACGCGTCAATTTGTTTTCTAATTAATCCTACCACACTGTTTGACATAAACAAACATGTTCCTTAATTAAGACCCTTTTCACAAGGTTTATTAAAACAGCCTTTTTCTACAATACAATCATACCAAAGACAAGATTTATAAAAACAAAGTTTAATCATGAATCAATTTCATACAAGCCAAACCGGCTCTCTTATTCTTTTCCTTTATACCGCCGATGATCTAGAATTCGGCCTTCCAGCCTCCACATGCTGGGCAAAACCCTACGGGACCATACACCTCATCGTCGGCCGCTGGCGAGGACTCAAGCCGGCCTGTCGCCCTCTCAGGCTCCATCGCTCGATCCTCCCGCCCCTCAGAGGGATGTCTGCGCACTAGGGTGGGCTAATTCACCACACTAGCCTGGGCCCTCAGAACTAGGCAGCATCATCACAATCACTTGCCTCAATCGGCAAACCTCATTCTCCCAATGGTATGAGGGATACCATGGGCCAACTCCGGGCCTTACTAACGTCTCCGCCGTCCGGCTACACAAGCACAAGAATGGGGCAGCGTCAAGGCAGGGAGAAGTTGTACCTGTACCTTAATTTAACCAAGATAACAATCCATTTACTCACTAAACCATAGGACTACAATCCATGTTACTTTCTTAAGAAAACAATCCTTTTCTCACACAAATTTTAGCATTTCAACTTGAGATTGCGATAAGACATTCTTTATTAAGGCATATGTTGTTGTTTAAAAGAATACAAACTTTAAATGGTAAATCAATCAAATAGATCACTGTAACAATCAATAAAGAAGCCGGGGCCATACCTCAACCCCTAAGAATGATATATAATTGAAAAACAAAATATGTATATACCTTATAGAAATTTGTCGTTTATCTCGTTGTCCTTGCTTGTTAACAAGAGCTTTAAAACTTGACATATGAGAATAGAGTCTTCTAATACCTTGTCTTACGATTGAAATCATCCAATCATCTCCAAGCTTTATCTCCCCTTACTCATACTGTGACTCTTCTCTCTTTCTAAGATCTATGGTGGCAAAATAGCTTTCTCTTACAGGGCTATGGCATACTATTCTTTCTCTAAAAGAAAAGCTATGGAGTTTTGGTCTCTTCCTCCGAAAGACTATAGCAATCTAAGCTTCTTTTCTGAGGTATTAGATAAGAATGAAGGGATATATGCATCTCAAACTCTAGGATTACCTTGAGGCTACTTGCTGTCTTCTCACAGTTTTCTCTATGTAGAAACCCTGACAGAAACAGCAAACTGTTTCGGCCATAACTCTCTGATAAAAACTCAGAATATGGTCATGTAACCAGTCAAAAGAACGGGAAGGCATCTGGTCTACAAGCCAACGCGGGCAGAATAGGCAAAAACGTGTGTATATAGCCACAAACGCACCATCTTTGGAAACACGTTGTTTTTTCTTATTTTTAGTATGCATGGACTCTAAAGGTGTAAAAGTACTCTAAATATGACCTCTTATCACCTAAACTCGAAATTCTATTTTTGGGGATACTTATCTCTTAATAGAACTATTCTTATGTTCTTATTTCTCTTTAGGATTTTTGAAGCTAATATTTTTATTCTAACACTTTTCTAATGTTTCTAACCTTATTGTCTCACTCTTTCTAATTACACTCTCTTTTCTTATTAAAATCTATATTAAAAGAGACACATACGTACATGGCTTGGGAGGGACGTTACAATCTCCCCCACTAAAAAGATTCGAGATGTCCTCATCTCGCGAGCTGGGGTAATATCTAAGTAAATCCTCCTGTCTCTTTAAAATTGGTGTCCCCACTAGGTAAAAATCTTCTTTTATCTAAACATTGTTCTGAGTCCCTTATTTCATGTGTTTGGCTTGTTTTGTTGTGTCTCCAAAATGTCTATCATTCTAAAGTTAATAGGCCTTATTATCCTAAATTCATGCATCCATATACCTCTCATATGATATGAACCTTCGAAATCCTTATTCTATACCCCCATGTGATATAGTACTTAACAAATTGTCATGGAAAAATATAAGAGAATCAATCCTTTACGTAATCTAATCTATGATAGCAATTTCATAATCTTAGTATCGTCTTGTAGAATACCTCTATTCATCATGCACATTACTTCACATGAATCTTACACCAATCCTCTTCTATTTACTCATAGAAATACTTAGTTATCTTTAACCCTGCTATTCCTATTTCTTGACCTAATTTTTGCTCTAGCTCATGATTCCTTGTAGCTCATGATTCCTTGTAGCCAGGGAGGTGGGCTTAACGTTCCTCTTGAATTAGGGAGCCTCTTCTTGATTAACATGGAAGGACTCATGTTCTTCTCGACACTTTCTATATATATAAAAACTTTATCATAGTCTCTGGCTATAATTATGGCTTCTGAAATAGAGGATGGTTTTACATTCTTGATGAGGTTATTCAAAGATAGATTAAGCTTCCAAATGAATCGATGGAGAGAAGAGTTACCTCATCCATCTAGAGCAAATCGGAGAAGTTTATTGGTGGTATTCTTTTAGGGTCTTTCCTTCTTGGGTTAGCTCCAAAAATTCGTTCATTTTATCCTCTCGAAATCCTAGAGGACAAAACCTTTCACGAAGGTGTACTTTCATGGCATCTCATAACTGATTCTAGCTCCAGTGGTTAGATTGACAACAATGCTTCCAACTAATTTGGCATTTCTTATGATTTTCAGACACGAGCAAGGGTGAGCTTGCTTCTTTCATTGTATCCATTAAAAGTTCAAGACTATCAAATACTTATCATAGCACCACATTTGAAGGCAGTCAGGATTAATACATCTGAGATCTTCATTTTCTTGAGAATTACACATCTGGTATCTTGGGATTAACACATCTAAGAGCATGATCCTTTGGGAATTTCACATCCAAGACCCATGTTTGTCTTTCTGAGATGGATTAAAGATCTTGGATGATCGTCCTAGTGTACAGTATCGAATGGATGGCATTCACATGTCAACTATTCAAATCTTAATGGAGTTACAATCTTAATAATTTATAATATGCAAGTTAATGAGATATATCCTGAAAATTTCTCTAAACAAGTTTCGGTCTATCCTTCTAGTCATTCAGTCTCTCACTAGTTTCTTAATTTGATCACCCTATGTTTTCCTCACAAAAGGTTTTCTCCCCAATCTCATTTCTCAAATTTATTGTACAAATATCTTGCGTGTGCACCCCCAAGATACAAGTACAATTTCATAGGATGATTGTCTCAACATGTGAGGATATTCAAATCAATTCTATGGCCAGTAGAGATGATTGATTCGTCCTCATATGATAAACAATCACTTATTTTAATCCCTTGAGTGTTAACCTTTGAAAAACAAATCCTAGGAACTAAGATCGGCTCTGATACCACTTGTAAGGTTCCCCCCTTCCACAAATGGGGAAAACACTTAAGATAGTCCACTAAGTCTTAAATTGGAGAAAATTTCCTACTCATCGACACCTTGACCATACAGAGATTCAAGGATACGATTCATAGGTAAGACCTAGTTCTATCCCGCAGGGGGAGCGTGGTCTTCTAAAATCAAATCACCCATAGGGTAATTGATCACATAAATTGGGCAACTACTAGTCTTGATTCCTAGAGGCAACGCTTTTTTCCTCATCCATGCAAGGCACAGCCGCTGGCCTAGTCTTCTAGAATAGAGTTGCCCGAGAACCTATTTATCTAACGTAGGGCTTTCACTTAATATGTTGGAAAGCTACCCGACTAATCGGGTCCACCCGTCCGTAGGATGGTGCCATCGGGGCATTCCATCCTCCCACTTTCCACCCTACTCACGCGTCAATTTGTTTTCTAATTAATCCTACCACACTGTTTGACATAAACAAACATGTTCCTTAATTAAGACCCTTTTCACAAGGTTTATTAAAACAGCCTTTTTCTACAATACAATCATACCAAAGACAAGATTTATAAAAACAAAGTTTAATCATGAATCAATTTCATACAAGCCAAACCGGCTCTCTTATTCTTTTCCTTTATACCGCCGATGATCTAGAATTCGGCCTTCCAGCCTCCACATGCTGGGCAAAACCCTACGGGACCATACACCTCATCGTCGGCCGCTGGCGAGGACTCAAGCCGGCCTGTCGCCCTCTCAGGCTCCATCGCTCGATCCTCCCGCCCCTCAGAGGGATGTCTGCGCACTAGGGTGGGCTAATTCACCGCACTAGCCTGGGCCCTCAGAACTAGGCAGCATCATCACAATCACTTGTCTCAATCGGCAAACCTCATTCTCCCAATGGTATGAGGGATACCATGGGCCAACTCCGGGCCTTACTAACGTCTCCGCCGTCCGGCTACACAAGCACAAGAATGGGGCAGCGTCAAGGCAGGGAGAAGTTGTACCTGTACCTTAATTTAACCAAGATAACAATCCATTTACTCACTAAACCATAGGACTACAATCCATGTTACTTTCTTAAGAAAACAATCCTTTTCTCACACAGATTTTAGCATTTCAACTTGAGATTGCGATAAGACATTCTTTATTAAGGCATATGTTGTTGTTTAAAAGAATACAAACTTTAAATGGTAAATCAATCAAATAGATCACTGTAACAATCAATAGAGAAGCCGGGGCCATACCTCAACCCCTAAGAATGATATATAATTGAAAAACAAAATATGTATATACCTTATAGAAATTTGTCGTTTATCTCGTTGTCCTTGCTTGTTAACAAGAGCTTTAAAACTTGACATATGAGAATAGAGTCTTCTAATACCTTGTCTTACGATTGAAATCATCCAATCATCTCCAAGCTTTATCTCCCCTTACTCATACTGTGACTCTTCTCTCTTTCTAAGATCTATGGTGGCAAAATAGCTTTCTCTTACAGGGCTATGGCATACTATTCTTTCTCTAAAAGAAAAGCTATGGAGTTTTGGTCTCTTCCTCCGAAAGACTATAGCAATCTAAGCTTCTTTTCTGAGGTATTAGATAAGAATGAAGGGATATATGCATCTCAAACTCTAGGATTACCTTGAGGCTACTTGCTGTCTTCTCACAGTTTTCTCTATGTAGAAACCCTGACAGAAACAGCAAACTGTTTCGGCCATAACTCTCTGATAAAAACTCAGAATATGGTCATGTAACCAGTCAAAAGAACGGGAAGGCATCTGGTCTACAAGCCAACGCGGGCAGAATAGGCAAAAACGTGTGTATATAGCCACAAACGCACCATCTTTGGAAACGCGTTGTTTTTTCTTATTTTTAGTATGCATGGACTCTAAAGGTGTAAAAGTACTCTAAATATGACCTCTTATCACCTAAACTCGAAATTCTATTTTTGGGGATACTTATCTCTTAATAGAACTATTCTTATGTTCTTATTTCTCTTTAGGATTTTTGAAGCTAATATTTTTATTCTAACACTTTTCTAATGTTTCTAACCTTATTGTCTCACTCTTTCTAATTACACTCTCTTTTCTTATTGAAATCTATATTAAAAGAGACACATACGTACATGGCTTGGGAGGGACGTTACACAAAGAGAGTGTAGAGTGGGCCCCTAACGGCCTCACATTGGGGAGTTAACCCTAATAGGGTTGGCCAAGTGCAAATCATCGGATTCGACCCTTGTATTCACTCTCTTCTTCTTCTCTCTTGTGCTTGTGAGGTAGCATGTTAAACCATTAACAAATTGTATTTTTCTCTTAATTTCAATCAATGCTTTAGTGCTTCACCTAAACCTAAATTAATAATAAATTCTCAGCATATTTTCACCTCTATTTGTGCTTTTCAATCTGTTGTTAGCTTTGATTTGCTATTTTCTATGAAAAAATATTTTTTTCAACCAAAAATTAAGTTTAATTGCATTAATTACTACTTTTTGATTTCAAATTTACAATAGGTTATTAACAATTAATTCTATGCAATTTTATATCCTACTTTTACATATTTCAATCAAAATTATAATGTATAGCAAATATGGGGAGGTTCTGCCAAATTTTTGTAGAATTTCGCACAACCTGTAAATTCACTAGAATTTAAAATTCTCAATGATATTAATCGGAATGACTTGAGATCTGGAATGCAAGTTTATAGTCATGTTCCACATAGGCATGCAAAACCTCATTCCCATCTGAGACCATTCAATGACTGTTTCAGCATTTTATGCTGCTAAATCAAGCTACTTTGCTACATAGCACAAAAGGTGACGGTTGGTCATAAAGTGAAATCACTTTTATGTATGTCTCAATACCCTCCACAGGCCTACCAAATCCCATACCTATTGAAACGCATCTGCTATACCCAGTGAAACTCATTTACTATACCCTACACTAGGTAGTTGGGACCCTAGACTAAGCATTTTTTTTAGCCAATATTGGAAAATTAAATTGCTTTCTTCAAAAGAATTAGTTTCTGCTCCTACTCATGATAAACTCTTGCATAATTTAGAATTTCCTATCCAAAAAAATGAGCCCATGTTTTCGTAGCAAAAATTCCAAGTGTCTATTTTTAGACAGTGACATTTTTGGACCAAAATTACCTCTGACCCTGGCCAGACAAGTGCCTTTTTGACTACTTCTTGATCCAAAAGGCTATCCTTGTTTCCATAACCATTTCTTTTCAAACCCAACCTTGCCTCTTTATTTCTAATCTTCTTCCACACTCATGGAAGAGTATGAAATGATTAGACAGAGGAAGGGGTATCTTGTAAGTCTCCAACTCCCAAGATTTTTAACTACCTTCAATCAAAAGGAAAAAGGGCCATAAGAACTCATTATTACGAAAGTGAGAAATTTTTAAAATTTATATCAAATCCCTGTTCGAGATCTTTTCCTTGTTTTTGTCTAGAGAGATAAATTCTAGAGAGTGGTAATCCGATATTGAGATATTTTTTTTATATAAAAATTCTCCTAATATCAAAAATATATTTCCTTGAAATAGAAGTTCAAAATAAATTCTCCAAGGTGCATTAGGAATCAATTAAAAATGACCTTAGCCTAAGGGTCTAGATTTTCAAAAAAAATTGGATTATGGTCCAATCAAGATTCCAATGGGCCAATAGGATTAATCCAAGTGTTGGGATGAGATAAATCCAATGAATGAAAGAAAATACCTAAAAATGAGTAAATGCTCACATAAGATGAAGAGTTGACTGAGTACAAGGTTTATTAGTTAAAAATTAAGAGATATTACTAAAAAAAATGAGATATTTTGGAGGAATGATGAATTTTTGACACCTTGGTAAGGAGAGGGGGACCTTTGAGGTAGGTGCCTCCTTCACATATGTGGGAGGGTTTTTAATTCAAAAATATTAAGATATTTTTATCTCTCCTCTCTCCTGGATCAAACTGGATCAAAATGAGAGCTAAACTGGTCCAAATCTTATCCAAATTCACCCAAACTGAAGCTGGAAAATTCTAGAACTTAGTTGGACTCAGTTAGTGGCCTCCCTCACCTATAAATAGACACTCATTCTTTTGTATTCTCATCTGTGAACTATACCATGGCAGTATTACATTAAAATACTTATATTTTCTATTATCCCTTAAAAATCCTCTACTTTTGGAGAGATTGGAGCTTCTCTCTCTCTTCAACAACCCTTGGAGCTTTCTTCTCAACATACCAAACCAATTGATTGGTTGGGGGCTTCCTTCTTCTAAGATAAAGAAGCAAGCCAAATCTAGAGGTAAGAGGAATTTCATGTTTTTTTTAAATATTCTCAATGATTTCACTTCTCAACCCCTCTCAAGCTTGAGAAGTTTCCAATTAATTTTTTTTAATGCAAATCAAGCTTTTCCTAAGAATTATAATGAATAATTAATAAAAAGTTAATCTTTATGCTTAATTAGGATGCTTTTTATGTATATCTCTCTCTCCCAAAAGAATAGTCATTCCTATGACTAATTCTTTATTCAAATGAATGCTTCTCATTGATAAATTCTCAATTCAAAAATCAAACTCTAAGCTTGTTAAGCTAGAGGTTAAGAAAATAGCTTTTTTATGCTTTTATGCTAATAAAATTATGGTAAACTTTTGATTTAATTCCATAATTTTGGATTTAAGTCTAAGGATAGTTCTTCTATCATAATTGTATTACAAAGTCTTATTCTTTCTAGAAATATTAAAAAATTATCAATAATAGCAGAGCTATGGTAAAATTTTTAGAAATTAATACATAGCTCACTTTTATGCATAATGTGAAAAGAGGACTTCCTACCATATTCTAGGATTAGACATCCTGTGCTAAAAGAATGATTTTCATCATATTCATGAGAAACTAATTTTTAGTATTTATGCATAAATAATTAATTAAAGAAAAGAGGAATTTTTAGTATTTTTATTTTTATGCAAAAAGAGGAATTTCCATGATAATGGAGACCCATGTAATTAAATGGAAAAAGAGAAAATTTGGTATATTAAAATAATAAATATTTTTATTTAAATTTAAAGAGGAATTTTAGATAAATTTATTTTATGCATGGAAAAATTTAAATGATAAAAGAGGAATTCCCATGACATTTGGAATTCAATCATTTAAATGGTAAAAGTGGAATTCTTGGCATAAATAAATTAATGGATATTTTTATTTAAATTTAAAGAGAAATTTTACATAAATTTATTTTTATGCATGAGAAAATTTAAATGATAAAAGAGGAATTCCCATGACATTTGGAATTCAATCATTTAAATAGTAAAAGTGGAATTCTTGGTATATTTGAAATAATGAATATTTTTATTTAATTTAAAGAGAAATTTTAGATAAATTTATTTTATGATAAAAGAGGAATTCCCATGACAATTGGAATCCAATCCTGAAATGAGAAAAAGAGGAATTTTAAGCTTATTCAAAAAAAATGGATATTTGTATTTAGTTAAAAGAAGATATTTGATGGTATTTAAGTAGAGAAAGATTTGAATTAAATTTTGGTTGACAAAAGAGGAATTTTCACCATAATTCCACCTAGAGAATTAGGGTTGATAAATTAAATTGGTAGAAAGAATATCTTTAGATATTTTATGTGGTTAAATCACCAAATTGATATTTACCCAAATTAGATTAAATGAAAGAAGAGTATTTTCATTAAAATCTGATATTCTCATATAAAACCATTTCTTAATCTATTATGGTTAAGAAGGAATGAAATTCATAAAGTTAGAATTTTCTTACGGTTAGAAGTTCAATAGATGTTTATCTGAAGAAAATCCTTGGAATCAAAGCTAGAACTAAACCAAATGATTTTGGTTAGACCACGACTATGAGAGGGATGGTCAATAAACTACTTGTACATCTCTTGATCTAAATCAAGCAAAAAACTTTGTGACCAATTCCAGTTCTTGATACAAAGAATAGACTATTGTTGAATTAACCTAGTTTTCTCACCAAGAATATAGTTGGACAGTCAGTTGTCAAATGATGGGTAGATTGCCCTGATGAGAGATCAATGATTCTCATTATGAAAATATAGATTAAGGAAAAAGGGTTTTGTGGAACCAATCTCAAATCGAGAATTTTACTTGCATAGAACCTCTGTTTTCTTTTAAAGAACCGTTTTACACCAGAATGCTGGAGGAAGCATTTGGTATGTGCTTAACTAAGAAGAGGCTCGTTGCAACAGCTGGCGGGGAGTCGTCAAGGGACGTCGCTCTTGTAGCAAAGCCTGCCGAGGTCTTGACCAACCTCGGTATGGTTAAAATGGTGCGCTTTTGGTACGATGGGTGAGGACCGACGAAGCAATCCCTGAGTGAAGTGCTAGGACACCTAAGTAGGATCCTAGAGGGTTCTAACCAGGTGATGCACGGGCTCGCGGTTGCTAGGACACCCATGCGTATGTCGAGGGGAAGATTCGGATGGACTAAAAAGAATGACTTTTGTGAATCGAATTTTGATATTGGATCTCGTTGGTTGGCCAGCTAGTCTTCAACAGAGAGGCCAGATGATATATTTTGTAATACAATGGACTCAATATTTTGGAGGATTATGTTCAGTAATACTATGATTTTCATCAAAAGATTGTTTTAAAGATAGCCGAATCTGTTATAATGGCAATTTCATATTGGGTGTGTAAGTGGAATGCCTACTTTAAAATTTGCTTGAAACGTCGACTAGGGGGCCTGGGAACTCTTTTCCTCGGTACCCGGGCAAAACATAACCAAATTTTTATAAAGGAATCCCACCAATACAGTGGTTGGTGGGCGGTTGGCTAACCCACCCATAGGCTGGATCGGGGGATTCGTGTGACACAAATAAGTTACGATTAGTTACGTTAGTTAGATTAAGTCCTAGGAAGACCCTTGTTCTGTGGGAGGGAATCGGTAGAGCTTTGCCTCGTTAAAGGAGGAAAAAGCGATGATTCTATGGACCAAGTGCAAGTCTCTTCTTTGATCTGACCATGTGACTTCGGGTTCGGTCGGATCAGTTTGGATAGTAAGACTTTGACTCGTTAGATCAATTCCCCCGTTATTAGAAGATTTTTCTTGGTGGAATCGCCTGTGCCTTCTGGGCGAGGGAAGTTTTTACGGGTTCGGTTTTGGAGGAACCGCCGGGCTAGTCTCTCATTTGGACATCCATGGTGGGCGAGGCCCTGAGTGTGGATCCCTGCCCCGCACGAGAGCCTGACGCTGCTTCCGCCGCAACAAGTGCCCTCGGAGGAGGGGGCACCGCGGAGGGGGCGGGGGTCTCACAGTGGCAATACACACATGTATTGGCACAAAAACAGAAAGAATGTGAACAAAAGAATAACATAATATTATTACAGTATTTGATGGATTACAAAAATCAATGACCTACTATGACAATTGGAAAAAAAGAAAGGGTATAATGGTGATAAAAAGACGTGAAAAAAGACGTGAATAAAGTGAATGCAGGACTACAACTCAAGTTATGGCTTCCATTTGCTCCTAGTGCATACAACATGAGTTTTCTTCTTGGAGAACCTACGGTGCAACCAATTGTCCATGGAGATATTGTCGTTAGAGCCGATGGACCATGTGCAATAACCAGAAAATCTTTTGCATTTGGTTGAGTTCTGCTGAGTGATGCCCACAGTTTGGTCTGTGGCTTTAACCCCCTGATCTGCAACTCTCTCCAACTCTTTCTGCACTTCACCAAACCCTACATCCTTCTCAATACCCACAATGGATTCCGTAACATCCCTAGCAATGGAAATTGCAGCATCTTGTTTCTTGACCATAGTGCCTTCTTGAGTGGACCCACCCACACATCCTACAACTGTTGAAAAAATAAAGTAGAAATGTTTTCTTTTTAACAAATAGAAAGCACAATAACTATATATGGTAAACAAAATGCACACATGTGAAAGGTTTCATAACAAATAGAAAGCACATATAACTATATATGGTAAACAAAATGCACACATGTGAAAGGTTTCATAACAAACCTGACTCCTTTGACGTAATCCCATCTCCTTTGTCCAGTTAATTTTGAGTTCCTGACTCCAAACACTCACTTGCCAAAAGCACAACATTTTCATAAGACCTTTAAGATACCTTTTATGTAAAATATGGTTTAGAATAGGGTGTCAAACATGTGCTACTCTCACTGTTTGGAGGATTTGTTGTCAAGGTGTCCAATGAACCCATCTCTTATCCCTTAAGTAGACCTTTCTTATCTACTGTCTTCTCTCCTTTCTTCTTGAAACGTGATCATATAGCCAACTTCTTTGTAGGTTAACCATTGAATGGGAAATTCATATGCACCGTCTTTGATGCTACAACCATAATAAAGAGAATCACTTAAATTTTTCACCTTGATGCATCCGATGACAAGGAAAAATCTTACTTGTGTAATTCCATACCATCATCAATTCTGAACTCAGGTTGTTTTTCCTCCAGTCTCGGCGACGTGCATTGGAGAGACCTTCTTCAATTTATTTGTACTTGCCTTTTGTTGCTTATCCACCACAACGACAAGACAAGCATCCTCATCATAATCATTTTTATGGTCATCTATTGCATGGCTTCTTCTTTTTAGCTCTTTCTCTTTAGGTTCTTTGTGATCCCCTCTGCCCCCTCTGTGCACCGGCGGATTCCCAGTTGTTGCTAGCAGCGAAAGTAGCTTCCTCTTGTGCGGGGTAGGGTTTCCCACTCGAGGCCTCGCCCTCAAATGTCCGGACACAAGACTAATCTGGTGGTCATTCTGAAACCGAAATCGGGAAAATTTTCCTTGCTCGGAAAACTTTCACCTTTTTGATTTTCTTAACAAATTTTCTAATGGGGTCAAGAGACTAAACTATCCTTCACCTGATTAAACCAGATAGAAGAAAAATTATCATTGACTTAGTTTGAAGAAATCAAAAGCTTTTTTTCTAACTGAAATCAGGCACAGCCGTTGATCTAATCATTTGAGGAAATCAACACTTTTTACCTAACCAAAGTCACGCATAGCCATTGATCTTCTCATTTGAGAAATTCTTCAGGTTTTTATTTAACTACTCGAATTCTAAGCGTATTCTTATTATTTCAATTTAATTATTAAAACTCCACTGATTCCAGTCTCCATCCAGCCCATGGGTTAGCCACCACCCAACCACTGGAATCGGTAGAACCAGACAATTACTCACCCACCCATAATTAAATGCCTTTCTTAACTTTTGCTTTCAAATACAGATACGCACACACTCCTCTTTAAAACTTTAACATAAAAAATAATCCATTGACAAACAGTTATTGGTTACAGATGTCATAACTCAAAAATTCCATCCAGTCACTTGTTTCTTAAAAAATAGTATCACTTTGGACTCTCCGTTGAGACCAACTGGTCAGCAAAACGAGATCCAGTGATAGATTACAATAATCATTTCGTCCATCATACATATCTTCCACGACATACGCATGGGTGTCATAGGCACTGTGAGCCCGTGCATCTCCTGGTCAAAACCCTCCAGGATCCTCCTTAGGTGTCCTGGCACTTTACTCAGGGACCGCTTTGTCGGCCCTCGCCCATCGTACCGGAAGCGCACCATTTTTCAACCATACCGAGGCTGGTCAAGACGACCTGGGCAGGCTTTGCCGCATGAGCCATCCTTTGAACACTCCCCGCCAGCTGTTGCAACCGAACTTCCTTTAGAAAAACATATACCAAATGCTCCCTCTAGCATTCTGGCGTAAGACAGTCCTTTAAGAAAACACGGTTTCTAAGCAAGTTTTCAGTTTGATTTTCTTTTGAATACAAGGAGTATTTCTTGAATCAGTATCCCCAAAACTTCTTGATCGAAATTCTGAATTTCATACCAGAATTTCTCGAATTCTATAACCTTGATCCACAGATCATTTGAAGGGTCTCAAACTTAGTTTCAGATTTGGCAGGAGTTTTGAGTGTATTTTTCTAAACTGGTCACACCTTCTTTCCTCGAAACTGACGAAAGAGTTTGGTCTTGGTCATAGTCTGATTCAAGGTTCGAGTCGGATAAGATTTTTCCTGAACTATCTTTCTTGAAAAGGTTTGATAATTCAGTTACTATTTTACTGAATTTCTTTCTTTGAATATTCACTTAACTTATTTCTAAATTAGTTTATGAATTCCAATGAGGAATAAATTAATCATTTATTTGAATATTTCGATCTCGATAGATTTCTTGAATTTCCTTTTTACAATCCGTGGGAATATAAAATGATAGAAATTTTTTTCTTAGAGTATTTAATTATTCATTTATCAAATACTCATAGAATTTGAACATAGAATTTAAGAGAATTCTAATTTTTATATAAAAATTCTTTACGCATCTATTTATGCATAAAAATCAACTTCAATGGGAATAACACTTTTATAAAAAAAATCCTTTTATGCATCTATTTATGCATAAAATCAAATTTAATAGGAATAACACTTTTAAAATAAAAAGAATTTCTTTATGCATCTATTTATGCATAAAAATCAATTTTTATAAAAATAACACTTTTATAAATAAAAAAATTCCTTTATGCATCTTTCTATGCATAAAAATCAAATTTAATAAGAATAACACTTGTATAATAAAAATTTCCTTTATGCATCTTTCTATGCATAGAAATCAAATTTAATAAGAATAACACTTTTATAATAAAAAATTCCATTATGCATCTTTCTATGCATAGAAATCAAATTTAATAAGAATAACACTTTTGTAATAAAAAAAATTCCTTTATGCATCTTTCTATGCATAGAAATCAAATTTAATAATTAATATCAGTGATATCCATGCATATTCATAGGTGAATATGTACATGGAGTAATTAGAATATTTCTTTTAGATGCAAAAATGTTGGGAATTACTCTTTTGGAATAACCTAAAAACAAACTTTCTTTTTCACAAAATTCTGAAAAATTTTGCCATAACCTCCTTTGTATGGCTGACCATTTCTCATTTTTATCTTTCTTAACCCAATTTAGAATTATAGAACTCTAATCTACACAATTTTCTAAATTCAAGAGAGTAAACAATAAGAAGAGTTTAATTAATCACTTAGTTAATCTTTCTAGGATTAAGAAAGGTTGGAATGTAAAGAAGAGAAGGGGGTGGCCTTTTCATCAAGGCATAGCATTGGAATTTAATTCAATCATTTTCAACACATAAAAATCAAGAAAACCATAGATTTTTCATTAAAATTCGTAAAACAAAGTAAGAAAATTAGCTTACATGGAGCTTGTAAGCTCTCCTTTGGCTTGAGGGATTGAGGGTTCTACTCTTGTTTGAAGCAATAGTGGCCACCAATTCACTTTGGAGAGAATTAGGCCAAAAACAATTGAATTATTAAAAAATTCAATGTAGATGGCTCAAGACAAGAGTAGAGTAACAGTGCATAAACACCATTAAGCTTTTACAAAAGGGGAAGGCTTCTATTTATAGGAAAAAGTGAGCCTCTAACCAAGCAAACTGATTCTAAAAGATCAGTTTGGTCAATTTTTGACCATTTTGGGTAAGTTCAGCTTACTTTTTGGATCTAGATTTGAAACAGGAGAGAGGAGAGATGAAAATATCTCATTTTATTGATTAAAAATTGGGGGTAATGATGAGAAAAAAGGCGCCTACTTCATGAGGGGAGATCCCCACATTGAGGTGTCAAATTCAATTTTTTAATTCTTCTCTTTGGTCCTTAGTCCACTCTTCATCTTATGTGAGAATTTACTCATTTTTGGGGGGGTTTTCTTTTATTCTTCAATTTATCTCCTCCCTACATTTGGATTAATCTCATTGGCCTGTCAAACCTTTGTTTGACCTTTGTTTGGACCTTAATCCAATTTTTTTTGAAAACAGGGACCCTTAGGCTAAGGTCTTTTGTGCACATTATAATTTATTTCTAATGCACCTTAGGAATTTCTTTTTAAACTTCTGTTTTGGGAAAATTTATTTTAATAAGAAGGGATATTTTTCCATCCAAAGATATCTAAAAACTGAATTACCTTTCTCTAGAACATTTTCTCTCTCTAGGCCAAAACAGGTAGAAACAAGATCTTTTATTATTCTGAAAAGGGGATTGATTATAGGGGAAGAAACTGGACATCTTGAGGGGTTGGGGAGGAATCTTACATTCTTCTTCCCAATCCACAATCTGCTTTTTCTTTGAAGTCTCCATATCACCACTTGCAACATGGACACACATTTTTTGCAACATGGACACACATTTCTTGCATGAAGTGGGTGTTTGCAAGGTCGATTTTGCAGAGACATCTTTGGTAGTGCAGCAACACATTTAAAAAAATGTTCAACAACTCAAACATTGTATTGTATGATGAGGAGATGGGACAATCCAGTTGAACAACACATACAAACCAACATATATTATATAGCCAGTTCACAATATATACTATAGGCAGTCTCGTTCCACATGAAAAATATGTTGAGAACCTAAAAAATATGGTCATATGTTATGAGGAGATACGAGTATCCAGTTCAAGAACACATATTATGGCTAGTTCATTTGGTGTTTAGGTAATGTCAATAGTACTGCACAATACTATACTAAGTGTTTAGGCAATGATAATAGTACTGGACATTACTATACTAAGTTCTCCTTGGTAGAACTATAAGGAGTACTTCATCAACTTGTATTATACTAAAAAATACTACAACATATACTACAGCTAGTTCAGTTGGTGCTTAGGCAATGATTATAGTACTATACATTACTATACTATGCTTCCTTTGGTAGATTTATGAGCAGTATTGTACTATACTAACATTACTTTGCCTAGGAAGTATTGTAGTAATTCATGTGTAGTACTGTACTATACTAACAATACTTTACCTTGTACTATAGTAATTTATGTGCAGTTTTGTCCTATACTAACAATACTTTTCCTTGCATAGTAGTAATTCATGTACTATACTAATAATAGTTTTTCTTCACACAATAGTACTTATTTATAAAAACTATTTAGTGCCAGTGAATAATTTTTTGAGATTTCTAGAAGGTGTACCAAAATTATGTCATGTTTATAGCCAATATTATACTATTTATGTAAAAAGTACAAGCCAGTACTATACTAATTATTTGGACAGTGCATGAGACCTCAATTTTAAGACTAGGGCACTTTACTATGTAATAGCTTGTACTTGTAGTCTTACAACAAAATTATTGGTGATGGGTATTAGTACAATTGTGATATTAGTGCATCCCTATGACACCAATGTACTTTGCAATTACTATAAAAGTGAAAACCATGCTAAAAGAGTATGGTACCTTTTGGTAGTAGCTGTGTTACAATCCTTTGTTGAGTGAAGCCCAAGCTATTTGCCCATGCCTCAAGCACTTTCTTTGAAACACAACCAACACCTTTACATTCCAAGCCATTTGCAAATACAATGGATGCACAAAATACGTGGCACACATGTAAGTAGGGTGTCATAAAATGACATCTAACATGGATGGATAAAAACCCATAGGTACACTACTCGCCACAAAAGAAGAAGTATTTGCAAAGCTGATGGAGATAAGCTAGGGAGATGTCTTAGAACACTTAGAGGAAGTGGATGTACTCATCATCTCGCCAATACCAAGGAGGTATGGAAGAAAGGACCCAAGGTAATGAAAACTCCAGTCTTGCCATGCCCTCGTGAAGTTAAGGTGGAATAAGAGGATTCAGAAGAAGAGTATGTATAAGAAGATATGCCTCCATTCCTAAACCTTTTCTCTTTAATGGTTCAGGCCACAATGGTTGTGGAAGTTCCACAACTAGTAAAATAATAAGATACTCTTCTTTGTTATGTAGAAATAGTAGAAGTGAAAGAGAAGCCTCACGAGGAGATGGTGCAGCCCATGGTCCAAGAAAACACTAAGGTACCCTCCCCATTGGCAATACAAGTCTATGAAAGAGAAGATGAGATAAGAAGACCAAGAATCAGGAGAAGGAGGTGCCACAAGAAGAGAGCACACCGATAGAGCTAGAAGCCACTCCAGAAAAGGTAACCGATTCAACTCTAACTATAGGTTGGGTCCTCCAAAAATCATGACATAAGTGAAAACGTATACGAGGCAAACGGATGACCAAGTAAAGTATAGTGCAGGTTCTCGCTTAAAGATTTTACTTTGTAAATGCTAGGGCTAGCATTTACTTTGTAAATGCTAGCCCTATAAATCATCACATATTTGCCACTCTTGTCCCCATGCCACATGGAGCCAAACCTTCTAAGTTATATGTTAGATTTAGAACATTACCTAGGTCAGAAGTACAAAGATATGGAATCCCCAACAAAGAAAGATGATGACATTGCTAACTATTTATATCGTTAATCATAATTAAGGATATAAAAGAAGGTTAGAGGATTGTGAGACAAAGCTACAAAGAATAAAAGAAGAGCTAATTGAAGAAGGGGAAAAAGGAAGTACATCCAAGCAAGAACTCCATGAATGACATTAGAAGTATCATAATTAATCATCACTACATAAAAGAAGGTTAGAGGATTGTGAGACAAAGCTACAAAGAATAAAAGAAGAGCTAATTGAAGAAGGGGAAAAAAGAAGTACATCCGAGCAAGAACTCCATGAATGACATTAGAAGTATCATGCTACACTAGAGGATATCAATGCTCACCTTGATGAAATGAAAGAATTTTTTTGACAAAAAGTTAAAATTTATAGCCCATGAGGTAGGATGCGAGAAACTATAGGGAACGAAGATCTATTGTATTTTCAAACATTTCCAAACTCAAAAACACTAACAAAAATAACTCCTCGTACTTGAGCATTGCATGCACTCGTGCCATTCTTTGCCTACCCCTCTCCTCTCCCATTCTCTGCCCCTTAGGTTCCCTCTCTGCCAAAAACTCAAAAACACTGATGAAAATAACTCCTCGTACACCTGAGTGCTACATTGTTGAAATGTTAAGCTCAACTAGAGCTGACACACACAACATGTCTGGGTGACCGTTCCACACTTACATCATGGGCACGTCTAGTAGCCAATATGATAGATCTTCACCAGTGATTTTATAGCTAGACTATGCCTACATAGTCCACTTGCCGAGTTATGGCATACTTATCTTGCTAGCTCACCTATTCACCATGTTCACATTATGGACTTCATGATAGATCTTTGGTAGTGATTCTACAGTTGGACTACACCTACATAGTCCACCAGTCGAGTTATGGCATAATTATCTTGTCATTCTTTGCCCCCCTTCTCCTCTCTTGCTTCTCTCTCTACCCCTTAGCTTCCCTCTATGCCAGAAACTCAAAAACAGTGATGAAAATAACTCCTCGTATCTCATTGCTGCTTGTGTTGAGATGTCAACTCAACTAGAGCTAACAGTCTCATGATGTGCCTGGGTGATTGTTCCACACGTCTCACGAGCACATTTACTAGCTGGCACAATAAATCTTCGCTAGTGATTATATAGCTGGACTAGACCTATATTTAGGCAGTACTCATTCATTTATTTTCCCTGGATGCTTGCGTAAGCTAGTCTTAGAACAGAAATCAGGGAAACCTATGCAAGTGGAATTGGCCCAGTGGGAAGATCCTTTTCACTCACCATGAGACAGATCGTATTCAGTTTAATCTAGATGGGAATATAACTGACTGTTAGTTTAGAGTCCTATCTTTGGGAGTTTTTGACGGGATCCTTGGAATGGATTGGCTCCACAAAAATCAAGCTGACATTCACTGTCACAATGGAACCATTTCCTTCCGTGACCTTCACGGAAACAAAGTTCAAGGAATCGAAATTTCAGGATCCTCAGGTCTGCAATTAGTAAAAGCTTCTAAGTTATTGAAAGGACTTAGAAAGGAGCAGCTCATTTATGTTGTCAAAATGAATCCAGTAGACACAAAGTTAAAGGCTAAAGAACCAGAATGGTTAAGTGAGTATGATGATTTATTCCCAGTAGAGCTAATAGAGGTGCCTCCAATTCGGGAAGTAGATCCTGTGATAGAATTGACCCCCGGAGCTCAGCCAGTAGGTAGCTGAGCGCATGTACAAGATGCTAGTCCTTGAAGCCATTGAACTCAAGGAACAACTTAGGTAGCTGTTAGAACAAGGGTTTGTAAGGCCCAGTGTTTCACCTTGGGGAGTGCCAGTTCTCTTTCAGAAAAAGAAAGATGGAACGCTAAGACTCTATGTGGATTACAGAGGTCTCAAACAATCAGCTCTGACAGTTAAGAATAAGTATCTTATCCCCAAAATTGACGAGCTTCTGGACAGGCTAAGTGGAGCCCAAATCTTCACAAAGATAGATCTCAAATCAGGGTTTACCAGATCAGGATTAATGAGCAAGATATCTCGAAAGACAACCATCAATACTCGATATGGGCACTATGAATTTACAGTCATGCCATTTGGATTGACAAATGCCCCAGCATTCTCAGAGAATACTTGGATTGACAAATGCCCCAGCTACATTCAATCGCCTAATGCAGGACATTCTCAGAGAATACTTGGATGATTTTGTTCTTGTTTTCTTTGATGATATTCTGATTTACTCAAAGAATGTAGCTGACCAATAAATCTCCCGTCCGAAAAGTTCTTGAGATTCTAAGGAAGCACCAACTCTTTGTAAAAAAGAGCAAATACACTTTCTCTGTCGACCATGTTGAATACTTGGGCTTTTTGGTATCCAAAGATAGAATTTCTCCAGATTTCGCAAAAGTCCAAGCAGTCATAGATTGGCCTGAACCAAAGACAGTGAAAGAAGTCAGAGGATTCTTGGGATTAACTGGTTGGTATAGAATTTTTATACCTAAGTATGCTCTCATAGCTTCCCCCCTAACTAATCTTCTCAAGAAGAATATCTCGTTCCAATGGTATGCCAGGTGTCAGAGTGCTTTTGATAAGCTGAAGACCGCCTCCCGTTCTGAAATTGCCAGATTTCTCTGTTGCATGACGAATGAAGATCAATACAAGGATGCAACAAAAAAGACACTTAGGGTTCTTGTAAAGAATTCCAAGTTGTAGATGAATGTGGGAGAGGGCTTGATAATAATCCCACATGGGAACTTTTGGGAGTTCTAGAGTTTTTGTATAAAAGGTGGCCCATTTGAGAGCTAGAGGGAACTCTTTGGTCATTTGCTTGAGAGGCTCATAGAGAGAGCTTGCTCCATGGCTCCTTCTCATGTGCTCTCCCAAGGCTCTCCATTTCCATTCTTGCTTCAATCTTGTACTCTCTATTCTCTACATTTTCAATGATATGAGGTTTTGGTCTACACACTTGCTAATCTAGATTTCTTAATGATGTTTTGATTTGTGAATTGTAGAGTGCATGTGATGAAGCTTGTGCATGAAATGATGTGTAGTTGAGGCTTGTGTGATAGCTCTTTGCATGTTAGGTTCTTTGCATAAGTTGTATTTTTGTGCTTAAGTGTAGCCTAATCTTGATGCGTTGATTATGTTAGATTGAGAAGGGATCAATGATTGATTGCTTGAGTGTTGAAGAAGGATTGAGTAGGACTAGAAGTCATTAGTATGTGGTTAACTATTCTTCTCCCATTCGGGATAGCCTCTATGCGCTAACCGGGTTGCATTCACGGATTGACAAGTGTGTGGGTTGGAGTGTAGCCTCCGCTATGCTATGATGTCCCAAACAATGGCGCCGCTGCCGGGGAACGCACACCTAAGTTAGTGAAGGGTGTTAACCATTACTTCTTACTAAGTGCTCCATTGATTGCAAAATCGTGGATTAGGATAGATTAGAGTAGAGTTAGCAAGGGCATTGAGTGTGTGATCTCAAGGGTGCCTTTTGTGTTTTGGAATTTTTTGATTAGAAGCAAAAAAAAAAACAAAATTAATTAAAACCTCATTGCGGTAGAGAAATCCCGCCACTAAGTACTTCAAGTTTTTGTATTTTTGATGGGGATTGGCGAGAGGTAGGTTGAAAGCGTAGAAGGCGGCCTTTCTTTTATTGTTTTGTTGTTTTGATTATAGTGTGGGGAGGCATCTCCATCAAGTGAAGCAAAGACAAATAGATATACATATATATATATATCTATATATATATATGTATATATATATGTGCAAGGAGGCGGCCAGTTAAAAAGTGACGTGAGCGCTGCATCAAGCGCTGGAGTGGAAGGGCGGCTGAAAGGAACGCAGAGGAGACGGCTTTTAAAAAAAAACAATTATATATATATATAATTATTTTTTACGTTGGCGTAGGCGGGTAGAAACGCAGGCGAAGGCGCAGCAACTGAAGCGTCGTCTGCATCGTGTGAAGCACAGTGGAGGTGCCTGTAGTGGGTGAAGCATTAGACGGCACCTGCACTGTGAAGCGACCAAGCAGCAAGAGGCGCCTGCAGTGGGAAACGAGGCAGCTGGAGGCGTCTGCAGTGGAGTAGACGGTCGACGGCTGCAACGGAAGCGAAAGTCTGCAATTGAAGCACAGCAAGCGTCGCCTGCAGACAGCAGGCGAAGGCATTTGAAAGCGGGTGGAGGAGCTGTGTGGGAGGCGGTGGCTGGAAACGAAGAGGAGCCGGCTACTACAAAGAGGTGAAGGCGAGCTCAGCAGTGGGAAGAGAAGGCAGGTGGAAGCAAGCGGTGGTGAGCTGGCGCATTGAAGGTGACCCACGCGCGCGCCAGCCGACGAATCCAGTGAGCCGGGAGGCGGAGGATAAGGTAGGTGATATTTTCCAATTTTTTTTATTTTTTTTATTTTTTTTATTTTTATTAATTTTTCATGTTTTTTTTTGTATTTTTAAATAAAAAAACAAAAAAATAATATTTTTTTTATTAAAAAGAAAAAAAGAAAAAGAGATTAAAAAAGAAAAAGAAAGAAAAAAAAAAGGAATAGAAAAAAAAATTAAAAAAAAAGAGAAAAAATAATTAAATTTAAAAAAGAAAAAAAACAATTTTTATTTTTTTGAATCCATTGTTCCTTATTTAAATTTTTGCATAAGTAAAGTAGCGTGCATTTTTTATTTTTATTCTTGTAATTACGTGCATAATTAGTAGATTTATATTTTTTAATTAGGCACGAAATTTAGTAGTTTAAAAAAAAACAAACAAACAAACAAACAATTAAAAAAAACCAACAAAAAGAGAAAAAAACAAAAGAAAAGTTTAAAAAAAATTTAAAAAAATAAATTTTTAAGTGTTTTTAGGAGTCTACCTTTGTGCATATTTTGTAATTCTTCATTTAAATTTTTTGCATAATTAGTATTTTCTTGCATTTTTTAATTTTTGTAACTTTGTGCATAATTAGTATTTTTTAGTGTGATTCACAATTTTTGTGTTTTAAAAAAAAAGAAAAAAAAAAGAAAAGTAAAAATCATAAAATCATTATAAAAAAATCATTTAAAAATAATAATAATAATAATAAATAGGATAGATAGTTATGTCCACATACTCATTTTAGTTGCATTTAGTGATTAGGTAGGTTAAAAAATATATATATATATACATATATATATATATATTATTTAAAAAAACAAAAAACAAAACAAAACAAAACAAAAACACATAAAAAAAACCAAAAAAAATTTGACCTTATGCACTTGTGGTCGGGACGTCTTGTAGATTCTGCCATAGGGCCTAGGGCACCTTCTAGAGTACCTACGCAGGAAAGTGGGACCCAATCGGTAGTAAATTTGGCAGATATTGCTGAAACCCTTTCTGAATCCCAATCCGATACCCTTTCCTCCAGAACAACTAGTTCATTGTCCATGGACAATCTAGGGCCGACAAATAGTCATCCTGTAGCCCCAAATAGGACACCCTCAAGATCCTTTAATCCATTTGAAGCCGACACCATGGGGTTAACACTCAATGTGAGACTCCAATATGTCTACACAAATGCTCAAGGAGCTGAGATCTTTAGGGATCCACAACAACGGTATCTTGTTAAGATCGCAGACATTTTCTCAGAACTTGATAGAGCACCTCTAGTCAATGACCAGGGTAACATGTACATGGGTGGAGATGGTGTTCGCTACAAAGTCACCTACCATCCAGAAAGGGTAGACAAATTAGGGGAGCTCTCTAAAACCGAGTTCTTAGACTTATCAGAACTTTCCAGAGCAAGGGAGTCTAGAGATGACTGGCTCATTGAGCCGGACATGCCTGGACCATCCAATGCCCAGTCCTCAAAACCATCCATAGATGATTTACTTCTTGTAGATCTAAATTTGGAAAGGGATAGGAAAGGCAAGAGTAAAATGGATCAGGGGGCTGAAAGCCAATGGGAGTTTGTACGACAAATTCCAGTGACAAAGGTCTTACAGGATGACCCACTTCAAGAGGTCTATAAGGACTCGTTAGAGGGATATTATGCCACAACTAGATTGCCACAGCTGGATCTTCCTCTAGCTCATGTGGTGGTAGTTGAGAAGCTTGCAGGACACATGAACAGAATAATTGATAAATGGGCCAATGAATACCGAACCTTAGATTGGAAAGAGATTCGGGAACTCATGTGGAAAGGACATCCATTATTCATGGAAGTGTTCTCAACAAATACAGCCAAACCGGGAGAGACAGCCTTTCTTGGAGAAACTGTTGCTCCTCCCCTACGAGAGTTCACTAGAGAGGGACCTTCAACATCTAAGTGGACCACTGCTAGTAGCCCAACTCTAGCACCAAGATATCGTCCTACACCAAATGTGCGACCACAGGTCACAACACACCAACATCTTTCTCACTATAACAATCGGAGGGTAGGGGAGCCAACTCGGCCTCCCATTAATGCACCTCCTGAAATGCGGGTGACAAGATCTTTGGAGGGATTTGGTGAGGCTGGTAATAGGGTACCCACACCAATTTTGGAAACATGTGGACCATCTTTCCAAAGAGAGGAACAATTCCCACTGAGAGTAAGAGGCCGTAGGCCCTACGATGAGTATTCAAGACAAGTAAGGCCATCAACTCTTCAGAAACTGGTAAATAAGTATGAAGGGTCGGGAGATCCATACGACCATGTAGCAACATTTAGGCAAGCAGTTCGAGCTGAGCAAGTGGCTGATAAGCATACTCAAATTGAAGGATTTGGACTCACTCTTTGAGGGAAAAGCCCTGGCTTGGTTTCAGGCATTAGAGGCTTCAGACAAATCTTCTTTACGAGTTTTGGAAGAGAGATTCATTGCTGCTTTTTCCTTGATGGGAATTCAACATGACACGGTAGCACACATCTACTCTTTCAAGCAAGGCGAGAATGAGAGTGTTAGAGACTGTGTAAATAGAATGAAGCAGTACATTAATCGTTGCCCAGAAGATGAGAAGCCCGCCCAAAGTCGATTAATTTCTCTCTTCTTAAAAGGACTCAAAAATTCAACACTGCATACACATCTCTATGCGAAGAAGCATACAAATTTCAATGAGTGTTGCCATGATGCTATGGATTTCACCGATAACTTCAAGTTCCAAGATGGTTCTGGCCCAGAGGTGAAACCTAGAGATCAGTGGGGTGATGACCAAAGTTCAGGGTCTAGCGCGCTAGTAAATCCAGACCAGATAGCTAACCTAGTACTAAGGAGATTGGGGCAGACCTATCGTCCACCCTTGCAGCCACAACAGCAGCAGCAGAGAATGAGGAGTGTACTTCCTACAGGTCCTCATCTTTGTGGAGCATGTGGCGGTAACCATAAAACAGAGGAATGTAATACCTTTTCTCCTCTAATCACAAACCAACCCACAAAAAAGTGGTGCCAAGCCTGTGCTTGGAACTTTACCTATACCACACAGGAATGTACTCGCATTGCGAGAATGAGACAGGAACGTGAGCAGCCAAGGGGTGGAGTGGCTCCACAAATGTATCAACAGTATACTAATTTTGAACGTAAGCCACTAATGGCACAAGAGCAAGCACGACCTGTTCTTGTGGTGCTCAACCTCCTGCTCCAGGGACTGCTCCTGTGAGGGTTGTTGACTACGACAATTCAAATATGTGTAGAGAATTGGTAAACCCAGGCTATGTGGAGGAAGAATATGTATCATATTCATCCAAAGAAAATATCTTTGAAAGTCCCGCATACCCAAGCCCAGCACTGGTGGACGTTCAACCAGGGGAACAAAACTCTTTAATGTTGCTAGGCGGCTACCAACCTAGGACTCCAGGCCCCTCAGGTCAATGGCAGCCAAGGATAGTAGAGGCCAAACCAATGGGCCCCTGTTATGAGTGCGGAGAACCCCATTGGGCTCGTGATTGTCCACATCGCTCTAGGCAAGCATCTCGATCCAATACAACAGTACAACAGTTTCCACCAATTGAAAGATATTGTCTAGGGTGTTGTGTAGAACACTTCCCAAAAGATTGTCTGCTAAAACCACATGAGGAAGGCACCTCTCAACCAAAGGTCTCACTCAACCTTGTAGGCGCAGTTCCATCACCACCTTCATTTAAGAATGAGGATGTCGTGCCACTTAGAGTCATGACTAGATCACAGACACGAAATGCCGAAATACAAACTGATGAGACACCTCGAACTAGGGATGCAAAGACAAATCTAGTGGACAAGACCCTACAGTCCAATAGAAAAAAAACCACTCGGAGGAAGAAGAACCGAAACAAGCAAACTAAAAGTACATCCACTGGTTCTCAAGAAGCCTCAAAACAAAACATGAGGGATAAAACTTTTACATCCCAAGAAGTGCATGAGGAACATCAACCTCAACCTGGGCCTAGTGTTAAACAAAATGAGGCTAGTACAACTGAGGATAGTTCTGGGGATTCTGTTTTTGTGGATAAAGTGAATGAGACTCTAGAGGCCATCATTGATGCTCATAGAAGTCGCATTGCAGCTTTATCTGAGCTACCCAAGAAGCTTCAAGAATACCCAAACCCTCGTGAGGAGAAGATCAATCTAGCTGTACATCAGCAACTCATTAGGGAAGCTCAGTCAATACTTGAGGGACCACCACCACCTATTCCTCGGGGCCCAACCTCTCTTAAGCCAACATTAGAAACCATACCGGAAGTGTCATCAAGTCGGGAAATGAAAAGTGAGCTCATTTCACAAGCTCATAGCGAAAGGTCTGTACCAATTGACACCCAATTGAAAGGGGGTAATCTGCCACCACCTAGCCTTGTCTTCCCATGCAATGATGAAGTTATTGATGCTAATGAGGACATGGCAAATGAGATATGGGCCGCAGTTCATGAGAAAGTTCATGAGAACATGTCTTCTATTAGTTCGCCTCCATTCTCTGAGGTGGATTTTACCAGGGGCACGGAAAACAAATTTAGACGCCCAAGCATCCAGGAGGAAGTTTAAACAATTGTTTCTCCTAGAAGTAAGCATACAATCAAAACCTTACCATCATATCTGGGAGAATATGAGAACTGTTCTCAAACCTTGAGGATACCCTCCATGCATAAAAGGTTGACAAAGGAGAAAGATATGAGTATGGTGCAAGCTATTTTGTCAGCACCAGTGGCTTGTACCTTACCTTTGCTTGATTTGATAAAAATTCGACCTGAGTTGTGGAATGATATTGCCACATGTTTGTCAGAGCAGGTATTGCTACAAAAGGGTCACCATGAGTGTACTATACACTCTGAGACAAAGCATGTAATGCTAGTTCCTATCAACAAAGTAGGAAAATTTTGTGAGGACGATCAGGGAAATGCTACCCTCCCATTAGAAGTGCGAAAAGTATCTTCAACTGCAATACTTGATAGTGGTGCAGGAGTGGGCATTGTGACAAGGTCCATTTGGGAAAAATGGGGCAAACCAGCTATTAGGAGTACCAGGATGCGCTTGCAGCTAGCAGATGGAAGCTTAGAACATCCCCTTGGGCTGCTTGAGAACATATTGGTCACCACATGTGGGATTGAATATGAGCACACCTTTGCAGTAGTGGATTTTGGAAAACATCCAAACTATGAAGTAATATTGGGTAGACCATTCATGCGACAATTTAAAATGATTCAAGATTGGGGATACAATTATTTGTACCTTCGACATGATTCTGTCATCACAAGGGTCAATCTAAGGAATCACTCATATCGTGATGTAACAAGGTCTCCAATAGATGAGTTTGATTCTGCTTCATCTGAGGGCTCAAGAGTTACATTGTCCAATGGGCGAGAAGATCTGTGGATGTGTGGAGCCTCATGTAGGGATTTCAACACAGAGAGACTTAAGGGTAATCGAAGTGTATCAGATGAGGCATACATTCCACAACCCTTCCCTGAGCATTTAATTGATCCATTAGAATGGAGTCATGTCCTTGCAACATTATCGACATGTGCTTTACCGAAGCCAATTCAATTTTGTGACTCAGATGGATATGACATTATACCTATACGAATGATACAACCACGTGACCTTCTAGATGATTTGTACTATAGGAATGCATCAACAACAGCTCTGCATGTAGAGGAAGTCTCTGCTACTACACAAGCTTTATCATTTCAAAAGGGTGGTGTTTCTACCTTACACAAAGCACATTCAAAATCTGCTCTTGAAACTCCAACACAAATGATGTGGATAATTGATGAGTACTCAAGTGAGGGCCATGGCTGGCATGTTCCAACTACTCTAGTTGCTGCTCAAAGAAGGCCAGGCAAGAAGGAATTATCAATGTGGCTACCCAACGATGCGTACAAACTTGTACCATCTAGTCCAATTGCTAAACCTCCTAAAAAGCACATCATTTCCAAGCCTAAACCTCGGATTGTTACTCGATGGGTCCCAAAACATGTTCTTAAAGCACAAGGCTATTATGAGGGTGTAACAGCAATTTGGATTCCAAAATGCCTTGGTTTGCTAGGGATAAAAGAGTGTTTCCGAAAGATGCCAAAAGCCACCCTTGATTTTCCATATCAGTGGGTGCAAAAGAAATCAACACAAACTCTTCAAGATAGGAGAGGTGGCTGTGATAGCACCTACAAATCTACTTGTGTTGATCTTCCTAAAACATGTAATGAGTCACCAGTTGTCCCAAATTCTCCTTGTTACACAATTCCACCCTTAACTGCTGTACCTAAGACACATCCAACTTCACATGAGTCTCATTTAAGCATAGATTCTAGCATTTCAATGCCTAAATCCTCTTATCTTGCTCAAATTCCAAGACAATTGATAAAATTTCCACCCAAGAAAGACATACCTAAAACCAAAGATAAGGCATTAACACTACAATTGAAGCTCTTTGGTAGATCAATGTTTGCATAGAGTGGTTCCTTATGCCTTTAGAGGATTATGTTCTTTTTAAGATGATCTCCACTACCAGGGCAAGGGTAAGTTCAGTAACTCCATAATAAGATCGACAAGCCAGGGCACTTTTCTCCCATTGGGTTTTTCCCCTCGGCTATATTCGGTGTTTGGCACCAATGGCAAATTTTATTCTTTTCTTTTCTTTTCTTGTTTGTTAATAAAATTTTTACAGAGATCTCCATAAAAAACAAGAGCATCAAACACGCCCCAATAGTCCACCTATCGTGCACACAAATTAGGAAGGGGGGAGACATGCTACGCCTACAAAGATCAAGGAGGAGCAATCTGCACAAAATCAGCAATGCATCAATGCAAACGAACAACATCAACAGGGCACTACAACAGGTGTATTCAAATCTTAATCTTTATTTCTTTATGTGCTCTTATCTTTCGAATATATGGTTTGCATGTTCACACAATGTTGGCTGGTTTAAGTTTTTGATTAGTTGTTAAAATATGGTGAGTGAATTCTAGACTCTTAGAAGACTTAGTAAAAGATATTTCTATCTAAAGACAGTGTAGGATATATACCAAGGGAGTATGCCAAGTTCTTATGCTTTCAAGGTATATTAGTTATCCCTAGTGGTAGCTATCTCTTAGATATGAGCTAGGTGCTAGGAGTAATAATAATTTATAAAAAAATTATACCTTAAAAAATAAAATATGTACAAAGTAAATTGAGACATGACGTGTCTACAGCCATGAGAAATGCTTGGTAGGACCTGGGGTTGTCTTAGCACCTTGGGGCCGATGCCTTGGTTTCTATGGGGTGAACACTGATGTCTGAAAGCTTCAGAAAAAGACCTTTGAGGAATCTATCGCCTTGATGGATGTTGGTAGGACTCTGGGGTACACTATGGGCCCTCGGGACCGATGCCCTCATCTTCATGGGGTACTCCTTAGGTCATAAAAGAAAGAAAAAGGGTCTGTCGCCCTTGAGATACTTAGCGGTCTTTAGATTCTCTTGGCGGAGGTCTCTTGGCCATTGCTTGGGTCTCTTTGGGATGGAACCTTAATCTTTATCACCTTCTACACACACATCAAAAAAAAAATCCAATCACCTTTGCTCATATTTAGGAGTAGGTTTGCCACTTAGGAATAACTTACATACTTGTAGGACATTGAGACTGCGGTCATAACCGGCGGTGTACAAAGCACACTTGCCTTTGCATAGCACTATCTACCACTTAAGTCTCACTTTGACTAGTCTTTACTCACCTATTTTAGTACTCATTAAAACTTTAATCAGCCTTGCACTTGTATGCTCACGTGTGAAATTATCATTGCTGGTTTTTCTTTTCTTTTCTTTTTTTTCAATAAAAGACTTTAATGTATCCATTGTTTTTTTTGTTGCAGCTCTTGCTACTACCGCGCTCGAGGACGTGCGCAAAATAGGAAGGGGGGAGTGTTGCATGACGAATGAAGATCAATACAAGGATGCAACAAAAAAGACACTTAGGGTTCTTGTAAAGAATTCCAAGTTGTAGATGAATGTGGGAGAGGGCTTGATAATAATCCCACATGGGAACTTTTGGGAGTTCTAGAGTTTTTGTATAAAAGGTGGCCCATTTGAGAGCTAGAGGGAACTCTTTGGTCATTTGCTTGAGAGGCTCATAGAGAGAGCTTGCTCCATGGCTCCTTCTCATGTGCTCTCCCAAGGCTCTCCATTTCCATTCTTGCTTCAATCTTGTACTCTCTATTCTCTACATTTTCAATGATATGAGGTTTTGGTCTACACACTTGCTAATCTAGATTTCTTAATGATGTTTTGATTTGTGAATTGTAGAGTGCATGTGATGAAGCTTGTGCATGAAATGATGTGTAGTTGAGGCTTGTGTGATAGCTCTTTGCATGTTAGGTTCTTTGCATAAGTTGCATTTTTGTGCTTAAGTGTAGCCTAATCTTGATGCGTTGATTATGTTAGATTGAGAAGGGATCAATGATTGATTGCTTGAGTGTTGAAGAAGGATTGAGTAGGACTAGAAGTCATTAGTATGTGGTTAACTATTCTTCTCCCATTCGGGATAGCCTCTATGCGCTAACCGGGTTGCATTCACGGATTGACAAGTGTGTGGGTTGGAGTGTAGCCTCCGCTATGCTATGATGTCCCAAACATTCTCTCTACCCTCTTTGAGGTAGTAACTGATGCCAGTGGTTTTGCCCTAGGAGGTGCACTCATGCAGGAAGGTCATGCTGCGGCCTATGAATCCCGAAAACTCAGAACGCATGAGAGAAATTATGCTGTCCATGACCTGAAGCTACTTTCAGTAGTATATGCCCTGAAGTTGTGGAGACATTACCTACTGGGTCAAAGATTCACTTTGATGACAAATCATCAGAGCTTAAAGTGGATCTTCAGTAGTATATGCCCTGAAGTTGTGGAGACATTACCTACTGGGTCAAAGATTCACTTTCAGTAGTATATGCCCTGAAGTTGTGGAGACATTACCTACTGGGTCAAAGATTCACTTTGATGACAAATCATCAGAGCTTAAAGTGGATCTTCACTCAGAAGGATCTCAACATCTACCAAAGAAGGTGGATGTAGACCCTGTAGGAATTTGATTTTGAAATCAAGTACCGCCCACGCAAATAAAATGTGGTAGCAGCTGCCCTTAGCAGAAAAGCCTCCTTGCTTGCAATCATAGTGGTGTCAAATCCATTGATTAATGAAGCAAGAGAGAAGATCATGCAAGATAGATTCTTTGGCCCTATTGCTACCCTACTTATACAGGAAAGCAAAACTCCTCATCATCAAGAGTTGAACCTAGTTCAAGAGTACAGCCTGGATGATGGAATTATGTAGTATTATAATAGCAGGCTATGCATTCCCAATGATGAGGGAACTAAGGATCAAGTTCTGATGAATGAAGCTCATGACAGCCTTATTGCAGGACATCTAGGTTTCATCAAGACCTACATGTCTGTAAAGAAAAGCTTATTTTGGCTTGGACTAGAAAAGGATAAACTTAATCATGTACGTCAACGCCTGATTTATCAAAAAGTCAAAGCAGAGAGAGTAAAAATGCCTGGGAAGTTACATCCATTAGACATCCCCCAGATGAAGTGGGAATGTATCAGTATGGATTTTATTACTGGACTACCTTTAGTGCAATCAGGTTACAACTCCATCATCGTGGTAGTTGATAGACTAACCAAAGTTGCCCATCTAATTCCAGTAAAAGAAACCTACACTGTACTGGATGTGGCCAGAGTGTTCCTCAAGGAAATCTTCAGATTGCATGGCCTACCCAGGAGAATAGTAAGTGATCGAGATCCCAAGTTCACGTCAAGATTCTCGACTGCATTTTTCGAAGGACTAGGAACTTTCTTGGATCTCATCACAGCTTACCACCCCAAGACTGATGGTCAAACTGAAAGGGTGAACTAAGTAATTGAATATATACTTCGGTCATGCTTTGGCAGGGAACCCAAGAAGTGGCTAAGCTATCTGCACCTAGTCGAGTTCGCCTACAATGCCTCTTATCACCGAAGCATCGGGATGAGCCCTTTCAAAGCTCTGTATGGACAAGACTGCCTAACACCATTAACTTGGTCTGACCCCCATTGATTAGGGTCAAGATGTTCAGACAAATGCTTGATGACATGGAGTAGCAGATGTAGTCAATCCACAAAGATTTAAAAGCTACCCAGGATAGACAGAAGCAGTATGCAGATAAGAAGAGGTCAGACAGAAAATTTGATGAAGCAGATATGGTCTTCATTCGAGTACGTCCCAAAAGAAGTTCTCTCTCTCTTGGGAAGTACAAGAAGTTATCCCCCAGATACTGTGAGCCATATCTGATTACAAAGAAAGTAGGTGACTTAGCCTATGAACTTATTCTACCTCCTCATCTCAAAGTACATAATGTATTTCATGTCAGCCTTCTTAAGAAGTATGTACCGAGCCCGAATCATGTGCTTTATGATGAACTCTTAACTTCTTCAACCCAAGGGCTGATGGAACTCCAACCTGAAGAAATCCTTGATGTTCAAGAGAATGTTCTTAGGAACAGAATTCTAAGAGAATTATTAGTCAAATGAAACTTCTATCCCTTTGAGGACGCCACCTGGGAGAGAAAGAAGCCGCACTGATGCGAGATTACCCCCAGTTTGCGAGATGAGGACATCTCGTGTTTTTCAAGTGGGAGAGAATGTAAGATTCCTCCCCAACCCCTCAAAATGTCCAGTTTCTTCCCCTGTAATCAATCCCCTTTTCAGAATAATAAAAGATCTTGTTTCTACCTGTTTTGGCCTAGAGAGAGAAAATATTCTAGAGAGAGATAACTCAGTTTTTAGATATCTTTGGATGGAAAAATATCATTTCTTATTAAAATAGATACCCCCGAAACAGAAGTTTAAAAAGAATTTCCTAAGGTGCATTAGAAATAAATTATAATCTGCTCAAAAGACCTTAGCCTAAGGGTCCAGATTTTCTAAAAATTTTGGATTAAGGTTCTGAGGGACCAATAAGATTAATCCAAATGTAGGGAGGAGAGAAAGTTAAGAAATAAAGAAAAACCCCCCAAAAATGAGTAAATACTCACATAAGATGAAGAGTGGACTAAGAACCAAAGAAAATAGTTAAAAAACTGATTTTTGACACCTCAGAGTGGGGATTCCCCCTCATGAAGGAGGCGCCTTTTTTCTCATCATTACTCCCCATTTTAAATCAATAAAATGAGATATTTCATCTCTCCTCTCTCCTATTTAAATTCTAGTTCCAAAAAGTAAGCTGAACTGACCCAAAAATGGTCAAAAATTGACCAAACTGATCTGGAAAATTCTAGAATCAGTTTGCTTGGTTTGAGGCTCATTTTTCCTATAAATAGAAGCCTCCCCCTTTGTAAAAGCCTCCCCCTTTGTAAAAGCTTAATAGTGTTTATGCACTGTTACTCTACTCCTATAAATAGAAGCCTCCCCCTTTGTAAAAGCTTAATAGTGTTTATGCTGAGGCTCATTTTTCCTATAAATAGAAGCCTCTCCCTTTGTAAAAGCTTAATAGTGTTTATGCACTGTTACTCTACTTCTTCTTCCCAGAGCCAAATACATTGAATTCACTTGATAATTCAATTTTTTTTGACTAAATCCTCTCCAAAAGAATTGGTGGCCACTCTTGATCCAAACAAGAGTGGAACCCTCAATCCCTCAAGCCAAAGGAAAGCTCACAAAACTCCATGTAAGCTAAAAATTCTACTTTTTAATTTCTAATCTATGGTTTTATGATTTCTTTGCTTTTTTTAGTTGATTAAAGTGAATCTTGATGTTATGCCTTGATGAAAAGGCTACCCCTTCTCTTCCTTAAGAATTCAGCCTTTCTTTATCCTAGATTGTGTAACAAATAAATTGATTTAAACTTTTCCTATTGTTTACTCTTTAGAAAGTGAAAATTGAGTAGATTAGAGTACTTTACTTCAAATTGGGATTAGATTAGAGTACTTTACTTCAAATTGGGATTAATTTTACATTGATATTAGAATGTAAAAATTGAGAAATGGTCAGCTATACAAAGGAGAATATGGTAAAATTTTCTTGAATTTTGTGAAAAATAAAGTTTATTTTTATGTTATTCTAAAAGAGTAATCCCCACCGTTTGTGCATTCTAAAAGAAATATTTTTATTTACTCCATGTACATATTCACCTATGAATATGCATGGATATCATTGATATTAATTATTGAAATTAATTTCTATGCATAGAAAGATGCATATTGGAAATTTTTTTATTATAAAAGTGTTATTTTCATTAGATTTAATTTCTATGCATGGAAAGATGCATAATAGAATTTTTTTATTATAAAAGTGTTATTTTCATTAGATTTAATTTCTATGCATGGAAAGATCCATAATAGAAATTTTTTTAATTATAAAAGTGTTATTTTCATTAGATTTAATTTCTTTGCATGGAAAGATGCATAATAGAAATTTTTTAAAACTATAAAAGTGTTATTTTCATTGAATTTAATTTCTATGCATGAAAAGATGCATAATAGAATTTTTTTAATTATAAAAGTATTATTTCATTAGATTTAATTTCTATGCATGGAAAGATGCATAATAGATTTTTTTAAATTATAAAAGTGTTATTTTCATTAGATTTAATTTCTATGCATAGAAAGATGCATAATAGGAATTTTTTTTAATTATAAAAGTGTTATTTTCATTGAATTTAATTTCTATGCATGGAAAGATGCATAATAGATTTTTTTTTAATTATAAAAGTGTTATTTTCATTGAATTTAATTTCTATGCATGGAAAGATACATAATAGAAATTTTTTTATTATAAAAGTGTTATTTTCATTGAATTTAATTTCTATGCATGGAAAGATGCATAATAGAATTTTTTTTAATTATAAAAGTGTTATTTTCATTGAATTTAATTTCTATGCATGGAAAGATGCATAATAGAAATTTTTTTATTATAAAAGTGTTATTTTCATTGAATTTAATTTCTATGCATGGAAAGATGCATAATAGAATTTTTTTATTATAAAAGCATTATTTTCATTGAATTTAATTTCTATGCATAAAAAGATGCATAGAGAAAATCTTTTTATTTTAAAAGTGTTATTCCTATTAAATTGATTTTAAAAGTGTTATTCCTATTAAATTGATTTTATGCATAAATAGATGCATAAAAGGATTTTCTTTTATATAAAAGTGTTATTTCCATTGAAGTTGGATTTTATGCATAAATAGATGCATAAAGAATTTTTATATCAAAATTAGATTCTTAATTCTATGTTTAATTTCTATGAGTATTTGATAAGTGAATAAGTAAATACTCTGAGAGAGGAATTTCGATCGTTTTATATCCACTCGGATTGTAAAGAGAAAATTCAAAAAATCTATCGAAGTCAAAATATTCAGATAAATGATTAAATTATTTCTCATCAAAATTCGTGATTAATTTAGAAATCAGTTAAATGAATATTCAATGAATGAAATTTAGTAAAATAGTAACAAAAATATCACCCCCCTTTTTGAGAAAGATAGTTCAGAAAAAACCTTATCAGACTCGAACCTTGAATCAGACTATGACCGAGACCAAACTCTTTCGTCTGTTTCGAGGAAAGAAGATGTGACCAGTTCAGGAAAATACACTCAAATCTCCCACCAAACAAATCTAAAACTAAGTTAAGACCCTTCGAATTGATATGAGGATCAAGGTTACGGAATTCAAGGAATTCTGTTTTGAAATTCAGTATTACAATTATGAAGTTTTGGGGATACTGATTTAAGATATACTCATTGTATTCAAAAGAAAATCAAACTGAAAACTTGCATAGAAACCCTGCTTTCTTAAAGGACTGTCTTACGTTAGAATGTTGGAGGGAGCATTTGGTATGTGTTTTTCTAAGGGAAGTTCGGTTGCAAAACAGTTGGCAGGGAGTGTTCAAAGGATAGCTCACGCTGCAAAGCTTGCCCAGGTCTTGACCAGCCTCGGTACGGTTAAAATGGTGCGCTTCCAGTACGATGGATGAGGGCTGACGAAGCGGTCCCTGAGTAAAGTGCCAGGACACCTAAGGAGGATCCTGGAGGGTTCTGACCAGGCGATGCACGGGCTCACGGTGCCTAGGACACCTATGCGTATGTCGTGGGAAGATTTGTATGATGGACCAATGATTATTGTAATCTGTTTACTAGATATCGTTTTTGCTGACGAGCTGGTCTCAACGGAGAGTCCAGAATGATACTATTTTTTTTTAGAAACAAGGATTGGATGGAAACTTTGAGTTATGACATCTGTAATAACCAATAATTGTTTGTCAATGGATTGTTTTATAAGTTAAAGTTTAAAGAGGAGTGTGTGCGTATCTGTATTCGAAAGAAAAAGTTAAGAAAGGTATTCAATTATGGGTGGGTGAGTAATTGTTTGGTTCTACCAATTCTAGTGGTTGGGCGGTGGCTAACCCATGGGCTGGATGGGGTTAGGCTTGAATCAGTAGAGTTTTAATAATGAAATTGAATAATAGGAATACGCTTAGAACTCGAGTAGTTAAATAAAAACCTGAAGACTTCTCAAATGAATAGATCAACGGCTGTGCCTGATTCAGTTAGGGAAAAAGCGTTGATTTCTTCAAGTTAAGTCTGTAATAGTTTTCCTTCTATCTGATTTAATCAGGTGAAGGTTAGTTTAGTCTCTTGACCCTGTTAGAAAATTCGTTAAAAAAATCAAAAAGGTGGAATCGTCCCCATTTTTCGGGCAAGGGAAATTTTCCCGATTTCGGTTTCGGTTTCGGAATGACCACCAGATTAGTCTCGTGTCCAGACATTCGAGGGCGAGGCCCCGAGTGGGAAACCTTGCCCCGTACATTAGAAAGTTACTTCCGCTGCTAGCAACCGGGAATCCGGTGCATGGAGGGGGCAGTGGGATCTCACACACCTGGACCCTATACCAAGTTTCCTTCTTACTTGATAGTCCGCAACCAGTGCCTCAAGTCCCTAAACTCATAGTCCTTGACACACACTCTCTCTATGTGTCCAAGTCTACTACAAGTGCCCGTGACCTTGACTAAATGCTCACACATACATCTACCACATGGCCTACATCATCGGTGGCTCAGAGGTGGTTTTACTCTGTTGGGGTAGGTTACATTGGGTTGTGGGGTTTCTCTCTCTCTCTCTCTCAGAAAAGATGATCTGACTCCACTTCCTTAGGAGCCTCCATGAAATTTGCTGATGTCGTTCCTTCTCCACTGGGTTCGCTGTAGCAGTCTCTTGCCATGTGTCCTGGCTTTCCACAGTTGTGGCAAGTGAAGGTCCTTCCTCCTACTCTGCCTCTTCCTCTGCCTCGTCCTCGTCCACTCGAGAGAATCCTCCTCAGGTGAAGAATGCTTTTTTTTCTCCTACTGTTGAGTCTAGCCATTTCTTCTCTTTGCCTCTGGTCTCTTGCTCTAGTAGAGCTCCTTCTTTCTCGTGCAACTTCAATTCAGGCACATTCTTTAATGTTGCTAGAATGTTTTCATATTCACCTTTGTCCACACTCTTCAACAGAAGCACTGCTAGTGCCTCATCATCTTCTATCTTTTTGCCAATGGCTGTCAGTTGTTGCTTTATGCTTTTATATTTGTTCAAGTGTGTGATTAAAGGTTCACTTTCCTTCATATCCAATTTGTAGAATTGCATTAACAGATTTATCTTTGAATTTTTTCCTTGTGTGCCAAATAATTTATTTTCATCCCATGCATCTTTTGCCCACTATATCCTTGTGATGTGATGAATGATTTCATCATTTAAACTAAGTGCGATAAGTCCCAATGCTTTTTCATTCCTGCTCTTCCACTCATTTTCCCCTCTCACCTCTGGGCATTCATCTCTTCCCTCAACTAGCCCCCACAGATTTTTCCTCATGAGCAAATATATGGTTTTTGTCTGCCATGTGTAGAACTGCTCCCCATTAAATTTGGCTATCTCTTGTGCCGTACTCATGATGATGTGAAGGGGGTCTTACCTCTTGATCCAATTTCAAGATTCAAGGTAGTGTCTACCCTTTTACAACACAATCTGGTGTTTAGGTAATGATTACAACAGATTTATCAGCATAATTTTAATCAAAAATTACATTAAATCAAAGGTAACAAATCTGTATGGAATGGTTGGAGTATCAAACCATCTCCGATTGCAATCTTAAGTTATGGGGATCTGTATCAGATACCTAATGGTTAATTTGAACCCTCAATTGTACCAAAATACAGTAATTAGTGCTGATTAATCATTGATTAGCAAATTAATTCTCTGTTTTGTGTGTAAAAAATAGAGTATGCGGGGAGTCCAGATCTGAGGCCTTAGAGTTCAAATGAGCTCAAATCCTTTCAAGGCCATCAATAGCAATTAGCCTAGTAGAGGATTAAGCCAAGAAACACAAGATTTGACCAAACATTGAATGCTTAATCTTTGTTTTACCAAAGTCACCTGCAGATTTGATGAAGAGCTTGGATCTCACTGTTAGTGACCAATTAAGTGATAGCTTAATGTAGGCATGGATAATCAAAAACCAACAAATTCTCATTAGGCTAATGCCTCAATTTATAGAGTTTACATCCAAGCATCCAATCTCACTGATTTCTCCTTGATTCACTCTACCTCTTTTGCTTGATTCTCTCCACCTCTTTTGCTTGATTCTCTCCACCTCTCCCACACCTCCTAAATCTCCTCATGCTACCTTTTATTTTCTCCCAGTAGATACTTCTCACCTTTTCACAGGTTCTCTCACATTTACAGATTCTCTTTTACAGCCTCTTCCCAAGGGGCTTGTTCCTGCACACACCCTATTCACTTGTATATTTCAACACTTATCGCACTCAGTTTAAATGATGAAATCATTCATCACATCACAGACAGTGGGCAAAAGATGCATAAGATGAAAATAAATTATTTGTCACACAAGCAAAAAAATCATTGAGTTTATCCCATGCATCTTTTTCCCATTGTATCCTTGTGATTTGATGAATGATTTCATCATTTACACTAAGTGCGATAAGTCCCAATGCTTTTTCATTCCTACTCTTCCACTCATTTTCAAATCAAAATCTGTCTTCACCAGCTTGTAGAGCACCCTTGAAAAACCCTAGGGCCAAGAGGAATTAGAGCTATTTGATCTGGAGAAGAAGACATTTCATTTTTCCCTCAGAAAAATGGAGCCTGCTAAATCGCAATTTTTGTGAGCGTCGCTTGGCAGTTTGACGTGCCGATTTGATGGGCTGGACTATGCTGGCTATGCTTGCCTAGCCCTAATGTTTCTCTTAGAGGGAGATCAAGCCCCTCCACTAGCTGGGGGTGCAAAGAGCTTGTTGAAAACAACTTAAAAAAATGATTATTTTTTAATCCTCTACTAATCCTAATCAGCAAGATAATGAGCTCATAATTTTGATGGATTCTAGGCTAGGCTCCGATACCATGTTAAATTTGCAGCAATGTGATGAGCTATGGTGGATCAAATGCTAGAATCAACATCATTAATAGAGATTATAATATTTTCTTGTATTCAGAAATAGGGAATGATTACAGGGGATTGAGGTAAAAGCTTTTTCATTATTTAGGCTGAGGAGGAATCTTACAGCCACAGGTGACTTGGCTAATTGTGCAAAGAAACTGATAATCTCTTATTTTTTAATGGAATTCTATTAAAGATGTGGTTCAAAAAGAAATTCCCTTCCACTTTCGGAAGAGTGCACAATGTGGAAAAACAATTTGTGTCATTGCGGCCTAGCCTAAAAGAGTTCCTCAATGACGTGTCTTCAAATTTCCAAGTTGCCGTGTTTCCCTATCACTCATTGTTTCCAATGGGTAGCCACCATAGTAAGGTAATAGTATACTCATAGATAAACTTTGTTGTACTACAAGCATTTAATTGTGGCTTTGGATTCTGTCCATTTTGAACAATACTCTTTATGGCATTCCATGTTTTTTTCTATTGCCCTAGGGTCATGTGGCTTTTTATGTTACTCTAAGGTCATGTGGATTTTTTCCACACACATCTTCACCTTAACTTACTTCACCTCATTTCTCGAGGTTATGTAGGTTTTATTAGTGTCTCACATCCATTGTTAGTGTCTTATATGCGGGTTTTATTAGTATCTTACTGCATCACTTGGACCACATTATGGTGCATCACAAGGAGCTCTACATGCCCCATGTTGCCTCGCCATAAAGCCTTGTATCAACACATCTTGAGCCTTGGGAGGAGTGCCCTTACCTTGCATATCATCACCATCAAGCATTGTATCTGAGCACCCTCTTTCTTTTTTTGAGGAGGATATTCCCCCTACCATTAATACATCTTGTTTGTGGGCATCCCTTCACCTGTGTGATTACCTGCCATCATTTGAGGCACATACTCCATTTTTATCATCATCCACTGCCCTCATGTTGCACGGTTCTAACTCATCACTTACATTTGTGAGAGCACCCACCCTTTAAACACTTACATTTGGGATCCGGGATCCTTATGTGTGGATAATTTTTCCTCATTATCAACTTTTGAGGAGGATCCCATCTCCACCGTCATTACATCTTTCAAGGGAGATCCCATCTCCACCCTTGTTACATCTTTTGAGGGGGAGCCTTTTCATCCCTTCCATTCCATGTATTCAGAGGGCTCAGCTCCACCTTATTCCATAGGCTCAGCTCCACCTTATTCCATAGGCTCAGCTTCACATGGTTACCATTCATCGTGGCCTTATTCCATAGGGCTCAGCTCCACCTTATTCCATAGGCTCTACTTCACATGGTTACCATTCATCGTGGCCTTTACACTCGCCTTGACCCACTTTGTATGGGATGTATTCAGAGGGCTCAGCTCCACCTTATTCCATAGGCTCTACTTCACATGGTTACCATTCATCGTGGCCTTTACACTCGCCTTGACCCACTTTGTATGGGATGTGGAATTAGTTTACATCAACTTTCCATGGGCTTCGTCCACCTTCTACATCGACATATCATTCCTTGGCATTTGCTGGAGCACCTACTCTAACCTCTGACATATGGGATCTCGGCATGCACCTTTGGAAGCCCCTCAAGTTCATCGTTTTCATTTGGGATCCCACTGGATAGGATTGGTTTTTAAGGTGGGGAGCATCCCTCACTCCCCTTTTTTCCATGGTCTACACTCTTGAGGTGGGGAAGCACCCCTCACTTCCCTTTTTTCTATGGTCTATATTCTTGAGGTGGGGGAGCACCCCTCACTTCCCTTTTTTCTATGGTCTATACTCTTGAGACAGGGGAGCTTCCCTCGCTTAACTTTTTTGGTGCATGGATCCTCTTCATTGACACATCTTATGGATCCTTGGGCTTGGGTCATGCTCTACATTGATACATCTTTGGCACGATCCTTCCTTCTTTTAGACTTCATCAACATCACCCTTATTCCTTTTTTGCCCTTCCCCCTCCCTTTTTATACTTCTTGCCATCTCGTCCAACAACATCCATGGGACTCCTTGTATGATTCCTCGTCTCATATTAGTTCTTAAGAACTTGCCATGCTTCTCAGAAGCTTTACATCCTTATCCAATTCCTCATCTCTTGCCATGATTCAAAAGCTATGGTAGTATGCTAAATTGGTGTCATCACCAAATAAGTGACATGGTGTGAGGATGGCACATAATTCCATTGCCTTCATACCAAAGCAAGAGAAAGATCTTAAGGTATAGTCTTGCTGGATTCATAGTAGAATTGGGCTTTGCATCCACCCTTGTTGTGGTTTTCATTTCCCACAACTCATATAAATCAAGAATATACCTAATCTTGAACTTCTTGAGAGTGTAATTTGTCTCATCTGACTTTCCATCACCGAATGGTGGAATATACCTAATCTTAAACTTCTTAAAGGTGTAATTTATCTCATCTAACTTTTTTATCGCTGAATGGTGGAGGATGGCAGGCATGACTAACCTAATCTTAAACTTCTTAAAGGTGTAATTTATCTCATCTAACTTTTTTTTTATCACCGAATGGTGGAGGATGGCAGGCATGACTAACTGTGTTATTTACAGGTTGGGCCATCTCTCCAAATATAGCTTCAAATAACAAATTAAAACAAGCGTTACCTAGAGCCTAAGCTCTGATGCCATGTAAGAAAATATAATAGCGAAACCAAGATCTTCATAATATAAAGCTCCGAATTGCAGAAAGAAGTGGAGAGTAAAGAATATTATTGCTTGCAAACTTTGATTATAACATGTGTGCTCTGGGTAAGGAGATTTGATGGCAATCTAGACAAAGGATTTCTTGCTTACAAGAGAGTAACTCCCCCCCACATGCCCATTTGAGCTAATCCATAGGTATAGACTCAACCCATTAAGATATACTAGTAACTCCTCCGCCCCCTTCCAACATGCCTATTTGAGCTCATTTGGGGCCCGTAATATCATGATAGGATGTCCAAGCATACCTCATTCGGTACCCTCACACACATCTCACTCGTGTTGACACCTCATTCGATACCCTCACACTAATTTTCACTGGTGCGACACCTCATTTAGTACCGTCACACCTCACATTTTTTTCAATGAGTATGTGTTTAAAGTAGGAATCTCGGGTCTCTGGCAAAAATGAAGTTTCATACAATTCTTTAATTAAAGGGTTATAAAAATCACTAAATAATTAATTTAAATGATTAAATTTATAAAAATCAATTTCTAAATTTTTCTAAAAAAATAAAAACATCTAAACATCTACTAAAAATTTTTCTTGAAATTTTTCTACTACTTTTACCAAATTTATCATAATTTTAATCTATTAATGTATTATATAATGAAATAAAATACCAAAATTAAAAAAATACTTTTAACATTTGAAAATAATCCAAGAATATTCAAAAACTAAAAATTTTTTTAATGAATTTTTCTAGCATGCAAACCATATTTTTTGACAATTTTAACTAAAACTATAAATGCTTAAATAATTAATTTTATGCATGGAAAATGAAATAATTATCATGAAAATTTGAAAATCATAGCAATGACTTATAAATTTATTTAGAATTCAAAGGATACTGCTTGATAATTTTTTAAACGAATTAAAGGCTCAAGGAACAATATAATTAAGGTTTAATTACTGAAAAACAAATTAACACTTGTAAAAGCAAATGAAAGAGTTTAGGTAACTTCCTAGTCAAAACATAATTGGATGGATAAACATAAAAAATTATTTAGAATCAAAATAAGATTAAAAATGAGAATACAGTATGAAACTTTCATGTTGCTCCATTGACCTCCATTTGGAACTTGTTGAGGGTCCAAGTTGTCTGAAAGCTCTTCTGAATTTTTTAGTAAAGTAACAAAAATTTAATGGAATTTTCTATAAATTTTTAGAGCTATAAAATATAGAAAAAAAAATTAGGCCCCAAAAGCTATGGCTATAAAGCTTTTAACAAAGCTTTAAGGAAAAGATAATAAGTAAAGATAAAAGCTTTTAAAGCTTTGGAAGCATAAGGTGTAAAGCCTTATGGGCTTTTATAAAAGATTAAAAGATTTATAAGCTTCTAGCTTTGACGGTGCGGCATAATCATGAAATTAGGCCATTGGCTTCTTTTTTCTTCCGCCGCGTGGGCCGCCTCCATGGGTAGGGAGAAAGAAGCTGCAAGCTCTTGATAAGGTAGAGATGGGTTTGAGGGTTTTTGGGCATGAGAAAAGCATCTCTGAAACCTGACTTGAAGGAGGTGGAGTGTAGACAAAAGTGGTTTTATGAGACGAGGTGTGGTTTTTCTCCCACAGAGGTGGTTTTCATAAAAAGGGATGGCATAAATCTCATCTCTTGATCCAATCCCTCATCTAAGGGCTCATAGAAATCCCACAACCTTTCCTTCTTTACCTAAGGATCGTCCACACCTTCTCTTCCTTTACCTCTTGGATTTTAGGGAGCTTCTCCTTCTCCTTGTACTTGACCCATGGCTTTGATACCACTGCTACAAGACCTTACCCAAGTACTTGGAGAAAATATTAAAGCTCACAAATCCTTCAAATAAATTAAACTAAGCAAAGACTTCAACCCAAATTATTACGTAAAATCTTAACATAAAAATATAAAAAGATTTAAGAGATAACCATATCTTCGAACTACGTGCAGGCAAAAATATTACCATAGACAAAGCTTGAAGAAGACCCAAAATAGAGTGCACGACATCGGGCCCAATCTGCCCCCTCTATTTGGATGGCTCACGCTTCCCCAACTTGAGTATTTATGCTTGTTTCATATTAAAATAGCTTGAGCCCAAAATACATCTTGCTTTTCCACTTTTAGGTTTATTTGATAACCATTCAAATTATCTTAGCCCTTGGGCCACTTTTACAAAATAGAAAATACATGTGCAATGTGCACACACAGTTTAGGTCTCCGCACAAGGCTCTTGAATAAATAATTCCTCGCATGCTAGGCCCATTTCATTTGGGGGTTGTCCCTGCGCACACGTTAGCCCCAACTTCCAAACATATTTGCATAAAATAAATGCACATAAATATTTACATAAAAATGAATGCACAATAAAATATTAAAATTTATTATATCCGTAATGGGGACTCTACATATATGACCTAGCCCTAGTGCCTAGACAATATAATATGAGGGTAGAGCATTGATGTCTAACAAGATTCACCCATGTTTGTGTTTCTGGAAAATCTAATCTTAGATGTCTCTAAAGCATCTGGCCTCCTAGGCCATGTGGAATCATGACGAAAATACAAGGATGGTAGGGAGGCTTCGAGCTGCTCACAACCATGGCTATTTCTCATAATGGGGGCCATACATACATGAGCTAGTCCTAGTGCCTAGACCATATAATATCAGGGTGGAGCATTTATGTCCAATAAGATCCACCAATGTGTGTTTATCCTATTTGTGTGATTAAATTTTCCAAAGTGCTCAAAACTTTCCTTTCTTGACCAATAACCATTCCTAAAAGAGTCACACTTTGCAAAATATTTTCAAGCGACACTTCACAATCTCTTTAATACGATCACCTATTCTATGCATGGAGAGAACTATACAAGCCGGTGTTATTTTGTGAATGCCCTCACATTCATTATCTCATAAACAATTCCAAGATTTTGTTCACAACTACTATCTTTAGTATGTGTGCTCTAAGGCAAAGTCACAAGCTTTTACGTGGGTGGATATTCAAGGTATGAGATCCCAGATCGACAGTCTCAACTAAAATTCAAGCTTGTTCAAAGGTTCTCAATCCTGACAATAACTACCACTAAATGGGCCAAGGGAGGAAAAGTTCCACCAAACTATAGAAAGACCCCTAATTGTCTCCTAATATAAGTACACCCTTTGATTACACCCCACTGCAAACATAGAATATTTAAACTTATGAGTATTTATTTCAAGAAATTGATAGAGTAAATCTTAACAATTGAGAAACTGCTACATAACTTTATCATCTCTCTCTTTGATGAAGGGAATGATCTATCAACACTACTAGACTTGGAACTAATGAGTATTTATTTCAAGAAATCGATAGAGTAAATCTTAACAATTGAGAAACTGCTACATAACTTTAGCATCTCTCTCTTTGATCAAGGGAACGGTGTATCAACGCTACTAGACTTGGAACTAATGGAAGATGAAATCTTTTCATTAGACGATGACCCTTGGCATTCACTTGGATTCCATAAAGACACAAAAGCACTTCATAAATCAACCCATGTGATGAGTAACCACACAAACATCAACCCCTGTGATGAGTGCCCATACAAACACCAACTTTGATGTCTCCTTTAAATGAATATGAATTAGTAGGCTGATTGAATGGTCCACACCATTAATAGATTTTGCCTCAAAATAATAGAGCACCCTTTTCCTTACAAATTTAAGAATTTAGGGTGGCAAAATCTCCCAATTATGATGACCTTTTTTGAACGGACAATACCTAAACATAGAGTTTTACTTTACCTAAACACTCAACCTTAGTAGACAATTTCATATTGCTTTTAAGGTGTGCGCACACCATTTTAATTGCTTTTAAGGTGTGCGCACACCATTTTAATTGCTTTTAAGGTGTGCGCACACCATTATAATTGCTTACGCATAACCATAATGCACCCAACTCTCATGGATCACGACCAATCACTGCACCATTCTCAAGGAACTTTGATCCTTGGTATCAGATTACTTAAGGTATGTGCACTCCCTCAAATCACGATAGTATTAGAAAGCAAATTAGCACCTCCTAAAATTAGGGGCTTTAACACCTTTTCCTTGCTTTTTTGTCCTCCTCACAAGTGATGCAAACCAAATGTGTTCTTGGTTTTGTACGTCTCCCTCGAAGACGTGAGAAAATCTCCTTGGAAAGTAGACTTACTTTGTGAATCAATAAAATGTATATTCACGAGAAGTCTGTAGCTCTAACTTTTTAATGCAAGTCTAGCGTTGATGTCAGGTGTGGCAATCATTGTGCACCTACATCACTTATACATGCATAATCATAGATCACACGAGGAAAGCACTGATAGTGGGTGTGCTCACCTCCCAGCCATAGGCTTGCTACACCAAACACCCCCGAGCTTGAGAGAGAGAGACATGTACCACCATAGCATAAGGCCTTCAAAGATCTCTAGATCAAACACCCCCGAGCTTGAGAGAGAGAGAGAGAGACATGTACCACCATAGCATAAGGCCTTCAAAGATCTCTAGATCACTTCGCAATTAGACCACCACGATCCACATCTCCTTCTCAAGGACCAGTCTGGTTGAGACCCAGAGAAAGGTGGCTCAACACATTGAAGTAGGACTTGTGTGTTATTTTTTACACATGAAATAAAGGTGACTCAACATAGGACTTGTGTGCTATTTTTTACACATGAAATAATAACTGGCGTAACCTGTCCGGGTGCCCAAGGGCCGCTCGGCGTCCGCCCTTTTCTGAACGCGTCCTATAGGCTAATGTAGTGAGCAGGATTGTCCGGGCGGCTGTCTGAAAGGACTCACATCTGTGCTTGACTTGAAGCAATCGTGAGCGTAAATTTGCCCGCGCTGCAGCGATTCTCACAGAGCGAGAAGCGCGCACGCGCGCGCACGCGCACACACACACACACACAGACCAGAAGTTCTTCACCGGAGAGAGAGAGAGAGAGAGAGAGAGAGGGGAGATCTTGAGAAAAACACAGAGGCATGGGGTGGCTACAGAACCGGTAAGAGTAGCTTAGCCATGGCCGGGGCCGCGCAAGGGGCGCCCGCACACTCTGCACATGTGAACTCACGCATTGCCTCCTCCTCGGGCACTCTGCAAGCTCGCCTCCACAACTTTGTCAAGTATGCCCTCCTCCAGCAGCTCGTGCCCCCTGGTGCCACCGTGAGTACCCCTCTCGCCTCCTGCTCTCACATACCCCCCCCCCAAAAAAAAAATCATCTTAGGCTAACAAAATTTCATATTATGCTTAAAAAATGTAGTGCTGCCTTTTTGGGGTCTTCTGCGGGTGGGTGCGGGGTGGTTGGTGTGGATGAATTCTGACATGATCGATGGAGCTTGCTAAGAAGTACTAGGGGTGGTAACTTGGGGAACTTGGGAGTGAGTCCTCTTCCATAGGAGATTGCTTTTCCATACTTTCAGAAAATTTTATGAAGTTTGGCTTTATACGCTAGCATTTACCAGCAAACATTCATATCAATTCTACATATACTTCCAGAATATTCAACATTGAGCTTTTCTTCATCCCCTTCAGTAGATCCTTCTGTAGTAGCAACTTGAGTGCCCACCCGAAGGCGGTACAATTATGGCCGCAAACGGCTCCGATGCTGCCGGGGAGCTTGTGGGGGATTTGAACTCGGGACCCATCACAAACCCACACCACTAGGCTGCACACCCATTGTCAACATTGGGCTTTTAATATCGGCAATTTGCAGTAAAATAAGCATAAATTAGTAGTTTTACTGTCAGAGTTTTATTCATACCTTAGCATCAGATAACCTTTACTCCCATCTGCACCATCTTGAGAATTTTATCCCGCAGTCACTGGTTGATATATATATATATATATTGTTGAAAGTTATTATATAGTATAGTATTCAGTGATAGACATTCATCATGTCAGTGGGTGTAGCTAGCAGGGATGGAACACAGATCCATATACTGGAAGAGGAATGCCTTCACCACTTTTATCAAGTAGAAATTTAGATATTCTCTTGACATTCTAGTCATATCCTAGCACGTGTACCCTCTAATTGTGCACTGCTGGCCTGCACCATCTTGGGTGCACCCAGGAGCATTCAGTAGTTAGTAGTCATATTTCTCTCAAAACGCAAGTGCTTGAAAATGGCACTCTGAGTATGCATCAATGCATGTATGATAGTTTCTACAAACTCTAGCTGGTCCATAAATGTGAAAGGTGTTTGTGCAGGTTTGTGATTTGTATTGTGGACGTGGGGTGGACACTGAGAAATGGGCACGTGCTCAGATTGGTCGATATGTAGGCGTTGGTAAAAACCTCTTTAGTGCAACCTATTCAAGACATGGTTATGATTTAGAGAATGCAGTACCGTTTTCTTGTGATTAGTTCATAATCTGTCTTCTTGTGATGGGCCTTTGCTTTCAGATTTTGCAGCGTCAACCTTGGAGGAGGCTCGTGAGCAATGGAATAACCACAACAGGCCATACCCTGCAGATTTTTGTGAAGTTGATCCAAGCATTGTATGCTTTAAAAGACATATCTTATTGTTCTTTGCTTTAAGGAAACTATATGCCAGCTCTAATTTTTTTTCTCTCTCAATTTGTGTGTGGTCTCCTTTGGGTAGTGGATGTGGTTCCATGGATCATGGGGTGGGGTGCCCACACCTATTGAAAACTGGCCGGGCCAAGTTATATTTTGGATCGGGGACATGAATTATTCATGTGGATACCCCTTTGCTAGGTGCCTATTAGAAGAAAAGGCATATTATTAAATCACTTGTTTATAAACAAGGAAAAGCAACGAGAGAAGTAAGGGTTAGCTCGCTATAAAAAGGTGGTTTGGGGGCTGATTGACTATAATAAGAGCTTGGTTCTTGTAAAGAGTTTGGTCGACTGCTCCAGAAGGCTTCTCTCAGCTGGTTGCCTTCTTGTAGGCCTGTCTGTGGATGTTCTGGTGCGGTTCAAGATGTTCTGCACACTTTTATGCGACCGGATGATTTAGAGTTTCCAGTGAGTACAATAGTCTCTCAGACAATAGGCACAACTGTCCGTACAGCTTGCAGCATCATCTGTACTGCACGTTAGCAAGGAGGGCTGAGGGAGGGGAGGGGCTGAAAGTTCATGGTTGTTTGTACACATATGTGATCACATTATGACATGAATTTTAAGGTTTAAGAGAATAGAAGGGGAATAAAAGGGATATCAGTTTATGTAATGGAATTTTTCTTATACACTCATGTTGATATGCGTGAAAAAAACATTGAAACGCCTAGCGTAGTGGGAGATGACAGTCTGAAATGTTTCCCCTCATGGCTTAAACGATTTAGTCAGCCGTTTCGGGGATGGAAATGCTTTTCGTCCCTCTACGTTTTGGCCCTCTAGATTAACCATTTCTGTCGGTTTCCTATAACTATGAAGGGATCGGAGGGATACTCTGCACGTAGAGTATTCTTGGTGCAATGGCGCAAGACATAGGGTAAAGACCCGTGGTGTCATCTTTCTTGGTGCAAGGCAGAGGACTTGAGGTGTTGACCCATGGAGTCTTGTTTGACTTGTATTCATTGTACTTGGAGTATGATGTGCATATTGGTGGTGAACCCATGGCACCGGTGATCTTGTATTCACGGAACAGACTCCTTTATATACCTTAAAGGGGGGCGGGTGTTCGGCCCTCATTCGAGCCCCTATTGTGGTGCATAGTTTATTGTGGTTGTGACATGATTAGTGTGTAATCTTGTTTATTGTTAATTGATTCCTTGATAGACACCTCCCCATATTAGAGCACAGTTCCCTTTCTGTGGGAAGGGTTCAAGGTTGGATTAAATAGTTAACACTTAAACTTTATGAAATGGAAACATCACAAGACAAAGACAATGCTAAAAATGAACAATTGTGTAGTGACACCACAGTGAGCCGACCCCCCCCCCCTCTCTCTCTTCAATACTAAGTATATTATTGGAGTATTTTATGTTGTACAATGTTCTATGGGCTCTTAAACCAGCTTTGCTATAAACAAGAAATATGAAAACATGTATCAAACAATATATCCGGTGATGATTTCGTTGATGTAGAGCTTGTCGAGCAACTCCCCTCTGCTCATTGGAGTGAAGTAATCTCGAAACTGGTGTTGTGGGTCTTGGTCATTGATGCCATCCACAGGCCAAACACGCACTATAGACGCCTGGAATAGCCCTAAAAACAGCTCGACCAGCTCCCAAAAGGAGTGGCCCACCTTGAAATAGGCCGACCAGCAGCAAGGGTTGATTAGGGGTAGCGTTGGGAGGCCGTAGAGTAGCCAAACAGCATCCGGTTGATGGCGTGGCACTTGTACAGGTCGCCTGAGCTAAAGTAGCTAGAAAACTATCGTGGAGGTTGCCCTTTTGATGAGGGTCATAGAAATGTGCTCTGTTATGCGAATGGATGAGTGTAGCCTCTTGTATGAGCAAAAATGACGGAGTGCTTGCGTGCAGAGAAGATTAAGCTTGTAGAGAGGGAGGAAGAAGTTGTGCATGCTTATTGGAGTGTCCACAGTCACCCTTTGCCACTCGAGAGGTGTAACTTGGTTGAACACAATGCTAATCAATACACTTAAATACAGTAAGACTTAATGGACAACATGCTCAATACAAGAAGTAATTTGCTGAATTGACAAGAGATGCACAATGAGCCGGAACGGCTGGCCCCTCCCTCAAATAGAGTATATTGATCTTGGGATAATCAAGTACATAGTGTCATGGGCATTTCTGACCAGATTTCCATACCAATGCATATGAATATAGTATTGTAAACAAAGTGGTTGTCAGTGTAAACTTGCAACTCACACTATCCTCTCAAGTGTCCATGTTCCCTACAATCTGCTCTCTATTGTTCCACCAACACAAGGTAGCAACAATTTGCAAGAGAGCACATAGGACAAGAGAACACTACACAGGGTATGCGATCTTGGAATTTGGTTTCTCCCTTTTGCTGCTTGCTTCCGTATTTAAGCATAAAAGCTTACCAATTGTAAGTAGAGTCGATGACAGCGGAAGTCTTCGTGATGGAAGCGCTTGGAGTGTTGAAATCTTCGATTTGTTGCAATTCTTCGTGACAAAAGTCTTCAAGAGGATGAAGGGAACCCTGGGAAAGCTTCCCCTATGGTTCTACTTGAGAAAGGAAGGCTGAAATTAGGGTTTTCAGTAAAAAGACCAGAAATTACAACAAGAAAAAGAGTTGATTTGCTGAATTTTAGTCATTGGGAGTGTGTAGGAGAGTGAAGAGCACCCGGAAACACTCTTGGAGGCTTAGGAAACACCCTAGCAAGCTTGGATATGGAGTTGGGAAGGAGAAAGTGTAGAAAATATAGCCCCAGAGGCCTCATGAAGGAGGTGCCTACTTCTAGAGAGAGAGGGAAGAGTGAGGTGGTGAGTTTTCCACTCTAGGTATCATGTAGATGCTATGTGGTGCAAGCTAGAACAGACGCATGGCTGGTTACTCCCTTTGTACAAAGGGGATAAGGTTTGGGCGGTGGACATTGGGTTTTGTCCACCTTGGGACATCACTGTGTGAACACGGGGCTGGTCATAATTTAGAAGTGAGTACACGCTCACTTATAAATTAGTGCTAATTCCTAAGGCTAGGTTGATGACCAATAAATACCACCTGTCACATGCCACAACCATGTCAGCTGACAATTTCACACGCATGGTTTACGGGTGGGCGTCCCCTTACGTGGAACTACACATTAGTCAAGCAAGCATGAAAACAGCATGCAATTTCAATTGCAAGCAAGCACATAAAGATGCTATGCAATATAGCATTGGTATGGACAATTCCCGTTCATGAGACTATACCAAAATAGACGTGCTCCAAGTAAGTACACGAGGTACCAGACCCAATGAAACACCAATCCACCAGGCATTTCTGGGCATGTACACAAAGGCACAAGTCCCAACGGAAAGCCAATTCCACAGTATCACACGAGTAGCATCAATCACCGGCATATACAACGACCATGGACACTAGTCCAAGACTCCAATGTACATACGTGATGAGAGCACGGGTGGACCAATTGGGTGGCCAAATGGTGATAAGAGGTCACCTCCCACTTATTGGGAGGTGACCTGCCATGGACACCAGTCCAAGACTCAAATGTACATACATGATGAGAAAGCACGGGTGGACCAATTGGGTGGCCTTGTCACCTCCCACTTATTGGGTGCCCATCCCACACTCCACGGCCACACGATGCCCAAATAGGGTGTCCACCAAGTTGTGCTGTGGGAAATTTAAATTGTCCACCCAAATTTTAATGTGTGAACCTACAAAGCTTGTAAATATTACAAAGCATTTTAATAAATTAAAACAAAGGTTTGGGGTGCACTTACCACCCATTCACATGCCACAAAACATGTAAGAACACAGGGCATTCACACGGTTCACAGGTAGGCGTTCGAGGCCTGTGAACTAGACATCCGTAGCATGCAATTCACATGAAAACAGTTCACACAAAAACAGTTTCACACTTGCAAACGTGTGTGCATGTGCAACCTTGTTATGAACAAAACTCCAGGTCATGCAACATGTGGTTTTCGGAATGCTTGACTCATGGGAAAGCACAGAAGTGGGATTCCGAGCACTCTAATCCATGCAATGGCCACAAAACTGGGATTTCGGACACTCTAATCCACACACCAGCCTCAATACGTGTGGCAGAAAGGTTGCTTGGTCTTGTAAAATGGCACGCACCAGAGTGGAGAGGACCATTTGGATGGCCAAATGGTGACATGAATGGCCCGTGACATTGTTGCCACTTTAAAGATGTGGATTCGCATTTATAGGAAGAGGCCTAAGAGTTCAAGTCACGGGACAAAGATGCGAAATTTGAGAACTTGAGTGACAGGATGAACACGACAAAAGCGCTTGCCTTCATCCAACAGTTTAGAGATAGTCTTTTGCTCGGAGGACTTCTTTGAGAAGTCTATGCTTTGTCATGTTGGCATGCATTTGAAGGATATCACCAGTGATTGGTGGTTGGCAAAGATTATGGATGTGTGGAAAGACTTCAAGAAGTAGTTTTATGCACTGTTTCTCCCTTCCAACTTTGAGAAGGATATACAAAAGGAATGGGATTGGCTGTTCCAAAATGAAGGAGACTTGGTCTCCTCTTCTATAGCCAAGTATTGGAAAACTCTTCTCTAGGTTACCCGTTTCATGAGAAGAAAGGAAGTATTGGAAAACTTTGCATTTACAGTGGGGATTGTTGCAATTCTCATAGGATGCGATTAATCTTGGGCATGCCATGGCATCACTTCCTAGACTCATAGAAGGCTTACAAAGAGAAGAAGATTATTTGTACATAGAGGAGGTTACATCACTATTAATGCTGGTACTACGAGAAGTACCATACCCCTTGTAAGCCATATTCAAATCCATTGGCAATGAAAAAATCTGCTTGTTCTTACTTGGGTTTTGTGAGAGAGATTGTTGAGCATGATCATGTTAATGTGGATACTTCAGATCAAGAAAGGGTTGTCTTTCTTAGAGGATTCGGATTCAAAAATTGTTTTGCAGAGGCTTTGCCAGGTGAGTTGCCACTTGAGAGGCCGAAGGATCATTGCATAGATTTCATTCCTAGTAGCTCTCCGCCTAATAGGCCACCGTATAGGGCAAGTGTCACTCAACAAGAGGAAATCATGGGTTAGGTGAATGACCTCTTGGAAAAAGGTATCAGTTTTTTACCATATTGTTCTTGAGTACTTCTTGTTCAAAAGAAGGATGATACTTATAGGATGCGTGTAGATTATCGCGCATTTAATAAGTTTACCATTAAAAACCAATACTAAAATACTCTGCAGGGGCGTGCACGTGACGCGCCCGCGGGGGGGGGGGGGGGGGGGGTGGCCCATTCCAGCCTCTGTGGTATCAGATGTGCACATCTCTCTCTTAACGATTTTATGGAATTAAGTGGCATATGTTTAAGGTTGTGGCCAATTTTAAGTGTTTAATTGCATTAATGGTAAAGTGCTTTGTGAAACCCCTTCTGCCTGGTTGTGTTGAATTTTTAGCAAATACAACATCTCTACTTTCAAAAATCCTTTGACTGCATGGATTGTAGAGACAGTATCCCTTGCTACCATTGCTGTTGCCCACAAATATGCATTTGACTGCCTTGTCATTCAACTTGCCTCGAAGCTGTGAAGGCACATGAGCATATGCAAGGCAACCAAAAAATTTTGAGATTGTCAACCGTAGGTTTCCTATCATACGAGGCCTCAAAAGGAGTGATGGTCTTGAAAGCCTTCGTAGGGCACCTATTCAAAACACGTGTAGCACACATAATTGCCTCCATCCAGAATTTGTGAGGCAGATTCTTGTCCTTAACCATACATCTTGCCATCTCCATCAATGACTTGTTCTTTCTTTTTGCTACACTATTTTGCTGTGGTGTCTAAGGCAAAGTACATTGATGCTTTATGCTTCTTTTTGCCAAATATGCCTTAAATGCATCTAACATGTATTCCCTCCCTCGATCTGAGCGGAGGGTTTGTACTTTGCAATCTATCTCATTTTCAGCTTTAGCAATAAAATGCTGAAAACAAATGAAGACTTCAGACTTTGCCCTCAAAGGGTAAACCCAAGAAAATCAAGAATAGTCATCAATGAATGTTACAAAGTATAGATGCTTCCCAAATGATGGTGTCCCCATGGGACCACACACATCATTGTGTATGAGCTGTAATTTCCGGATAGCTCTTACAGATCCATCTTGGGGGAAGGCATTTCTGTGCATCTTGCCCAAAATGCACCCTTCATATACATGTTTAGGTGGCAGCTCAACATGTGGCATACTTTGCACCATTTTATGCCTCTGGAGCAACATCAAACTCCCAAAATTTACTTGCCCAAACTTGGCATGCCATAACTTTGCCTCTTGCATGGCAAAAGTATAAGTGGTGGCCAAGCATGTATCCTGTCCATTCTTCTCATGTGTCCAAATGATACAAGCCTTGGTACAATGTGCCAAAAGTGACTATAGCATAGTCTTCCTCTTTATACCTCATTGTGCATCTATCATCCTCAAAGTTCACAACATAGCCTCTCTGAGCAAAAGAGGAGACTGACAACAAATTCTTCTTGATTCTAGACACATACAACGCATCTGAAATGCATAGGTCTGAACCATCTGCAAACTGTGAGCATAATCTCACCAATGCCTTGTACTGGATATGAAGAATTGTTTGCACATGTGACCTCCTTCCCTTTTGGGGCAGCCCTCAATGACATGAACAAATCATTCTTCAATGTAATGTGTCTAGAAGCCCCATTGTCAAAGTACCAAATAACTTGTTTCTCATTCACATCGAGAGACAAGTGCTCCTGCCCAATCATCCTACACAAAGTGAGCTGAATCCTCAGCCTTTGCTGCCGGCATACTAGAAGAGTCAAGTGACAAACCTGATTCCTTTTTCTCTTTAGCTTGTCTCTTCCTGCACTCACTAATGTAGTGTCTTGGTTTCTTGCAGTGGTGAGACTTGCCCTTCTTCTTGGGCTGATCTACATCACTTTTGCCTTTGTTTGATGGTTGTCCTGAATCAGCCTTGGGCTGATAGCCACTCTTTGCTTTTCCCTTGTCCTTATCATGGGCAACTAAAGCTTGATCATTGCGATGTGCCATGGAAGATATATTCTTTTGCGTTTGTTCCTCCTGTAATAGCAAACAAACCAACTCCTCAAACAATAGGGGTTGAGGGTTGCCCCTCAATGACAAGGTGAGAGAAGTGTGGGAGTTGAGGTACGACTCTGGTGATGAATTCAATGTCCTGGATACAAGTTCTTTTTCTGGTACGACTTCATCTATATTGAGCAATTGCTCTCTAAAATCTTGGATCTTAGTTAGATGATCAGCCATACTGTGATGTTCTTGCATGTCCAAGTTTTCAAGCTCTTTCTTCAAAAAGGCAACTTTGACCTCATTCTTGGCCTGATACATGGTCTCCAAGACTTCCCATGCACGCTGTGACGTTTTACATGACCGAATGTGTGGGATAATTGATCTCTTCAGTGATAAAGAGATCACTGCCATGGCCTGGGCATCATGTGCATCCCACCTTTTTTTGCTCCGGAGTGGCAACTATAGGCTGTGTAGCCTGCTGAGCACCTCGCCGTGGTGTGGCAGGTGCAATGTCTGCAGGACAAGGTTCATCCCCGCTCACATAACCCCATAGGCTTTTAGCCACAAGCAGGCTTTTGATCGCAAAGCTCCAAAGCGAATTGTTGGTGCCATCCAACTTATCCTCCTGTGTGAGTACACCAAATACATTAGTTGCATTTTGTGCCATAATGATTGGATGCACAAATTGACAACCTGCAAAATACTTCTCCTGAAAGAGCAAACACTTCTGTAGGCAAATCCCAAAAGCACCAATGTGTTGTGCCAGGCAACTCAGCTGATCTTGTGCAAATGAATTACCCACAAAATGCTTGCAAATTGACCAACAAATATGTGCCAAAAACTTGTAAAGGGGAAGCAATGGTGCTCCTAAACAGAAAAGCCCCAAATTTTTGTATTCAATTGGGCTGTAATGTGCGCTAATTGCACAAAAATCCAAAAACCCCATTTTTTTGTGTATCGTGCAGCTTCAATTTTGCAATTAAGCAGAAATTGTCAAAAAGCCCCAAATTTTACAAATTACCTGTGCATAGCAAGTACAAACGACGTATATTCAGGTACAACAGGTGCAGCAGCAAAAGGTACATCCGTTATTGTGTGGACTGGTCCAAATCAGGTTAGAGTTGTACGGACAGATGCGGTAGAGCGAGGCGAACACACATTTGAAGTTAGATCTGACTTCAGGGTTGGTTGTACAACTGTACGGACTGTTAGTACAACTGAAAAATTAGGGTTTTCTTAAAATGCATGCAGAATCAGATTCAGGATGGTCTGATGAGTCCCATGTATGAAGGGTTTGGTCAGATTCAGAGAAAAAACCTTGAAATGGGATGTAAAATGAGCAGATTCAGAAGCTTTGATACCAAATGTTGGCATCGCTTGGATGCTAGAGTTAGGGTATGGATAGCAATGAAGCACGCACACACACACACTCACAGGAAGCAACACGATTGGGAGCAGGAGTGGGAGAAGTACTTGCACGCATATTAAGTGATAAGAAAATGAAGTACAAGTACAAGATATAAAGTGTAGTGTCCTTTCACACTAGATGTCGAGGGAGAAAAACCTAATGGGAAAAAGTGCCCTTGGTAAGCCCATGTTCACACATGCGCTACTAATTTGTAAGACGCGAGAGAGAGAGAGAGAGAGAGAGAGAGAGAGAGAGAGAGGTTATTAACGCCTATGAAGACCCGAAGGGTTTGTGAGACCAAGAAGCTGTTACCTGTGATCCATGAGTAAAGTGGATGTCAAGACAACATGAAAAAGTATAAGACTAGTTGCCAAAAGGTTCAACAGGATCAATGTACTACATAGACCCCATGTGTGAGAGAGAGAGAGAGAGAGAGAGAGAGAGAGAGAGAGAGCGATGAAATGAAATGTCATATTAACGTCTTCAAAAGGCCAAAATGATCTATGAGACAAAAGTTACAATCAAAGGTCTGATACAAGTTGTCTGATATAAAGCTGAAATAACTGAAGTAAATCCTCAAAGAATAGATAGGGGAAGAGCACCTAAACTAAAGAGGGGTACAATCAGATGAGTGATAGCATCCGGGGGGGAGTCATCGGAGAAACTCTCGCATGGGACGCTGTAACATGAGGCCAATCTCTTCTGAGGTAAAGTGCCTGCTAGGCCTTTGCTGGTGCCTGGCTATGATCAGCTGTATCCTCCGGTGCATACGAGATCTCCTGCTGGGTCCTCTGGGCCTTGGACGTCTGGCTCTACTAAGCTGTAGCGCCCGATCATGTGTTGCTCCTCTCGAGAGGCAGCTCTCGGTGTAGATGCTAAGGGTGTCTAGGGTTGAGCGGTGGCAAATAACCGGTCAAATGTCTCTGTACTGGTCCTCTGATCAGGGGTCCACTGCTACGTAGAAGCACCTCCCTGTGCCGGCATAGCTCCAATAAGAAAAGTCCGAGGCATCTTTGGTCAGTGAAGTCCATCACTTTGGAGAAGGGTCCGAAATCCTCTCTGAAGAGACAGTGAAATCTCCCTCGGATCTCACAGTAGACTGGACAGTGGCAAAAAGAGAGAGAGAGAGAGAGAGAGAGAGAGAGAGAGAGAGAGAGTTCTATTAAATGTCTTCAAAAGACCATAAAGGTCTATGAGACAAAAAGTTACAAAGGTCTATGCTACAAAATCTGGTATGAAATGAAATGGATAAAAGAAAACTTGTCTACCTCAAGCCCAAGGCCCAAGGGCCCAAAGGCCTTGGGGTGTACATACATCATGTTAGCATTGGTGTTGCATTACTATCCACATCCACATCCACATCCACATCCACAAGGATATATCCACCACTGCTAGGGGAGGATGGTTCCGATGTTGAAGTAGATTTCGGATCTGGAGCTGTCTCATAGAAGGGTCTCTCCTCTGTGGTCGGGGTCATCGTGCTTGTTGGATTCGGCAAGTCCTCTCAACAGTAACTCCCCGTGGGTGTGTGCTCATGATAAGGCGCCAGCGGGTGTGCCTGGGCTGAATTTCCTCCTGCTCATGGGCACCTCCTATGGTGTCTAAATAAAGTACTCTCAGGATTCTCGGTGATGTGTCTCCTTGTGGTATCTGTGCTCGGCATAGCCTATCTCGGTGGCAATGCATCTCCAAGAGAAATAGGCCTAAACACCGCTGGTCCTCATAGTCCAAGCTTTTGGAGAGGGGGCCAAAATCTCCCCTGAATAGGCAGTGGTATCTGCCTCGTATCTCATAGTACACTGGGGTTCTGCATATGTAATGCTCCTCTGTCTCTACCTCCCCCATGGTACATTTTTTGCAAATCCTTTGCTCCTCCTCTATGCTCTCGTACCTCTATCTCTATCCTCAAGCTGTGGGATGATACCCGATCGCTATCCTCATAGCATTGGACATGTGTCTCTGTAGGTAGCTTGGCCTCTGTATGAATCCGTCTGGTGTGAGCTTGAGGAAGTGCTCTTTGTAGAAGCGGGATTTAGGTGGTAGCTTGGGAAGGTGACCACTACCTAGTGTATTTATATGTGTCTGCGCTGCTGGCCTCGTGGTAAAGATGGGTCTCAAGAAGGTAATACCTAAGTACAGGTATGATGAGACTATCTCCACCTCCCCTCTGCCATATGTAAATGTATGTCCTTTTTCTGCTGCCAGCGAGAGAGAGAGAGAGAGAGAGAGAGAGAGAGAGAGAGAGATTGATTCACTTTATTTTTTGTATAGGCCAATCTGGAAACAGAATTGAGACATATGGGTTTACCTGCCGATTTTGTGACGTGCATGGGACATTTGCAGGTGTGGTTCTCCCCTTGTTGGCAAACCAGGCATACATGATTAGTGCTCACTCATTTCTTGGACTTTGCAGGATTGCTTTTTTGAGGAAGAGATGGTAAGGAGTCTGCTACATAATGTGGCATCGATATTGAAACCTGGCGGTTATTTTTTTGGCATAACTGCTGATTCTTCCACTATATGGTAATCACTGCTCTATTTTTTCTGGTGAATCCGTAATGACAATTTTCTCCTGGTTCGTTAATTTCTGTGTATTTTGTTTGCAACTTTGAGAACATGGTCGCTTGGGAGGGGCTGCACATCCTTCTCACAGTGCACTTCTATGTCTCATACTGCCCTGCATACTGATCAGCCATGGCAAGCACTGTGTCTTTCCTATTAGGCTCACCCCAAGATGTAGGCACATTACTGAGTTCAAACCTAAGTCCTCTTTATGGAGGTAAATGCGTAGGTGCATCATAAGGTGGTTTGCAGGTGAAAAACCCTCGTCTTGTGTATGCATTTAGGCTGGTTTCACTAGCAGGCCGAAGCTTTGTGAACTTGTGGATGTGGCTGCCCCTTGTTAACCCAGCCTAATTGCATCCTGCTTCTGATGCTTGAATGGCAATGCCATTCAAGCAATGCCATTAACATTAAAGAAAAACAGTATTTGGAACATTTGGAAATGGTAGTTTGTAAGAACTGAGGTCTATATTATCCTGAATGATGCCCTGCGCATCTACCCCAAAGTCTTTGTTTTTGGCCAGTAACACCATCTTAGGCCCTTTAAGTCTCACCATAGACATTAGGCTGGTAGTTCTGAAATAGTTTCTCTTACCACAGGTCTAAATATCAGAAAGTGGTTGAGGGTGCCCACAAGGCCGGGTCATTGCGTGCCCTTCCTCGTGTGAATTCCGAACATTATGCAATAAGTTTCGAGGATGACAGGTACCCTTTTTTTTTTGTTTGAGTCCCATTTTTAAAGATTGCTCAGTACTAGTTTGACTTTTTTTTTTGATAAAAAAATTTCACAGGTTTACTGCATTTGGAACAAAATACACTTTGCAGTTTGCAGACGGGGTCATTTCTGAGAGTCAGCAACTGATACACTTTCCTAGCTTGATAAGGTAACTCCCAAAATGTTTTGAAGCAAAAAATGAAATAAATAATGGATCCCAATGCCATGTCATTATGCCATTTTAGGGTTAATGCATTTCATAAACATGCACACGGGCGTTAGGGGGGATCAATTTGATGAATGTGCAAGGTTATGACAGTGGCATGTCATAACTCTGCTAACGGTGGTGCCTAACTGGACATTATTTTGTGATGGCCATGCTTCATGCGCTTAGTAGCAATGAAACATGTTTCCTAAGTTCTGTAGGAAACGAAACCTTTCCTAAACGTTTCATACCTTTGAAACCTTTCTTTAATCAGCTTTTTTTCAAGACATTAAATTTTGGGAGTCTATTCATTGAGTTTTCAAAAATTCCAGGCACCACTTGAAGTGTATTCATTGTTTTTAAGCTAAAATGATGCCTATTTTAATCCTTGTATGTTCTGTACGGCACTTGGGTATTAAAGAATGCATATACAAGTCTTTTGGAGCTGAAAAGCCTCCCCCCCCCCACACACACACAGGAAATGTCTGGGATTTGTAGGAAATATTTCGTAACATTTTGGAAACACCTGGTAACTATGTTCATGCGGTGTTGTATGTGTTCATTTCCAACTTGCTAACCAACACTTCCCAACGTAGTTATCAACGGTCTTGGAAAGGGTTGGCTGGCAAGTTGAGATGCAAACGTCTTAATGGGGTTGGCAACGGCTTTTCCTGGGCACTTTGCCAGTGCCAAGGTTGGACAGCTATGGTTTAAGGTGTATTGCATTTTTTTTTTGTGAAACTCTTAATAATGAATAACATCCTTCTATTGGGTTTTCTTGCAGGCTAGCAGAGGAAGTGGGTCTCGAATACATAGAGCTACAAAATTTACAGGAGTTCTATGATGATTACCGGTATCTCTCCTAACTGTCAAGCTACAGTCGGTTTACTCTCCAAAGCTATCTAAAGTAGATTCAAGCTGTTTGGCTGTGTTGACACCATAGTCATAAGAAACATTCCGAAATGGGGGGTCTTCAGGCGAGAATACCCATTTCAGGGGTTCCTGCGTCCGAAATGCATTTCAGCTGTCTTCCCATTTGCCATTTTCGAAACAGCGCATTTCTCCTGTGTCAGTCAATTTTTCTCCCTAATAATAGCTGCCACTTCCCCCCTCCTTTCTCCTTTTATCTCTCGTGTGTTTTTTTCCCTTCATTCCTTTCCATTCTCTCCTCCTCCTCCTATCCCCTTGCTTGTGTCGTCCTTGCTGATGTGTTGTCCCCTGTTTCAGCTCTCTTAGACATTCTGTCTCTTGAAACTATGGTTGAAGCTCTCAACAATTTGTGATATCTGCTGGCTCAGCTTTTGCTTTTTGTTTTTTGTGTTTGTTGAGAGTAGCATACAGTTTTTGGATATCTTGCGGGCAACATGTGCAAACCTGGTGGATCCGAAGGGCAAGCTTCCGCAGTTTGCTCATGATATACTAAGTAAGGCATCGTAACATTTACTATATCTGTTTTCCGCAGTGTTTGATCTTTTCAAACAGCTTTTTAATCTAAGCGTTTCAAGGGTTTTTTAAAGTTTGGCTGGTTTCGGGCATCTTTTGATATGATTTCTGGTGACAAACAGTTTGGCTGGTTTCAGGCATCTTTTGAAATGATTCTGGTGACAAACAGTTCGCTTGTCATGGATGCAGGCTTATATACAACATTCATCTTCAAAAAGGCAGACCAATGTGAGCCGGATTTCATGTTGAGCCCCTTGCCGCTTGCAGACGAAGATCAGCTAGAAACATGTTCTGAAGAGGCTTTTGATGGCAACATGGCACCTCACCAGGAGCACTGTTCACCAGGAGGTGAACAACACATCACCTCAGCGAGGAGATTACCAGTTGAATTTTCTATTCAGAATGAGGGTAAAGAAACCCCTGACCGGAGATCAGAGGAAGATAACAGAGGCTTCCCTGCAATGATTCAGCCGGAAGGCAATTCACACACGTCTCGCCCAGGGGATGGATGTAAAGATGATGGACAAGATCTGCATTCAAGCTGCTATTCAAAGCAGTCAGATAAATGTGACAAAGAGGAGGTGGCATTTGATGCTAAAGCTGCTGCCGACAAGGTGAATGTAAACGTTGGCAGGCCAGGAACAGAAGAAAGAGAGGATATCGAAAAGCAAGTTTTTGACAAAAGCTCGGAGTTGGAAGGTGGTCATCTGACCGAGCTTCCCAAAAACCTGAGGCAGGGTCTGTCTGATAATTTCCGCCAACACCATCGGGTGTCCATGGAGATGGAGCAGAATCAGGATGTCTTAGAAGGCCAGTGTGAAGTGCCTCGACTACATGGCACACCTCTGGGCGTTGATTCGAGAAGTCCACTAGGTGACGTAAAACAGTGCACAGGTTTGGCTGATGAAGCAGGTGGCTCACAGCTGTACTCAGAAAATGGGGATGAATTGATGAGAGACTTGTGCAAAGGAAACCCTTCTTCTGTAGCAGATTTGAAAACGGGAGAAATCATGAAAGAGCAGAAAGAAGAGAGCAGCTTTGAAAATCAAGCTTCAGAGGCAAATCTAGTTAAGAAGTGTGACTTAGCTGCTGCTTCGGGGGAACATGCTTTGGGACCAAGTAAGTCAAGCCCTCTTATGGAGGGTTTTTCCACCCCTCCTTTAAAGAGCACAAGCTCAATGGAACATGAGTTTGAAGAGCAGAGAAGAAGTGATTTACAATCGGCTGGGAGTGAGAGTGGAGACCCGACACACTCCAACAATGAAGTGCATGCAAAGGATGCTGAAATTCGGACACCGCCCAATGTACGGGCAAAGGTATTGCTGGGCACCAAAAATAATGAGGCTGAGGGGGAATGGCATTCTCATAAGCATTCTACAGGGAGAATTGACACTTGTGGCAAAGAACAACCCTGCAGTGGTATCAGTAAGCGCTCTTCATTTGGAGGCTCGCAGTCAGGGTTGACATCTGGCCAGCAGCGGTATCGTGGCACGCAACCTTCAAGTAAGCCACATCATCATCATTCATCATACTCGGAGGAGAAGCAGGAGTACTTTCAAGGATCCCGGCATAACCCACATACTTCTCACAACCCCAAGGTGTCTAGGGACCGAGGTGGCGATCACAGGAGTGAGCATTTATCCCCTAACCAAAGAGGTGATAGCCACAGAGGCCGTTCTCGAAATGCCCACAATAGCCCAAGTTTCGTCCCATTCCTTCACTTTGTGCCTCAAACAGAGTTCCCTATCTTTCAAAGTCCTAATACCCCAGGTATTTTGGGGCCAGGTCCCCCACCACTCCGATTGCCAGAGCCAATCGGTCCTTTCTGGCCAATACCTCCTCTAGAGAGGAGACCCCCCCCAAAAATCCGGTCGTCTCGAAAACTAGGGGGTGATCGGGAAGCATTCGGGAACCGAGGCCGAAAAGAATCACCAAAAAGACATTGGAAGGACTCCCCACCTCCAGGAACAGAAAGCTAATGATTGATGGACACAGAGAGTCCATCTCTTCTTAGGTGTAGAAACCATCTCCTTGAGGGGTTTCATGGCATGTCATGATGTGAGCTTATGGTCTGGGGCATTGTGAGTAGTCTCATGAAGTTAAGCTTGCACTTTCCCCGCCAAGCTTGGAGGAAGATAACTTTGCTTCCATGCATTTGCATGGTAAATGGTGTGGTGCCAATGCATAGGTACTCAAAATCTAGTGCTGCGTTCCATTCTCAGATCATCCAAATGGTGAAAAGTTGAAAGTGGGTGAGAGGATGGATCGTTTCCATGATATAGATATAACCCCCCACCTCCTTTTGGGGATTGACAACATGGGTAGGGATGTGCCCATAGCATTGTAACGTACACACGATGGGAGTGGATAGTCCAAAGCTCTGTGAGTAAACTCTCACGAAGTCAAGATTGCCGCTCCCTTAACCTCCTGGTACATATTGATTTGTGGTGTTTTTGCATTCTTTTATTAAGGAGCTGTTTAGTAGCATCAGTTGATAGGATCTCAAAGCTAGTGGTGGTTCAAAGCAGCTTGTACTCTCAGATGGTGTCTAGAAGTTCAAACAGCATGGATGTTCTTATTAGGGCAGGAGATGTGCCACTGTTTCAATATGGGTATCGATAACATAGTCTGGCTTGACAAGGAGTTTTTCCAAGGGTACCAAGCAAGTTCATCCATATTATGTTGATCTTGCAACCTCCAATTCCAAGGGGCTTAAATTGAATGATCCCTTTGAATGCATACGGGAATTATTTTTCTTGGATAACTTCAGTAAATCTTGACTATTCAGGGTGTGGTTATCTTTTTGGTCGATCAGAGTAAACCCATCAAAAAGATCATCACACCTCTAAGAAGACCATTAGTTTAAAGAACTTGAAAGATTATAGATAAAAAGTGAACGAAAAGATGCTCACTAAGTGTAGTCCCATAGATTTTTCAGAGTCAAATAATTGAACTTCAAATTTAAAAGCCAAATGGAAGTCCTAGGGCTTGATAAATTCAGGGAGGCCAAGATCTTGTGTTGTGGATAGGTAATTTTTAAAGGAGTAATGTATGCCTAATCAATTGAACTGTAGCCAAACCCTGGTGCAATGGTTAGTACTTCTATTTGGTACTTTTATTGCCCAAACTTGGTGATATTGAGGGGAGTCTTGAAATTATCGAGCTCGAAAGCTGTGTAAATATACAGGAATTCAAAACTGGATGGAGAAATCACGCATGAATGCAGTCTACAAAACAGTCACTTGCAAAAAACAGTAATTCTTGATGCTTTTATTCTTGTAAGCATTGTCATTGGTGCTTCTTGTTGTTTATTGATGCCAACTTGATTCTAATGTCCAACCCTTAATGAGTGGAAGCCAAGTCTCAGAAGTGTGGTGTGGTGATTTGACATACTGCGTGGGCTTGATGAGTTGACTATGCTTGGTGCAAACCCACATCTGGGTTAGTATAAGGGGCCTCCATGGCCTCTCCACATTCCATTCTCTTAGTCGTGCATTAACACCTTTTAGAAGGCCATCATCTCCCATTTGGAAGAGGATGCAAGATGGCTTGCCCAGTTGCCCAATGTTTCCCGACGAGTGTGTGTTATATGTATGTATGTATAAGTATGTGTATGCTAACGCACTTGTATGTGTGTGTGTGTTTGTGTTGTGTGTGTGTTATAACTATGCACACGCATGCACATATTAATACACATGCACATAACACATGTTTATATCAAAACTGTATACACAGTTTTGATAATACACACGTGTTTATGTCAAAACTATACACATATATGTATATATCAAACTATATATACACACACACAAATATATACACATACATACACAACCATACACACAACCATATATACAAATTTAATATTTATATACTAAAACTATGTATACATATACATATATATATACACACACACATTTTTTTTTGCTGCATATATATATATATATATATATATATATATATATATATATATATATATATATATATATATATATATGATCTTTTTGGGCACATTTGTATATATATATATATATATGTGTGTGTGTGTGTGTGATCTTTTTGTGCACGTGTGTGCGTATATGTGTACATGTGTGTACGTGCACGTGTGTGCATGTGTTGTTAATCCCATTTCACATGTTAACTATTGCTCACGCTACTTATGAGAGCAAGAAATAAGTGTTATGTAACAACATTATAAACATCTAATTGTTACGAGAGGTTGGCCATGTTCAAACTCTATTTAGGTAACTTTTGAGTTTTGGGTGTCCAAGTGTGAATAAAGGCTAGTTGTATATGTCATTTTCTCATAATGTAAAATCTTCCTTTGCACCGATTTAGTTTATGCTATCTACTTGATGTCTCTAGCTTGTGGTATATGTGTGTGAGAGTTGAGAGAGGAGGTATTATTCTTGGTACATATGCATTTTTTGCTTAATGTGTGAGAGTGAAGAGCGAGAGGAGCGTGTCGTTGAAAGATGGAGTATATAGCTTGCATGATGATGGATTGGAAGAGAGAAAGAGGAGCTTCAGACTTTAAGAGGCTTGAGCTGGGGAGAAAGAAAAGTTTTCCACACAAGTTGCATTCTGTTCTTAACTGTGAATGAGTAGCGTTCTAGGAGGTTTAAGTGAAAAGGCTTGTGTGAAAATCTCTTTTTTCATGGAGTGCAAAAATTTGACATGAAAATCCTTTTTCACAATGTGAAAGTCTGACGTGAAAATCTATGTTTCATGGTGTGAAATAAAATTTGATTTGTGGATAATGTTATCAGATTAATGTCCTATTCTTAGCCATGCAATTTCTAACATTCCGATGAGAATCTTGGGGAGATTTTCATGGTGTTAAAAACATTTTTCACGGTATGAAATTGCAAGTTTTGCTTACGGGTGTGAATGTGTGTGCAGCTTACAGATTTGATTTCTTGTGGGTATTGTTGATTCATCCAAATTAGGTTCTTAAACAAGGGGTTTATGATTTTAAGCGCAATGAGACCTAATTAACACAATATATAGTAATTTTTAAAAATTTCATTCTCTTGACTCTATTAATGAAAAAATACATGGATTAGTATTAGTGAAAATCAAGAGTTTCTTACAATTTTTAATGATTTTTTGCTTGATTGCTCTTTCCTAATTCCTTGCTATCCTACTCTATTTTGCAAGAAAAAGAATAAAAAGCAAACCAAAAGTTAGATCTAACCTCTAGACGTATCATAAACACTTTCTTAAATCTCTTAGATTTGAAGTTGTTGTATGCAACAATGCATTCTAAATGTATCTTGCTAGCATGTTGTTTTGGGAATTTAAAAAAATAAAAAATAGATTTACTATAGTTCTAAAGGAAAATACTATAATAAAATCAGAAAAACAATTTTCTTTTCTTTTTCTCTTCTTCTTTTTTCACTCACCTTTCCAACCATATGTGGGAAGTGAACACATCACTCACCACACTAGGCTATTATGGAATGCTCTTTAGAACAAATCAAAGACGAAGGCTATAGAAGCACAATGGTGCTCCTCGGTGATGGTATCAAAAATGTTATGGCCCACTCCGACTTTATCTTGAACTCTCTCATTCATAGAGAAAACAAGAACAACAAAGATGCAACATGTCATGGGGTACTTATCACGCCGACTCGATTATAGTCCACTGGGTAGCCACACACTCCTCTCTCTCACACATATGGTAGCTACACACAAGCATAAGGATGGAGTACAGAAGCAAGTGCAAGACTCAATTACACAATGGGAGGGTGTGTTACATTATGAGGGAAACTGACTTATATACAAGACTCAATTGCACAATGGGAGTGTGTTGCATTATGAGAAAATTTGACTAATATACAAGACTCAATTACACAATGGGAGAGTATCACTAAGCAATCAACATCTCTATCCAAGGAGAAGAGAATCACTAAGCAATCAATATCTCTATCCAAGAAGAGACCTAATCTAGTGCTTAAATTGTAGGCAAAACCAAATGCCCACACTTTTAACCTAGATAACTACTTTATTGTGCTCATTGCATGCACTTGTAAAATCATGATAACACTAGCATGTGTTGATACCCTTATATACAACTATTAGCCCAATTGCATGCACATGTTAACCCATTTTGGGATTAAATGGTGTTGCTACTAATATTCTACATCAAAGAGCAAAGACAAACACACTAAACGGATGTATGATCAAGCTCCCACTCCAAGAGCATGTGGTGATATCAAGCTAAGATGAACCCCTGTGATGTACTTCACATGTATCATGAGATTAAGCAAGAAATAGACCACTTATGAGCCTTGGTGATTAGCTTTAAATACAATATTAGATAATTTGGAAAAAATCTCACACTTTCGGAATCAACTTTTCAATATAGTTTTGGCCATGTATTGAGCATACTAACTTGAAATTTGCCAGAGATTTTGGATTTAGATTCTACTCTTAAAGATCGTTCCAATGATATGTCACATGACAGGGTTTTGATAATATCTTGGATAGGTCACTATGATCCCATTTTTCAAATGGGAATGGGATTTTTTCCAAATTATCTAATATGGTGTTTTTATCTTTTCTAGTATGGTTATACTTAACTTGTCTATAGTCATGTTATTTACTTATTTTCCATGAGCTCCTGAATCACGCTGACTTAAAACTCGAGATAGTGCAGTCGAAGATGGAGATTTGGTATCATTAGGTTGAGGTATTTCCAACATGTTATCTTTAAATTTTATGGCCATTTTGTAACAATCATTACAAAAAACATAGTATGCTAGATAACACCAAATAATCATGAGTCACACACTCCCTTGACAATAGCTTACTGCCACATTGCTATTATGGTATTGTGTCACTAGACTTCATTGTCACCACTTTGTGCCATTCGGTATGATTATATTCTTAAGCCTAGTAAAATTAAATTTATCCCTGGGCTTCAATGTTATGTACCATTTATGTACTTTCCCATCTAATTTTAGAAAAAAGAATGGATTTTTGTTAGGTTATCCATGGCCCCACCAGTTTCATAGACTAGAAAAAAATCTCTAAATGATAGTAGATAGGGTCTCCATCACCCACCATGAGCTTTTGCATACATTTAGAAATGTTAAAGGGCTTGATTTATGATGTCCTTAGTGGCTGTGGAATCATCCCTAACTTTGTAGCAACCCCCTACCTATTTCCTCAACCATTCTTAATAAATCAACTAGGGTTCTAGCTATGGGGCCGATCTTGGGTGACCACCTAGATTTGGTCTCTATGTGTTGGTCTTATTGGTGGTAATACACCTTTCCTCTTCCAAAGTTACGTCCAAATAGGAATGTGATCAAACCATCACCCCTAATATTAATAGAGTTTGTGCTCCTCGACTTTCATCTTGATTTTGTAATAACATGTCACACTAGGAATTCAGGGTCAGTCAACAATTGGTCGATGCCTGATTTGGTATAAAATTGTTATGTGTATTTCTTTAGTCTGTCATGATTGGGTTGCACAACCTCTTTTTGAGTAGTTGACTCCCAACCCTCCCTAGACGCTAGATTTTTGAGTAGTTGGGTTCCACAACCTCTTTTTGTGAGTAGTTCAGTCCCAAACCCCCTATTTATTGAATTAATTCTTAACTCAAATGCTTGAGCAAGATCTTGAGCATGGGCTTGCAAATATTTTGGTTCTAGAACCCAACATTGTCTAGGGATTGTAGAGCCTCTACATCCCTCATTTTAGCATTAGCTCAGCTCAAATATAAGCTTTGCTTCTTATGCTCTAGCATTTTGGTTCTAGAACCCAACATTGTCTAGGGATGATAGAGCTTTTACATCCCTCCTTTCAGCATTAGCTCAGCTTAAGTCTAAGCTTTACTTCTTACGCTCTAGCATTGTCATTTGTATTTGAGCCTCTCTGATATCTTCTTCCAACTCCCTCTCTTTCATAGTGGGGGAGAGCACATTTTTAGTCCTAAGAGCATTGGCATCATCCCTCCTAATCCGAGGAAAGATTTGAGGTTTTGAAAGGCATAAACAAGGGTCTTCCCTTGCATAGATACTATTGGTGGAGGGGTTCAATTTGTGTACCTAGCCCACCTGAAACATTCATTAGTCCCACCTCTCATTGCTTGATCATAGTCCGATAATTGAGCTTCTTGATCAATTTTTGATTAAAACCCAAATAACCCTTTAACATTATAAAAAAGGCTACTTAATTTTATGGAAGAAGATGCAATCCTCTTACCAACTTGCTCCTCAACACTCTAGGAGGTTCTTCCATGGATGCCTCACAACTTGTGGTTTAGAAAGATTCTTATACACTTAATTGACTCCAAGGTGAGTAATGCAACAAAACAAGAATAATGGGTAATTTGACGCACTATCATCTGGAGCTTGCATGTAATGAGTTTGTGATAGATAAAACACACACTCACAACACAAGGTGAAGTACATGAGTTACTGCAATGCTTTTGGGCTTTGGATTGGTCACACGACATGAGAATCATATGGTTCTCACATCTGCACACTCTCACAATTTTCATGGCTATGAGAATCAAATATGGTTCTTATACCTACATTCTCATGGTCTGAGAATGCATGTGATTTTCATGGTTGTGAGAATCAATTGACTGATAAAACACTACTTATAAATTTTATAATTAAGCTTATTTTTAATGGATTATGATTATGATCTTGCTTCAATTATGAGTACGTTAAGTCCACGATCACTATAAGGACACAACTAGGATGGGTGATAGTAGCTTTTTTCTCCACATAGTTTTGAATATTTTGGCTATACACATAGTTAGAGTTGTTGGGAAAGGAAAGATGGGCTACTTGGCCATGCTTATAGGGACTCCATAACACACGCATGTGCACCTAGGATTCATGCATAGAAACAAAAAGAAATAAGGAAAGTTGGGCTACTCGGCCATGCTTATAGGGACTCCATAACACACACATGTGCACCCAAGATTCCTCTTTGAGTGTATACATGCATAGAAACAAAGAGAATAAGGAAGCTTGGGCTACTTAGGCCTAACTTAGGGACTCAAAACACACACATGTGCCCCTAGGATTCCTATTTGAGTGTATACATGCGTAGAAACAAAGACAAATTGTCTCAAATTCCCATGTGCCCCCAAAAGTACACATGTAAATGTCCCTAAGCCCAAGTGCCTAGGCCCCAATCCCCATGTGCATGTGCACCCAAACCTACTTCATTACAATTGGTCTACACTCGAGAAATATCATCAATCATCATCACTACTAGGAACTGGTAAGGATGTGAGAGTTTTCCATGCTTGTGCACCATCTATGGTCTTTTGCTTGACCTTCACATTGGTGGCCTCCCTAGCGATATGTGTAACAATAACTTTAATGCTAATTTTTGATGAGGCCATCACAAACAATATAAAGGAGGGTTATGGGTGGTGTGCTCTTCTAAGAATTCTAAGCTAAATGGTGCTTAACAAAGTTGTATGGAGGCTATCTATATATTTATAATAGTGGGAGAGGTGTACTCTTCTTTTGCACCAAACAAAAAACAATACATTTCTTCTTTTTTAATGTCAATGATAAAGGTATCTTCCATGAAATCCTACATCCCAATAATGAAGGTAATTTTTCTTACTTTTTTGGGGAAGACCGAGTATGCCATGAAGAAAAATGAACAATACAAAATTGAATAGGATAATATAGCTGCCAATTGCGGGCAAGATATAATTTTACTCCCGAAAAGAAATCGGAGTGCCTCTCACTGCTTCCACCACCAAAATCTGCAATGGTTGACGAACTTAGAGCTTTTAATGTTCCGGCCCTCTCCATCAACTTCGTTATTGTAGGGCCTGATCCATGATATTTACCTTGCATGAATGCATGTTTCTTTGTGGATTGGAAGAGGGCATTAACAAGATCTAAAACAGCAACATCATATAAAGAGATGGTTCCCTTGAAACCCTTTCCTGCTAACCAACTTGCATGTTTCGTTTCTGCTAGATTGGTGGTCGGCATGTGCAAAAAAGTGCCATTGTCCACCTTCTATAACAAAGGATTAACTAATGAGAATCAAAGTTGTAAGCTCCAACCACATTCCGTAACAAAATATTAGATTAATAATTTATATTAGATTATATTGCAAATGCAAGCTATTTGTTTTCAAATCCAAGACAGTAATACTTACCCCTACAAGGTGCTTTCTCTAATGGTGATATCTAGTATGCCACCAACTAAGCCAATAATCCATGGAGGCTGGTAAGTTTGCATCAGTGACTTTATCATTCATCCACCATGATCTAATGTGTCTATATTTCAAGAGTATCTCTTCTTCACTCAATGCACAATGCCACTAACAACATAGTCGCTTGTGCTCTTCTTGAAAATTCTTAACTACATATTGTACTGTATGGATGTTTAAGCTTTGTTCCCAATGAAAAAGATAGGAATGCTCATGACCTTCTAATATATTATCTAGTCCATTATTATATATTTTCCTAACTGCCCTCCAATTGGCTCCAGCCTCATTAGCCACACCACCACCATGAAGCCAAAAAAATCTAGTTTGGAAAAGTCTTTTTGCACCAAAACATTGTTAATCATTTTTCAGAAAAGAACTTGTGCCATTGTGTCCTCTTTCATTTCATAAGTCACAATTGATGGGCTCTTGTAGGCTGCATGCCATCATATAACAGTTGGAAAATAAGTTTAAAATTTTGAAGAATTTGACAAGACCAAACTGTACCTTGGATCATATACATGTCTAGCCATTGTTGTCCATCCTTGCATATGCCTGATGTGATTAGAACAAACCCAAGCCCTCCTCAAATCATCATCTCTTGTTTGGCATATACGGCTCACCAGATCCAAACCCTATGCGGCCCTGTGTGGTTGACATTTTAAACACATAACACCGCTTTAACTTGTCCAAAGCTTGCCTAGGAAAATGACTACCATGGAAGAACTCAAAAGCGCATTGTCTCTTTAATTCTAGGATATTGGACTTTGCTCCTTGCACTAAACCGTTGATCCTAGAAGCACATACCATCCTTTTGAATCTACAAGAGAATTGGACAACTTAACAAACTATGTAAACTTAAGTTGACAAGAATAATCAAAAAATTATAATCAATATGGAATACGCATTATCTTTGACATTGAATTAGGAGATGCATGTGTTCCAATAATAGCGACAACTCCATGTTGCTAATATTTGATCCATGCTTCGTATGCCTCTCCTGAGGACAACTGTATCCAATACAAGTTGTTTGGTAATATCCATTTGTATCTTCCTTGGACCACTTGTAGCCACCTCTGAAATTGCCTCTTGCACAAGTTCTCTTATCTTTTGCAATGCCTGCCTTGATGTGCCCCTTCGCAGCACTGCATGCAACTACTCCCCTTGATGTATCATCAATCTGGTCATATGTGGTTTAGTAGGCATACAATAGTACACCATAGCACCACACATTCTTCTACATACAGGTTTGTTCTTGCAGTAGAAACAAGCTAGAGAGCCATATCTATCCATTGTTAAGCCCAGTGAGGGAAGCTTCTGTGTGATCTTGCCTATTATTTTGGAAAATTACAAAGTCCCAATAAATACTCATATTAATTAAGGTTTACTTTAATTGAGCCAAGACAATAAGCTTACCAATCCGTGATATTGTATTTGGTGTGCCGTTCATAGTTTTGTTTCCACACAAGGCATCAGTGCACTTAAATAAGCCTCCACATGAACTCTTTCGTACTACTCTGGGAAACTTCACATGACTCTCCATAGGTTTCACCCAACAATGGCCATCATGTGCTTACTCCATTACTTGCATTGGAGAGACTGAAGGATCACGTACATTCGGTAACTCAAAAGCCATTATAGATTTGAGGAATCTCTTCTACCTTCACAATATGCGTGCTTTCTAACAACATTCTACAAAGAATACCTACATGATATTCCTCAGACGATAAGTATTTGACCACACTCTTCTAAAGTGGTGTACTTGTGGGAGAATCTTCTATTGTAGGATTAATAATGACTTGCTTTTGGTGTGCTTGATGTAGTCTTGCTTGACTCTCCTATTTATTGGAACAACCAGGCATTCTGTTATTTTATCTTTATCAAAGATATAACATAGTTCCTCTCTAGTGGTTCTAGCTGACTCGATAGATATAAGATGATCTACACACACCATCATCTTGTGGTTTGATTGCAAAACTTTCAATCCAGAATGAGGATATAACATTCCATTAAAATCATCAGGCTTAGTATTATAAAAATGTCTTTGCACAGTTCTAACAATAGGAGCAATCTGCAAACCTCCTATAAAAATGTAAAGAGTTGTGTTCTCCATGTTAAATGAAGAAAAAAACAGACTAAAAGAAGATAGGAGAGAAAGAGATCTCTATTTTGCCAAGCACCATATCTCACAAAATCAACTCACAAACACATAACAAACTAATGAAAACGAATTCGAATTTTAAACACTAAAGCTATACATATTAGAATAAATTGTAAAAAATATATTATTTTTTTAAAATTATTATTTCTGACAAACATAAAAACATTATACAAAATCTAAAATTAGTTTTCAATAAAATTAAATTTAATAATAAATGCTTACATAACTAACTCCCATTAATATAATTACTTTTTTAACTATCTTGAATTTTCATGAATACATGTAATTTGTACGTGATGGTCATATTGTTCATAATTTTGAATAATGATGTCTCCTTTTTTGAGAGAGAGAGAGAGAGAGAGAGAGAGAGAGAGAGAGAGAGAGAGAGAGAGAGAGAGAGAGAGAGAAGAGAGAGAGAGAGAGAGAGAGAGAGAGAGAGATGTGGTCACCCTAAGTGAGAGGAGGGTCCCCTCACCAAAGGGTGACGTCGCCCTTAGTGGGAGGGGACGTCCCATCACAAAGGGTGACATTACCCTTAGTGGGGGGACCCTACCCTCACTAAGGGCGATGTCGCCCTTAGTGAGGGTAAGGACGATATCACTAAGGGCGACGTCACCCTTAGTGAGGGTAAGGGTAACCTCACTAAGGGTGACATCACCCTTAGTGAGGGTAGGGTCCCCCCACTAAGGGTGACGTCGCCCTTAGTGAGGGGACCCTCCCCTCACTTAAGGCCACCACACCTCTCTCTCTCTCTCTCTCTCTCTCTCTCTCTCTCTCTATGTGTGTGTGTGTGTGTGTGTGGACCATGATCGCCCCTCTCTCTCTCTCTCTCTCTCTCTCTCTCGCTCTCTTGAGACCGCCTCTGTGTGTGTGTGTGTGGACCGTGATCGCCCCCCCCCCCCTCTCTCTCTCTCTCTCTCTCTCTCTCTCTTGCCTAATTCTCTCCTCTGCCCCTCTCTCTCTCTCTCTCTCTCTCTCTCTCTCTTCTCTCTCTCTCTCTCGCGCCTAATTCTCTCCTCCGCCTCTCTCTCTCTCTCTCTCTCTCTCTCTCTCTCTCTCTCTCTCTCTCTCTCTCTCTCTCTCTCTCTCTCTCTCTCTCTCTCGCCTAATTCTCTCCTCTGCCTCTCTCTCTCTCTCTCTCTCTCTCTCTCTCTCTCTCTCTCTCTCTCTCTCTCTCTCTCTCTCTCTCTCTCTCTCTCTCTCTCTCTCTCTCTCAAACGCCTCCCCTTCTCTTTGTTCCTTCCCTCTCTCTAACCCCAAAAATTTTCAAGCCCTAAATTTTTTTATATTTATAGCTTTCCCTGTATTTATAGCTTTCTCTCTATTTATATCTTTTTCTCTTTTTATATCTCTTCTTCCTTTGTTTATAACTTCTTGGTTTCTTTCTTTTTTGTTCACTTTGTTTGTTCGATCTCTTTCTCTCCTCTTTTAATCTCCTTTTGAGTAGTCTTATTTTGCAATCCTCTTCTGAGCTCCTCTTTTCTACATGGTGTCTTCCCAACTCGAAAGAGGGACACATGTGTTCTTAATGTTCAACGGTACCAAAGTAGCTATATTGGGACCATGTTGTACGTAAACCCCATTGTGGTGGATACCGTCCATGGCATTCCTTTACTGTGCCTGGTCATGTTGGCGTGCCGATTGAGGATGTCAAAGTGGGAGAAGTGCCTCTTTCTTTTCCCCTCAAAGATGGTGGTATTAGCACGTTAAATCAAACCATAGGCTACATCATTGTATGGCCAGCAAGTGATTGCGTAAGTGTTGTTATATCTCTCTCCCACCTTTTTAGTTATGCTCTTTTTTTGGTTTTTCTGAGAGAGTAATGGATAGTAAGCGATCGCGTTAGTGTTGTTATCTCTCTCTCCCACCTTTGGAATTATGTTCTTTTTTGGGTGGTTTTCCTGAGAGTAATTTGTAGCAAGCGATTGAGTAATTTGTCTTATATATGTCGATGTATTTAGATTGATCCAAACACATCAAAGGAAACCCCACATCCAAAGCGTGCCCAATGCCTAAAGAGCACACCTATTGCTGCAAGACAAGCAAGCCAAGAAGTGACAAGTACGAAGAAGAGGAGAAAAATAGTACAAGAAGATGATGATGATTATGAGACTCCTTGAAGAAATCCACCACGCTCTTCAAAAAAAGGTGCTTCAAAATTCATGAAAGCAAAAAGGGAAGTAGGAGAGGTGAAGGAAACTAAAAAAGAAGGTGAGAATGAAGACCACTTCATGGTGACACATGCAACTCGTTTGCAACTAGAACTCCTATAGGACAACCTAAATAGAGTAAAGGTAATTGTTATCCACTTTTTATCAAATCTTGCATAAGGTATTTTTATGGCTCCCAAGCACAACCTATGTGTATCCACTCCTTTGCCATCTATTCCCTTGTGTAGACTTGTGCCTAACCCCTCTATACGAAGACTGCAGTTTAGGCACAAGAAGCTGGCAAGGGAATTCTATGCAAATGGCTATGTTGCTGATCAATGCAGGTTCATTTGCTCTATCTCCTCATCTTATAATCTTATTAAAGAAGTAACGCAAAATGATGTTAGTGCATGGGATGACTATGGTGAATGAAAAATGAGGAGTTTGAGAATGTGATCAAAGGCACGGAGTGGGTATTTATGAGTAACAAAATGTTTTATGTGTGGGAACAATCATCGCGTTGTGGCATGGATGGAGGAGATTAATAAATGTGTCATATTAAATTGCTTACTTTTTGAATGCGGTGTTAAGTTTTTTAAAATAAATTTAGGACTAATTAGATTCACACTGATTGTAGCATTCAAGAATATTGTATCAAAGCATCCATGTGTTGACGATATCCTTATTGAATTCAATGAGGATAGCGAGGAGGAGGTCCTCACAATCAAAGCTTTCTTTAATAGGTAATAGAACATACACATTACGAGAAAATATGTCTTAAGTATGTTTGACATGGGAAGGTCCAAGTGTAGTATGTTTTATCTTTCATCATAACTTATAAATTTTTTTGCCATAGAATGAATGAAGTGGGCTATGTTTCTTCATCTCTTGTGGACAAAGTGTGCCTCATTAGGGCGCTTGGATTAACAAATAAAGAAACAATTATGAAGCACACTAGAGCGACGAACAAGGCATGGATGGAGAAGCATGCCTCGACGTAGAAAAAAAGGGTCACCCATCCTGGTACAACTGCGAGCTTTTAGAAAATTCCCAAATAGTATTCCAGGTAAATCTTCAATCTTATAACACTTGAAATGTATGATTAACATTTACATATTGTCAAACTAATGTTGTAACATGTAAATAATAGGACGAGTACCTTGCCCACCCAAGATATTGATCCCCTAGTAGATAGCTTGCCTGCAAATGAGTTCGAACAGAAATGGAGAACTGCATTTTATAAAGATGAAAGAAAGTGGAGGCATGCTACAAGGCCGCTGGTGGTGATTGTTGTAAACCCTGCACAAGGAGAAGGTTTCTTTGAGTAAGAAAGCCTACACTCTTCCCTCTTTGTCTATTTGGTAGGCAAAGACATTTTATGGTTTTAATGTTGTGGTTTGATTTTGGTGTTGTGTTTTAGAGACGACTAGTGTTAATTAATTGGGATGAGAAAGCGGATTGTTTGACAGAGGATAGCTTGGCATCTAGCTCATTGCTAAATGACCAGAAAGCATAGATTTTAGATATTTTGATTGATGGTTGCCCACTAGGAAATCTAGCCAAATGTTGACTGGATCCTCAAGAGGTATCATATATGTTTCGGTTATTGACTCCCAGTCACTTTTAGAATCATTCATTTTGATTTTTAGCCCTTAGCTCATATTCTCCTAGAGAAATTTTAGGTGTACATTTATTCATCAAAGGTTAATCAAGAGTTTGAAAGTCATTACCTTGGTCCAAAACACTAAATGTGTATAAAGACGCAGTCAGTTGTTTACCCCTTCCCATTGGTTGTGTTGACATTTGTGTCTGATTTTCAAGGACACTTTTGGTTTCATTTTCTTCTTGCTTATCATTGCAATAAGCCAATGGCATCATTCCACCTTTGTACAACACCTTGAGTGCTCTCTAATCACCTTGTCTTAGAGGTTAAAGTTTCATTTGGCAAATTTGGCCTATTTTGAAAGGGAAATTGATAATCCTTGGGTTGGTCTCCTTTCTCTTGCATGAAGTGTTAGTCATAACCTCTATGGGGATGCCTAGTATTTTATTTTGGTATATTTTATTTTTGAAAGTGCTTTTTTCTATCATCTACTAGGATTAATGTGTTTATCAAGCTTTGTTCGCTAGTATGATGTGTCTACTAGGATTAATGTGTTTCATCAGCTATGTGCACTAGTGTGATATGGTCAAAATTAATGTGTTTAATCAGCTGTGTGTACTGACTAATATTATTTTAGATGAAGGAAATGATTGAGTGGTGGATTATGTGTTAATCATGGGTGGAATAAGTGCTAGACCACTATGGGATATTTTGGAAGATATGTGAACACCTTTTATGGTTTTATATTTAGGCATCAATATTTTTGTAAGGCTAAGGCCTCATATCTTTGTATATACCAAATAATATTTTATACTTTTGATAGGCCCAAGACTTTATATTAGTGTTTGCTATATTTTTGTAGAGCTTGCATGCTCATAAACTCAAAAGCACTTGTGCTTTGTTTTTGGAATTATCTTTTTGGAAAGCAAGTACTTTCTCTAATACATATAAATATGGAAGAGTGGTCCAAGGGCCACACTCTACCCAGGGGAGATTCAACCCAATCTTGTGTTGACGGTGACCTCTACTCTATCTCTCTCTTGTTTATTTTATTTGGTTTTTTAAGGTTTATGCTTTCAATTTGTGCAAGTATATGCTATGCTCTAATTTTTGTGTTAAGAAATTAGAATTCCTTCTCCAAGGGTCTTAAAGGTCCTGACATGAACATTTGGGAAGTCGATGTGGGGACTCAGTCCACCATTCAACCAGTCTCACCATCCTCTCCCATGTTTCTCTCTTGAAATTATCAGTTGGAGCCAATTCTTCTTCATTTGGTTGGAAGGGTGCACGTGCTTCTAATCCCTCTATCATGATATTTATAATCCTCATTTATTCTCTTGATTTGACCCTTATCAATGATATTTCTAATCCTTATTTTTTCTCTAGATTCAGCCCGAATCTTCTAATCTCTATTCAGTGACCTTAATCTATCACTAAAGCAAATTTAAATTATGCACATTATAGGAATTTCCTAGAAAGAGAAAATTTTAGTATTGACAAACTAGTTTCACATGAGTCTCATTTCCATCATTTCTTTTCCAAATATTTAGGATATGGATTCTTATATCTTAGGGTAGATAATGTGCAAATTCTAGGATAAATTTTTATCTGATTTACACCAAAAAGTTTAATTATCTAGGTTTCTCTACAAATATATTTTACCTTGTAAGTTTATCCAAAATAAACCTAATTCACTAATAAATCTACATATGTATGTGTGCTAGGGTTTCTCTCTCTCTCTCTCTCTCTCTCTCTCTCTATATATATATATATATATATATATATATATATATATATATATATATATATATATCCTAATTCTAAGGTAGGGTTAACTCTCTACAATAATGACTGCTTCACACCTAGGCTATCTCTCCTAATTGGTAGGGTTAGTTTTGTTAACCTAATCCCTTGGATTAATCTAGATAGACATAAATTTACACAGTCAATAATCAATAATTCTTAGTAAATATTAAGGTTCATATGATGCTAAAGGGTGGTCAATTAATCAATAATTCTTAGTAAATAGTAAGGTTCATATGATGCTAAAGGGTAGTCAATTAATCAATAATTCTTAGTAAATATTAAGGCTCATATGATTATAAAGGGTAGTCAATTAATTGTTTGGTTACCCTCCACCTCTCTCTCTTCACTCACACAAGTTGACAAATGTTGCATATCATGGCACTACCTGCCCTTTCCACTGATGAATGTGGTTGAAGTTCTACAAGCTAGCTGACAAAGGCTTTTATGACTAGTTTGCATATGGTGTAAATCTGTTTTGGAAACTGCAAAGCATACATTTTAAAATTGTACCTGCCATTTAGAATGTAGTTGCTACATCCTTTTGTATCAAAGGGAAGTGGTAGGTTAAGCACTTGGGTGTAGGCATGGGTAAAGGGGCGAGAGAAAAGAGAGAAGTTGGGACGGCTTTTGATTTTCTGAGATGAGAGGGGGTGTTGTGCATGTGTGGATAAATGAGGTGCACATGGGTGTGAAAAGGCAGGTGCTTCTTTTAATGAATGGATGCACATGGGTGTGTGTGAGTGAATGAATGTGCACACGTGGGGGGTGTACGTGTGTGCTCGTGCATGTGCAAAGGTGCATACACATGGGTATGTGAGTGAATGAACCTGCACACACGAGGGGTGTAGGTGTGTGTGCTTGTGCACATGCAAAGGTGCAGGCATGTACGATGTAAACGGGTGTAAGAGCATTTGCACATGCGAAGGTGAGTGCATGTGGGGTGCACATAGGTGTAAATGTGGAGAATCTTGGGTGCATGAAGTGTATTTGTACCTAAACGGGTGTAATGGTGCATACACAAGCACAAATGTGTGCATGCATGCATTAATGTGTATGCACAATGTGTAAATGGAAATACGAGTGTGCATGCAAAGGTGGATATTAAATGTGTGTATTGTTGAAATATACAAGAGAATAGGGTGTGTGTGGGAACAATCCCTTAGCAAGAGGCTGTAAAAGAGAATCTGTAAATGGATAGACATGCAAATGTAAATGTGTGTATTGTTGAAATATACAAGTGAATAGGGTGTGTGCGGGAACAAGCCCTTAGCAAGAGGCTGTAAAAGAGGATCTGTAAATGAGAGAGAAGCTGTGAAAAGGTGAGAGGTGTCTATTGGGAGAGAATAAAGGGTAGCATAGAAGGAGCTCTACTAGAGCAAGAGACCAAGGTCAAAGAGAAGAAATGGCTGGACTCAACAACTCGAGAGGAAAAAGTATTCTTCACCCGAGGAGGATTCTCATGAGAGGACGAGGATGAGGAAGAGGAAGAGTAGGAGGAAGGACCTTCACTTGCCACAACTGCGGGAAGCCACGACACATGGCAAGAGACTGCTATAGTTAACCCAGTGGAGAAGGAACGACATCGGCAAACTTCATGGAGGCTCCTAAAGGAAGTGGAGTCAGATCATATTTTCTGAGAGAGAGAGAGAGAGAAACCCCACAAGCCAATGTAGCCTGCCCCAACAGAGTAAAACCACCTCTGAGCCATCGATGATATAGGCCATGTGGTAGATGTATGTGTGAGCACTTTAGTCAAGGTCATGGGCACTTGTAGTAGCCTTGGACACATAGAGAGAGAGAGAGAGAGAGAGAGAGAGAGAGAGTGTCAAGGACTATGAGTTTAGGGACTTGAGGCACTGGTCGCGGGCTACCAAGTAAGAGGAAAACTTGGTATAGGGTCCAAGTGTGCTAGGATTATTCACTTGAGGGGAGGTGTTGAAATATACAAGTGAATAGGGTGTGTGCGGGAACAAGCCCTTAGCAAGAGGATGTAAAAGAGAATCTATAAATGAGAGAGAAGCTGTGAAAAGGTGAGAGGTATCTATTGGGAGAGAATAAAGGGCAGCATGAGAAGATTTAGGATGTGTGGAGATATTTTGGGAAGATATGGAGAGAATCAAGCAAAAGAGGTGGAGTGAATCAAGGAGAGATTAGTGGGATTAGATTCTTGGATGTAAACTCTATAAATTGAGGCATTGGCCTAATGAGAATTTGCTGGTTTTTGATTATCCGTCTACATTAAGCTATCAATTAATTGCTCACTAATTGCTCACTAATTGCATCTTAATCATCATCTAATCTCTTTATTTATGATATTGATTCTTGCATTTGATCCACCATAGCTCATCACATTGCTGCAATTTAACATGTATGGGGTGCATGCGTGTACGTATGCACGCACGAGTGTAAAGATGTGTGCATGCACATACATAAATTATTGTGGATACATGTGCGGGTGTAAGTGTATAGGGTGTCGTGGGTGTGCATGGATGAATGTGTGGTGAAAGTGTGTGTGCATATGCCTTTACGCGAGGTGAATGTGTGGGGTGATCATGTGTAAAATATGCAAGTGTGTGGGCATGTACAATGTGCGAATATGTAAAGGGGAGTACGATGAGCAGAGGTGTGGGCATGTGCATGCACATGTAAATGTGCATGTGCATGAGTGAATGTAGACATGCAACATGCATATGCGATGTGCGAATGGAGGTGCACATGTGGGTAGGTGGTTGTGCATGTGCAAATGTGTGTGCACATGTGTGAATATGTAAATGTGTGTGCACATGTGCACATTTACATATTCACACATGCGACATCTAGGAACCGTGAGGCATCTAGGAACCATGCTGATCATTGAAGAACCCCTATATCCTTTAGACCCCTATGCTGAGTTGCCCTAAGACCACTATGGTCATCTCGGTGTCATTGACTATCTTGATTATAAGCTAGGGTCCTTCTCACTTCCTATTTGGGTATCCAACCCTAGGTATTCCCTTCATAATAGCCTTGTGTCTTTAGGAGGTTCACTACTTTCTCGTTAATAAGCTTGAAGGATGATAGTTGCTAGGATTAGTTGGAGAGGCCTCACCACATGACCAAGCTTTTCTCAATGTAGACCTCATGGTTCCTTTGATCATTCTGTGAGACTGAGCTTTTCTCAATGCCTCATGGTTCCTTTGATCATTATGTGAGTTGGGGCAACCTTGAGTTTTTGTTGAAGATAAGCATTTCTTAGTACTTGGGGGGACTAGAGTGGTACTATCATTCTGCCTCTTTTTGTTTGCATTTGGATGGTTCATTCCATGGAGAAATCGGCTGCACTAATCCACCCTCTTTCTATTTATATCTACTCTTCTATAAACACTTGCATAAATAACATATACCTTTCCGGCCATAGGGTTATTGTTGATAAGGATTTGAACTCTTAAATAGCCTTCAACCTTTATCATAATAGAATAGAAACTATGATTGCTTGCATTTATTGTTTCCAACTATAGACCTTCCCATGTTATATAGGACATCAAGTTGTGACTTGCTCCTGTGTTTATTAGAGCTATGCTATTATTATGGCTTATAGCCATAGACACTTGCATATTGACCTTTATAGACTCTATCTAGATTCTCATCCTCCATGGATGATAGCGTAGCCATATTGGTTTGACAATGCCATTCCCTTGAACCGTTCTTTATCTTTATTGATCCTAGCCGTAGCCTCTTCTTAGGCAAGTCTTTTCACCCTGTCTTGCTCTCTTTTCTCCTCTTTCTTTTTATGGATTTGAGCAAGCATGTCTTGGGTTAGGGGTCCATAACAAATTTTTAGTTTATTCCCATTAATGCACCCATTGGTCTCGATACTACCCATTAGGGGTCCCAATTCTGACCGACTGTTATGGGGTAATTTTGGTGATCCTAAAGGGTCCTATTCCCCAGAGTCTCAACTTTTTTTGTTTATTACTCCTTGTTCCATACATAAACACTAGGCTTCCCTCTTTAAGCTCCTTGTCTTTAACATTTTGGTCAAACCATTTTTTCCATCGAAGATTTTCTACCACATTAGCCCATGCATGGCTAATAGTCTAGTCTTTTCCAAATTAGCACATGTATTGCTAATAGTCTAGTCTTTTCCCAAATTTTTAAGTCAATTAGTCTTTTAGCCAAATCATTTTCTATAAACCTCTCATTGACTGCAATTATCAAACTGAGAACTATCTAAACCATGGCCATCATAGCATTAACCCCATAGGTCAATCGAAAATGGGGTATAGGTATATACCTAGTTGCCACTTTGTATAATGTTCAATAATCCCATAACGTAGTTGTAAGCTTATGTTCCCAATCCATTCTACTAGCTTGAACAGTCTTTGTCAAAATGCCACTCACAAGATTTTGTTTATTCTCTCTGCCTCGCCCATTGGCTTGTCTGATAATAAGGTGACGACTTTCTATGAACTATCATGAAGCCCTTCACAAGGCAATCAATTACCTCATTGATAAAATGTGACCCTTGGTCACTCATTAGCTCTAATATCATTTCCCAATCCATTCTACTAGTTTGAACAGTTTTTGTCAAAATGCCACTCACAAGATTTTGCTTATCCTCTGTGCCTCGCCCATTGGCTTGTCTAATAATAAGGTGACGACTTTTTGTGAACTATCATGAAGCCCTTCATAAGGCAATCAACTACCTCATTGATAAAATGTGACCCTTGGTCACTCATTAGCTCTAATAATGGGCATCAAAACCTAGAAATGACTTTCTTGTATAGAAATCTAGTAGTAGTATGCCTTCTTGGTGGCCCTAACTTTTTCCCAGTTGGTGAAATAGTATGCCTTCTTTAGTAGTAGTATGCCTTCTTGGTAGCCCTAACTTCTTCCCAGTTGGTGAAATAGTCCATCGCCACTATGATGTAGCAGGCTTGGGTTTTATACTGGTAGGACTAATGAGTCCTACAAAATTAATCCCCATTTCTCGAAAGGTTGTTGTACAATAACTGGGGGTATGGGGCATCCTATCCCTTTGATGTGGTATGGCAACTTATTGACACTCCTCGTAAAGTTTGAAAAACTCTTTTGCATCATAAACAATGTTGGCCACCATAGTCCTACTTGGAGAATCTTCTGTGCTGTCACTTCCCTAGCGAAGTGTCCTCCTGCAATCCCAAAGTGTGCATTCTCTAACACATGTATAAATTTACAACATGCATCCAATGTGGCTGGTCTTGACAAGAGCAGATAGTTATGTATTCTTAGGTCTGTACTCCCTTCAAGAAGCACGACAATAACTATTTTATCGATTAGCCTCTCCCAAAGCTTACATCAAGAGTTCAAATTTTTAAGATGAGAGACATAATCCCTCATTGAGTCATGCTCTTTTTGCTTGATATTGTAGAGCTGTGCCACTGGGCTCCACTTATCACCGCTTCTAGTAGCAAATCTTGGCATGAAGACATTCTTAAGATAAGTGAAATTGACCTTATCCTCTAGCTTAAGCATCCTATACCATTGATGTGTCTTCCCACATAGTAATAGGAAAATCAAATGGATCTTTATGAGCTCATCAATGTGTTCACATGTTTCACAAATGGACTCAAAGATTTCCACGTGTTGGATGGGATCCCCATCTCCATTGAAGCTTTGCATGAGTTTTGCTTTGTAGTACGACTTCATGGGATTTTAGCTTAGGGCATGAACTTGAGAAATTCCTAATTCCCTTGTCACCCCCTATGTATTTATGTTGCCATCCTTAACAAATCAGATATGGTAGCTATGGTTAAGACTAGAGTTGGGCTCATATGCTGGTTTTGTGAAGTGTGCATTCCCTCTCCCTCTTCCCCTCCCCCTTCTTGGTGATACTACTCCCTACTAGAGGTCATGGGAAAGAATGAGATTTCTATATTTAGTGCATCTCCCCCCTAGGGGAAATCTCGTGGCCTTGTAATAGCACTATTTGCATCATGTAATTGGAAAAATATTATAGAAATTGAAAGATCTTTGCCCCCTCCGTGCAACGAATTCGGGGGTGCTAGTAGGGGAAGTAGCACTTTTCTTGCGCAGGACATAGCCTCTCACTTGGGGCCTCCCACGGATATCCAAAAAAGAGACTAGTCCCTCAGTTCTCCCAAAACCGAACCTGGAAAAACTTCCCCCGCTCGGAAAGCACGGGCGATTCCTCTAGGATATTTTTATTCTAACGTAGTCAAGAGCCTTAACTAACCAAACTGATCCGACCGAACCTGTAAGTCACATGGTCAGACCAAGGAAGGAACTTGCACTTGGATCATAGATACCAACGCTTTTTTCCTCATCGAGAGGCACAGTCGTTGACTCTTTTCCATAGAACAAGACTATCCGGGATTTACTTCATCTATCGTACCATAACAAATTTGAGTCTCATTTTAGGGATCCATCAGTCCAGCCTAACCCCATCCAGTCCCATGGGCTAGCCAACCGCCCAACCACTGTAGTTATGGGATCCATATAGGAATTTAGTTAGGTTTTGTCCTGGGTATCAGGGAAAAGAGTTCCCAGGCCCCCTAGCCGGATTTTCATGCAAACTTCAAGCTAGTCACACCACTTACACACCCAATATGAAATTGCCTGTTTCATAGGTTTAGCTAACTTTAAAATAATCTTTTAATGAAATCATAGTATCACAGATCATAATCCTCCAAAATATTCGGTTGAATTCTAGTTTCCAATCATTCCTTCATTGGTGTACCTATGGCATCATCACACATCCATTTACATCCTATCCCATCCCATTCACATCTTATCACATCCATTCACATCTTATCCCATCCCATTTACATCTTATCACATCCGTTCACATCCTATTGCATCCCATTTACATCTTATCACATTCATTTACATCCCATTGACATCTTATCACCTCCATTCACATCTTATCACATCCCATTCACATCTTAGTCCCATTTAATAGCTTTTTCTACTTTGATACCGATAATGGGACTTTTTTTAAATTTTTGCCAATTGTTTGGCTTAGATAAAGGTTCTTCTTCTCGATGACTATTTCCATATTCTTTCTCAATTTCTCAATTGAATTATATTGAATTATATTCAATATTCCTCTTTTGAATAAAAGAATTCATGGGATTTACAAAAATAAATTCTATCTATATTTCCACTTTTGATTAATATTCATAAATTTAATTATACTAAAAATTCCTCTTTTTTCCATTTAATTTCTTGGATCTCAATTATCATGGGAATTCCTCTTTTTGCATTTAATTAATTGCATTCCAAATGTCATGGGAATTCCTCTTTTATCATAAAATAAATTTATCTTAATTTTCTCTTTCAAATTTAGATAAAATATCCATTAATTCCAATATACCAAGAATTCCACTTTTCCCATTTAAATGATTGAATTCCAATGTCATGGGAATTCATCTTTTATCATTTAAATATTTCTCATACATAAAACCTCTTTTAAATTTAGATAAATTATCCATTAATTCCAATATACCAAGAATTCCACTTTTCCCATTTAAATGATTGAATTCCAATGTCATGGGAATTCCTCTTTTATCATTTATTTCTCATACATAAAATAAATTTATCTAAAATTTCTCTTTTAAATTTAGATAAAATATCCATTAATTCCAATATACCAAGAATTCCACTTTTCCCATTTAAATGATTGAATTCCAATGTCATGGTAATTTCTCTTTTATCATTTAAATATTTCCCGTACATAAAATAAATTTATCTAAAATTTCTCTTTTAAATTTAGATAAAATATCCATGAATTCTAATATACCAAGAATTCCTCTTTTTTCATTTAAATGATTGAATTCCAATGTCATGGGAATTTCTCTTTTATCATTAAATTATATTTACCTCCTTGTGGCCTGTGTGAAAGCCTCCTCTAGAGTCATGCTGTCCACTGCTTTCATAAGAGAGCGATTGAGAAGATAAATTGAAGTAGCTATAGCCTCACCCCAAAAGGAGGAAGGTAGCTTCGCATGATGTAAGAGGGAGCGGGCCATTTCCTTCACCGTTCTATTCTTTCTTTCAACCACACCATTCTGCTGTGAGGAGTGTAGGGTATGGTGGTTTGTCGTTGTATGCCTTTTGAAGCTAGAAAATCCTCAAATGTTGTAAACTCACCTCCATTGTCAGTCTTGAGAAAAGATACCTTTTGACTTGCTTGATTCTCCATTTGGGCAAGCCAAACCTTGAAATGAGAAAGAGTATTAGACTTCTTAGGTAAGAAATAAACCCATGATTTGCGAGAGAAGTCATCCACAAGAAGCATATAATACTTGGATCCACCAAGCGAGTGTACTTCCATAGGTCCTGCAAGATCAGCATGAATAAGCTCAAGTATGCGTGTGGCCCTATGAGTAGCCTCCTCTGGAAAAGAAGCCCGATGTTGCTTTCCTTGAGCACAAGAAGAACAAATGTGATGGCGAGGTTTCTGAAGCTTTGGTAGACCTGTAACCATGTCATGTGAGACAAGATGTTGCAAAGTAGCAAGAGGAACATGGCTAAAGCGGAAATGCCATAGATCACTATCTTCATTAGAAACAAGTGCTTTAGGAGAAGCAAACAATTGATGAAGATGAGACTCATGTGGTGGCAACTGTGCTGTAAAAGAGCTTATATGATAAAGCCCAACATTTTGATAACCATGTGCCACACAAGAAAGTGGCTGTCTATCAATGATTTTAATCACTTCATCATCAAAGTAAACCCAAGACCTTTAGAAGTAGCCTTAGAGATAGAAAATAAGTTGGCAGACATCTTAGGCACATGCAAAACATCATGTAAGATAGCATCTCCAAAAGAAACATCACCAATACTAATCACAGGGAGAGACGAAGCATCACCAATGTGTACTATGATGAAGAGATAGACTTATGGTTTTCCAATAAGGAAGAACTATTCGTCATGTGACAAGTAGCACTACTGTCGGCAATCCACTCATCCGTAGTATGCATATCATGATCTTTGATTACCACAAGTGATGTGTCACATGAAGAAGTAGATGACATAGCAACATATGCAACCTTGGCATTACCGTCTTCCTTCTTGTCTTTGTCTTTGTCATGAGAAGATGTTGATGTAGAAGAACCCTTAGATTTGGATTCAAGTTCAGCTTTTACCTTCTTGGATGCCGCCTTCTTAGCAAAACAACGATCCTCCGTATGGCCACTACGACAACAGAAAGTGCACTCCTTGGAAGAATCCTTTGATTTGTCCTTGTTGCATTTGGTTGAAGAATCTTTAGCATTGGAATTAGAGCCTTTGCGTTGATCATTCCCTTGCCTTTGCCTTTGTCCTTGCCTTGGCTTACAAAAGCTGAGTCCTTTTTGTTTTGCTTGCGAGTAAGGCACTTATCATGAAGAAGACCCATAGTCTCTTCAAAGGAAGGGAAAGGAACTCGAAGAAAGATGTTATCTTTGAACGATTCAAAAGAAGAAGGCAATTTACCAAGTAGCTTGTGGACTGGATTGCTTACCAATGTACCAAACTCTTCAAGTTGCCGCTTGATTCGATTGAATTCTCCAAGCTTCTCCACTATGTTGTCGGATTCGGAGATAGAAAGCTTATCCAAATCTTCTTCCAACTTAGCCATCTTAACCGTTGAAAGTCTTCCATATTGCATTTGTATAGCATGCCATAATTGTTGAGCCGTACTCCTTGTAGAAAGAAATTGAGACACAACCGATGTAGACATGCCATGCACAAGTAAAGCTTTGGCCCGTGCATCCATATAGGTTTGATATTGAGAAGGCACCATATGAGGAGAAGTGATTATAGACCATAGCCCGGCGCTTTCCAAAAGAAGTTGCATAAACAAGGACCAAGTGTGGTAGTTGTTTGGGGTAAGCTTTTGTGAATCGGAAAGACTTGGAAGGCTCAAAGATTGAGTGAATGGGTTAAAGGGCTAATATGATTGAGTGGGGAGAGGAGTAGTAGTGGAAGTAGTAGAAGGAGGAATCATAGTAGATGAATTTGCCATAAAAGGCATAGATGATGTAGGGGGATATACCATAGAGGGCATAGAAGTATGTGGATAGGAAGGCATAAAGGACAAAGAAGAAAGAGAGAAAGGATCCGTAGAAGGTAATGGATATGACGGAAAAGAGAAAGTAGAAGCACCTACTGAAGAAGGAATTGCACCAACTTTCGTTGTAGTAGTTGCCGGTCCAACCGTCGTAGGAGATGTAGGATTCATAGTATCTTCAAGTTTGCCTTTATCTTTTGGAGTAGAGGACTTCCGAGATCCCATAGGGAGAGGAGGGTGGGAAAACACAAGGGAAGAAGTGTCGTACCTCCAAAAATGCAGCCAATAGATGGGCTGTCCACCAAGGAAGTATCTCCAAAATATGCACAAAGATAGTGTGAAAACGCAGCCGATATATGAACCAATAGACTCCGTAGAAACCACCAAAAGAGGGCTGAGAATGTAGCCTTAGGTAGAAGGAGTATGGAGGAGTTGATTGTCCACAAAAATGCAAACACAAAGTGTGTAGTAAAGTGGAATTTTCAGCCGGTAGAAAGGTGTAGAAAAGAGGATGAATATGTACCTCAAAACACCATGAAGAGGGCTGAAGTTGATGATGAAAATGCAGCCAAGAAATGGCTACAAATCTCTCCACAAGAAGCCTCCAAAAAAACGCTACCGCATGTAGGGAAAACTAGTTGGCAATGTTTTCACCGCAAGTAGAGTTGTAGGACTCAGATTGAAGTGCTTTAAAAACACACTTATAGAGGATGGTAAGGGGTTGGTTTGAAGCCTTTTGCATCATTAAATGAGTGCAAGGATGATGAGTAAGGGCTTTTGCAAAAAACGCAAGCAGAAATTTTGCATGCAAGCAGTCTGCGTAGAAACTAAAAAACGGTGAGGAATTTGCGAAAACTTTCTTCTGCTAAGTTGTAGACCACGATGATTGCAGTAGGTCTAGCAAGCACAATCCTAAAAAATGCATTCGTTTAGCAGAAAAAAAAAAAAAAAACGCCATTGAAAGCGGGGTTGTTGAAGAGGACTAGAGGTAGAGAGGAAAAAGGATAAGGAGGCTCTATGTGCGCCACCACCTTGCTCTGATACCATGTGAGAAAGAAGAGATGAGAGAAGAGACAATGTACTCAAGAACTCATCAATGAACTACTAGCCATGTGAGAAAGAAGAGATGAGAGAAGAGACAATGTACTCAAGAACTCATTAATGAACCACTAGCCAACTTCATTAGAAATGAACTACAATGCCTCATATATATAGGCACAAGATGAACGGATCTCTAGAAAAGTTCCTCCACCCTCTCTTCCACCCAAAAATGTGTAAATAGGAAAAAATGGAAATGAATGCTATAAATCCCAAAAATGCCTAGAGGCTAAAGAGTGTGCCACTAGCGTGACACCATCTGGAGATGACACCTATCCAACAGAGGAGAGATAAAAATATCACAATTTTTTTGAGTTAAAAACTCCACCATATGTGTGAAATAGGCGCCTCCTTAAAGTCCCCCTTTTCCTTACCAAGATGTCAAAAATGTATCATTATACCAAAATATCTCATTTTTTTAGTAATATCTCATAGTTTTTAACTAATAAACCTTGTACTCAGTCATCTTATATGGGCATTTACTCATTTTTGGGTATTTTCTTTTATTCATTGGATTTATCTCCTCCCTACACTTAGATTGATCCTATTGGCCCATAGGAAGCGGTTGAGAAGTGAGAAACATTAAGAATAGTAGAGAAAAACCATAAAATTACACTTTACCTCTTGTTTTTGCTTGCTTCTCTATCATAGAAGAAGCCCCCAACCAATCAATTGGTTTGTATGTTGATTCAAGGAAAGCTCCAAGGATGGTTGAAGAGAGAGAGAGGCTCCACTCTCTCCAAAAGTAGAGGATTTTTAAGGGATAATAAAAAATATCATTATTTTAGTATAATACTAGCATGGTATAGTTCAGAGATTTTTTTACAAAGGACTAAGGATCTATTTATAGGTGAGGGAGGCCTCTAACCAGGTCCAACTGGGTTTAGAATTTTCCAGGTCTAGTTTGGCTGAATTTAAACAAGATTTAGACCTAGTTTGGCTCCCTTTTAATTTGGTTTGATCCGGGAGAGAGGAGAGATAAAAATATCACAATTTTTTTGAGTTAACAACTCCACCACATATGTGAAATAGGCACCTCCTTAAAGTCCCCCCTTTTCCTTACCAATGTGTCAAAAATGTATCATTATACCAAAATATCTTATTTTTTTTAGTAATATCTCATAGTTTTTAACTAATAAACCTTGTACTCAGTCAACTCTTCATCTTATGTGGGCAATTACTCATTTTTGGGTATTTTCTTTTATTCATTGGATTTATCTCCTCGCTACACTTGGATTGATCCTATTGGCCCATAGGAACGTTAATTGGACCATAATTCAACCTCAATGGGAATTTCAGTTATGTTGGTTTTTAATTTGTCATCCCTCAACTTGATCCACTGGGTCAAGTGTTAACAGTAGCAATCTATCAGCACAATCCACTAATCTCATAGGGATTTGTTGAAGTCACAATCATCATTCCAGTTATTAACATCATTACTGGGATTCGTCTCATTCATCCTCATTGTGGTTTTGTTCATTAACTTATCACCTTTCAACCAAAATTCAGGAATCATCATTTTTCAATCGAAGTCCAAATCAACTCATCAATTCTCAACCAGAATTCTAAAATCATATCAACCAACATTTGAATTCATCATATGGATTGGAATTATAAAGTAAATACCATCATATCTAGGCCTCAAGCAAGTCAGGGATTGCATACAATTGTGGTACTTCCATACGAAGACCCAATTACCAATTTATGAATTTCATTCTGAATATCAATCTGTATGAATTTCATCACACAATTACAACCTTTTACTGCTACTTCAAAAAGTTTTGATATTTCTGGCTTATCGGTTGATCTACTTTAGCCAATTTGCTCTGATACCAGCTGAAAGCCCCCTGCGCGCAACGAATTTGGAGGTGCTAGCAGCAAAAGTAGCAGTTCTTGCATGGGGCAGAGCCTCTCACTCAGGGCCTCGCCCACGGATATCCGGACAAGAGACTAATCCTTCGGTTCTCCCAAAACGGAACCTGAAAAAACTTCCCCTGCTCGAAAAGCACAGGTGATTCCTCTAGGATATTTTTATTCTAATGTAGTCAAGAGCCTTAACTAACCAAACTGATCCGACCAAACCTGTAAGTCACATGGTCAAACCAAGGAAGGAACTTGCACTTGGATCATAGAGACCAACGCTTTTTTCCTCATCGAGAGGCACAGCCGTTGATTCTTTTCCATAGAACAAGACTATCCGGGATTTACTTCATCTATCGTACCATAATAGATTTGAGTCTCATTTTATAGATGCATCAGTCTAGCCTAACCCCACCCAGTCCCATGGGTTAGCCAACCGCCCAACCATTGTAGTGATGGGATCTATTTAGGAATTTGGTTAGGTTTTGTCCTGGGTACGAGGGAAAAGAGTTCCCAGGCCCCCTGCCGGATCTTCATGCAAACTTCAAGCTAGTCACACCACTTACACACCCAATATGAAATTGCCTATTTCACAGGTTCACCTAACTCTAAAACAATCTTTTAATGAAATCATAGTATCACTGATCATAATCCTCTAAAATATCCGGTTGAATTCTAGTGTCCAATCATTCCTTTATCGGTGTACCTATTGCATCATTGGCAACGAGAATGCTCACCACTTGTCCACTCAGGGGCCTTTTCAATAATTCCTAGCTCATAGTACCCGGAAATATATTCACTTATAAAAATCTAGATGGACTCTCCATTGAAGATCAGTAAGATCAACCAACAGATCCATATAAAAGAGCCATGGACTCATCCGTTGAGGACCAGCAGGGCCAATCAACCAGATCCATGTCCGAATTCAGAAAAGAACTTTTACTCCTTGTTTCAAGATCTTCCTCGACGCACGTGTGGGTATCTTCGACGACCTAGAGCCCGAGCACCTTATGGTCAGCACCCTCTAGGATCCTTCGCAAGTCACCTAGCGCTTCACTTAAAGGCCGCTTCCTTGGTCCCTCATCCACTGTACCGGAAGCTCACCATTTAAATCGAACCGAGGCTAGTCAAGACCTCGGCCGACCTTGCTACGCGAGATGTCCACCATTGACTCTCCGTCAGCTATTGCAACTTTATCACTTAGGTCTCCACGACCTCATTCACAAGACGGTCAAAATGCTTCCCCAGCATTATTGACATAAAACAGTCATTTAAAAAGAGGTCATAAATACAGTTTCTATAACGAACTCTCGTCTTTCCATATCAATCCACATTACTTAATCCAAGTCCAATCATATGTATTCCCATCGTCCTTCATCCGTTCTCATCCAATCACATCATTTTTCATCTCATCACATCTTTCCACATTTATACTCATCACATCCACATCTCATCACATCACCTTCATTCACATCTCATCCATTCATATCCACCCCGATCCACATCACATTCATTTCACCTCACATTTCATTCATTCACATCTATCCCGATCCACATCACATCACATCACATCCATTCACATTCATCACATTCATTGTATCCCCATTCCATCACATACATTCTATCCACATACATTCCATCACATACATTCTATTCACATTACATCACGTCCACATCTATCCACATCATATCTCATTCATTCCATCCACTTTACATCACATCCACATCATATCTCATTCATACACATCCCATCTCATTCATCCACATCCATCCAATCATTCACATGCACGACTATCCACATCTATCCATACATTCACATCTATCACTTCACATCCACATATATTCACATCACGTCACATTTCATCCACATCTCTTTACATCACATCACATCTCATCCACATCCACATCCACATCCACATCCACATCTCATCCACATCCACATCCACATCCACATCCACATCACATTCACATCCACATCACATCACATCTCATCCACATCCACATCACATTCACATCCACATCTCTTTACATTACATCACATCTCATCCGCATCCACATCACATTCACATCCACATCTCTTTTCAGCACACCACATCTCATCCACATCCTTATCACATTCACATCCACATCTCTTTTCAGCACATCACATCTCATCCACATCCACATCACATTCACATTCACATCCATATCTCTTTTCTGCACATCACATCTCATCCACATCCACATTCACATTCACATCCACATCCTCTTACATCACATCACGTCTCATCCACATCCACATCACATTCACATCCACATCTCTTTTCAGCACATCACATATCATCCACATCCATATCACTTTCATATCCACATTCCTTTACATTGCATTCCTTCTTATACACATCCACATCCATTTACTTTACATCTCATTCTTTCTCATAACCTCACATCTCATTCTCATCTCATCATTCACATCCACATCCATTTACTTTACATCTCATCCACATTCATTTACATCACACTACATCCTACCACATCCCATTCACATCATCTTATCACATCCATTTACATCCTATCACATCCCATTCACATCTTATCACATCCATTTAAATCCTATCCCATCCCATTCACATCTTATCACATCCGATCACATCCTATCGCATCCCATTTACATCTTATCACATCCGATCACATCCTATCGTATCCCATTTACATCTTATCACATCCCATTTACATCATATCACCTCCATTCACATCCTATCATCCCATTCACATCTTATTCCCATTTAGTAGCTTTTCCTACTTCGATACCGATAATGGGACATTTTCTAAATTTCTGCCAATTGTTTGGCTTAGATAAAGGTTATTTTTCTCGATGACTATTTTCAAATTCTTTCTCAATTTCTCAATTGAATTATATTCAATATTCCTCTTTTGAATAAAAGAATTCATGGGATTTACAAAAAAAATTCTACCCATATTTCCACTTTTGATAAATATTCATAAATTGAATTATACTAAAAATTTTACTTTTTTCCATATTTAATGTCTTGGATCTAAATTATCATGGGAATTCCTCTTTTTTCATTTAATTAATTGCATTCCAAATGTCATGGGAATTCCTCTTTTATTATCATAAAATAAATTTATCTAAATTTTCTCTTTTAAATTTAGATAAAATATCCATTAATTCTAATATACCAAGAATTCTACTTTTTCCATTTAAATGATTGAATTCCAATGTCATGGGAATTCCTCTTTTATCATTTAAATATTTCTCATACATAAAATAAATTTATCTAAAATTTCTCTTTTAAATTTAGATAAATTATCCTTTAATTACTAGCAAGAATTCCACTTTTTCCATTTAAATGATTTAATTCCAATGTCATGGAAATTCCTCTTTTATCATTTAAATATTTCTCATACATAAAATAAATTTATCTAAAATTTCTCTTTTAAATTTAGATAAAATAACCATTAATTTCAATATACCAAGAATTCCACTTTTCCCATTTAAATGATTGAATTCCAATGTCATGGGAATTCCTCTTTTATCATTTAAATATTTCCCGTACATAAAATAAATTTATCTAAATTTCCTCTTTTAAATTTAGATAAAATATCCATTAATTCTAATATACTAAGAATTCCTCTTTTCCTATTTAAATGATTGAATTCCAATGTCATGGGAATTCCTCTTTTATCATTTAAATATATTTACCTCAATATCCTCTTTTCTTTATTATTTAATTAGGCATAAACCTTAAAAATTAGTTTTCCATTGAATGTGGTGGAAATCCTTCTTTTAGCCTAGGATATTCAATCCTAGAATATGGTAGGAAGTCCTCTTTTCACGTTATGCATAAGAAGGAGTTATGTATAAATTTCTTAAAAATTTTACCATAGCTCCGCTATTACTGACAAATTTTAATATTTTTGAAAAGAATAAGACTTAGTAATGTAATTATGATAGTATAACTATCTTTAACCTTAAATCCAATTTATGGATTTATCTCATAATAGTACCATAATTTACAAACATATAAGTATTAAAAACCATTTTCTTAACCTCTAGCTTCACAAACCTAGAGTTTGATTTGTGAATTGAGAATTTCTCCATGAGAAGCATCAATTGAATAGAGAATTGATCATAGGAATGACCATTCTTTGGGGGAGAGAGAGATAAACATAAAAGCATCCTAAATTAAGAATAAATGTAAACTTTTCTTATTTTTTCATTACAACCCTTAAGAAAAGCTTGATTTGTATTATAAACACTTAATTAAAAACTCCTCAAGCTTGAGAGGGGTTGAGAAGTGAGAAACATTAAGAATAGTAGAGAAAAACCATAAAATTATACTTTACCTCTTGTTTTTGCTTGCTTCTCTATCATAGAAGAAGCCCCCAACCAATCAATTGGTTTGTGTGTTGAAAGGAAAGCTCCAAGGATGGTTGAAGAGATAGAGAGGATCCACTCTCTCCAAAAGTAGAGGATTTTTAAGGGATAATAAAAAATATCATTATTTTAGTATAATACTGGCATGGTATAGTTTAGATATTTTTCACAAAGGACTAAGGATCTATTTATAGGTGAGGAGGCCTCTAACCAGGTCCAACTGGGTTCTAGAATTTTTCAGGTTCAGTTTGGTTGAATTTGGACAAGATTTGGACCTAGTTTGGCTCCCTTTTGATTTGGTTTGATCCAGGAGAGAGGATAGATAAAAATATCACAATTTTTTTGAGTTAAAAACTCTACCACATGTGTGAAATAGGTGCCTCCTTAAAGTCCCCCCTTTTCCTTACCAAGGTGTCAAAAATGTATCATTATACTAAAATATCTCATTTTTTTAGTAATATCTCAAAGTTTTTAACTAATTGTACTCAGTCAACTCTTCATCTTATGTGGGCATTTACTCATTTTTGGGTATTTTCCTCTATTCATTGGATTTATCTCCTCGCTACACTTGGATTGATCCTATTGGCCCATAGGAACCTTAATTGGATTATAATCCAAAAGTTTCTTAAAATCTAGACCCTTAGGCTAAGGTTCTTTATACACATTTTCAATTAATTCCAATTGCACATTGGAATTGCACATTGGAAAGTTCTTTTTGAATTTTTTGTTTTAGGAGAAACCATTTTAGACACTAGGAGGATTTTTATATCCAAAAATATCTCAATTTTGGATTACCTCCCTCTAGACATTTCCTCTAGACATTTCCTCTCTCCAGGCCAAAACAAGGTAAAACATGATCTTTCTTCTATTTCAGAGAGGGGAATAATTACAAGATCAATAGGGGAGGTTCTTACTCCTTTACACCTCAAAAGCTGGAGGGAGGAGTCTTACATCCTACCCCACTTAAAAAACGCGAGATGTCCTCATCTCGCAGCTGGAGGACAAACTCTTTCCCTTAAGATCCAACTGATTCTGGGGTTCCTTATAGTTTGGTCAACCCAATAGAATCTTGGGATAACGATCCCTTCTATAAGAGGAACATATAGAACTCATTATCAGATATCAATTCATTCAGAACATATCATTAATATCGTTAACACAATAATGGTCCATTAGACCGAAAATTCCATCTGAACATTCCTCCATGGGAATTTCAGTTATGCTGGTTTTTAATTTGTCATCCCTCAATACACATCCGTTCACATCCTATCGCATCTCATTTACATCTTATCACATCCATTCACATCCCATTTACATCATATCACCTCCATTCACATCCTATCATCCCATTCATATCTTATTCCCATTTAGTAGCTTTTCCTACTTCAATACCGATAATGGGACTTTTTCTAAATTTTTGCCAATTGTTTGGCTTAGATAAAGGTTCTTTTTCTCGACGACTATTTTCATATTCTTTCTCAATTTCTCAATTGAATTATATTCAATATTCCTCTTTTGAATAAAAGAATTCATGGGATTTACAAAAATAAATTCTACCCATATTTTCAGTTTTGATAAATATTCATAAATTGAATTATACTAAAAAGTCATCTTTTTTCCATTTAATTTCTTGGATCTAAATTATCATGGGAATTCCTCTTTTTGCATTTAATCAATTGCATTCCACATGTCATGGGAATTCCTATTTTATCATAAAGTAAATTTATCTAAATTTTCTCTTTTAAATTTAGATAAAATATCCATTAATTTCAATATACCAAGAATTCCACTTTTCTCATTTAAATGATTGAATTCCAATGTCATGGGAATTCCGATAATTTATCTAAATTTAAAAGAGAAATTTTAGATAAATTTATTTTATGTATGAGATACATAAAATAAATTTATCTAAAATTTCTCTTTTAAATTTAGATAAATTATCCATTAATTCCAATATACCAAGAATTTCACTTTTTCCATTTAAATGATTGAATTCAATGTCATGGTAATTCCTCTTTTATCATTTAAATATTTCTCACATAGAAAATAAATTTATCTAAAATTTCTCTTTTAAATTTAGATAAAACATCCATTAATTCCAATATACCAAGAATTTCACTTTTCCCATTTAAATGATTGAATTCCAATGTCATGGGAATTCCTCTTTTATCATTTAAATATTTCCCGTACATAAAATAAATTTATCTAAAATTCCTCTTTTAAATTTAGATAAAATATCCATTAATTCTAATATACCAAGAATTCCTCTTTTTCCATTTAAATGATTGAATTCCAATGTCATGGAAATTCCTCTTTTATCATTTAAATATATTTACCTCAATATCCTCTTTTCTTTATTATTTAATTAGGCATAAACCTTAAAAATTAGTTTTCCATTGAATGTGGTGGAAATCCTTCTTTTAGCCTAGGATATTCAATCCTAGAATATGGTAGAAAGTCCTCTTTTCACATTAAGCATAAGAATGAATTATGTATCAATTTCTTAAAAATTTACCATAGCTCTGCTGCTATTATTGATAAATTTTAATATTTTTGAAAAGAATAAGACTGAGTAATGTAATTATGATAGTATAACTATCTTTTAACCTTAAATCTAATTTGTGGATTTATCTCATAATAGTACCATAATTTGCAAACATATAAGTATAAAAAATCATTTTCTTAACCTCTAGCTTCACAAGCCTAGAGTTTGATTTGTGAATTGAGATTTTCTCCATGAGAAGCATCAATTGAATAGAGAATTGGTCATAAAAATGACCATTCTTTGGGGAAGAGAGAGATAAACATAAAAACATCCTAAATTAAGAATAAATGTAAACTTTTCTTTCTTTTTTTCATTACAACCCTTAAGAAAAGCTTGATTTGCATTATAAACACTTAATTAAAAACTTGTCAAGCTTGAGAGGGGTTGAGAAGTGAGAAACATTAAGAATAGTAGAGAAAAATTATAAAATTACACTTTACCTCTTGTTTTTGCTTCTTCTCTATCATAGAAGAAGCCCCCAACCAATCAATTGCAACCAATCAATTGATTTGTGTGTTGAAAGGAAAGCTCCAAGGATGGTTGAAGAGAGAGAGAGAGAGGCTCCACTCTCTCCAAAAGTAGAGGATTTTTAAGGGATAATAAAAAATATCATTATTTTAGCATAATACTGGCATGGTATAGTTCAGAGATTTTTTTTACAAAGAATTAAGGATCTATTTATAGGTGAGGGAGGCCGCTAACGAAGTCCAACTGGGTTCTAAAATTTCCCAGGTTTAGTTTGGTTTAATTTGGACAAGATTTGGACCTAGTTTTGCTCCCTTTTGATTTGGTTTGATCCAGGAGAGAGGAGAGATAAAAATATCACAATTTTTTTGAGTTAAAAACTCCACCAGATGTGTGAAATAGGTGCCTCCTTGAAGTCCCCCCTTTTCCTTACCAAGGTGTCAAAAATGTATCATTATACCAAAATATCTCATTCTTTTAGTAATATCTCATAGTTTTTAACTAATAAACCTTGTACTCAATCAACTCTTCATCTTATGTGGGCATTTACTCATTTTTGGGTATTTTCTTTTATTCATTGGATTTATCTCCTCCCTACACTTCGATTAATCCTATTGGCCCATAGGAACCTTAATTGGACCATAATCCATTTTTTTTTGAAAATCTAGACCCTTAGGCTAAGGTCCTTTATACACATTTTTAATTAATTCCAATTGCACATTGGAAAGTTCTTTTTGAATTTCTGTTTTAGGGGAAACTATTTTAGACACTAGGAGGATTTTTATATCCAAAAATATCTCAATTTTGGATTACCTCCCTCTAGACATTTCCTCTCTCCAGGCCAAAATAGGGTAAAACATGATCTTTCTTCTATTTCAGAGAGGGGAATAATTACAAGATCAGAAGGGGAGGTTCTTACTCCTTTACACCTTAAAAAACTGGAGGGAGGAATCTTACATCCTACCCCACTTAAAAAATGCAAGATGTCCTCATCTCGCAGCAGCTGGAGGACAAACTCTTTCCCTTAAGATCCAACTGATTCTGGGGTTCCATATAGTCTGGTCAACCCAATAGAATCCTGGGATAAAGATCCCTTCTACAAGAAGAACATATAGAATTCATTATTATCAGATATCAATTCATTCAAAACATATCATTCATATCCTTAACACAATAATGGTCCATTAGACTAAAAATTCCATCTCAACATTCCTCCATGGGAATTTCAGTTATGCTGGTTTTTAATTTGTCATCCCTCAACTTGATCCACTGGGTCAAGTGTTAACAATCTGTCAGGCACAATCCACTAATCTGGTAGGGATTTGTTGAAGTCACAATCATCATTCCAGTTATTAACATCATTACTGGGATTCGTCCCATTTATCCTGATTGTGGTTTTGTTCAACTTATCGCCTTTTTCAACCAAAATTTAGGAATCATCTTTTTTCAATTAGAGTCCAAATCAACTCATCAATTCTCAACCAGAATTCTAAAATCATATCAACCAAAGAAAATCCGGACAAGAGAATAATCCCTCGGTTCTCCAAAACCAAATCCGGAAAAGCATGGGCGATTCCTCTAGGATATTTTTATTCTAACGTAGTCAAGAGCCTTAACTAACCAAACTGATCCGACCAAACCTGTAAGTCACATGGTCAAACCAAGGAAGGAACTTGCACTTAGATCATAGAGACCAACGCTTTTTTCCTTATCGAGAGGCACAGCCGTTGATTCTTTTCCATAGAACAAGACTATCCAGGATTTACTTCATCTATCGTACCATAACAGATTTGAGTCTCATTTTAGGGATCCATCAGTCTAGCCTAACCCCATCCAGTCCCATGGGTCAGTCAACCACACAACCACTGTAGTGATGGGATCCATTTAGGAATTTGGTTAGGTTTTGTCTCGGGTACCAGCAGGGAAAAGAGTTCCCAGGCCCCCTAGCCCACTGGATCTTCATGCAAACTTCAAGCTAGTCACACCACTTACACACCCAATATGAAATTGCCTGTTTCACAGATTCAGCTAACTTTAAAACAATCTTTTAATGAAATCATAGTATCACTGATCATAATCCTCCAAAATACTCGGTTGAATTCTAGTTTCCAATCATTCCTTCATCGGTGTACCTATGGCATCATTGGCAACCAAAATGCTCACCACTTGTCCACTCAGGGGTCTTTTCAATAATAAGACCTTAGCCGACCTTGCTACGCGAGACGTCCACCATTGACTCTCCATCAGCTGTTGTAACTTTATCACTTAGGTCTCCACGACCTCATTCACAAGACGGTCAAAATGCTTCCCCAGCATTATTGACATAAAACAGTCATTTAAAAATAGGTCATAAATACAGTTTCTATAACGAACTCTCGTCTTTTCACATCAATCTCCATTACTTAATCCAAGTCCAATCATATGTATTCCCATCGTCCTTCATCCATTCTCATCTAATCACATTATTTTTCATCTCATCACATCTTTCCCCACATTTATACTCATCACATCTCATCCACTCACATCTACCCATATCCACATCTCATCACATCACCTTCATTCACATCTCATCCATTCATATCCACCCCGATCCACATCACATCCATTTCACCTCACATCTCATTCATTCACATCTATCCCGATCTATATCACATCACATCACATCCATTCACATTCATCACATTCATTGTATCCCCATTCCATCACATACATTCTATCCACATTACATCATCACGTCCACATCTATCCACATTATATCTCATTCATTCCATCCACTTTACATCACATCCACATCATATCTCATTCATACACATCCCATCTTATTCATCCACATCCATCCAATCATTCACATGCACGACTATCCACATCTATCCATACATTCACATCTATCACTTCACATCCACATATATTCACATCACATCACATTTCATCCACATCTCTTTACATTACATCACATCTCATCCACATCCACATATTCACATCCACATCTCTTTACATTACATCACATCTCATCCGTATCCACATCACATTCACATCCACATCTCTTTTCAGCACATCACATCCACATCACATTCACATCCACATCTCTTTTCAGCACATCACATCTCATCCACATCCACATCACATTCACATTCACATTCACATTCACATTCACATCCACATCCACATCTCTTTTTCGCACATCACATCTCATCCACATCCACATCCACATTCACATTCACATCCACATCCTCTTACATTACATCACATCTCATCCACATCCATATCACATTCACATCCACATCTCTTTTCAGCACATCACATATCATCCACATCCACATCCACATCACTTTCACATCCACATCCCTTTACATTGCATTCCTTCTTATACACATCCACATCCATTTACTTTACATCTCATCCTTTCACATAACCTCACATCTCATTCTCATCTCATCATTCACATCCACATCCATTTACTTTACATCTCATCCACATTCATTTACATCACACTACATCCTATCACATCCCATTCACATCTTATCACATCCATTCACATCCTATCGCATCCCATTCACATCTTATCACATCCGTTCACATCCTATCGCATCCCATTCACATCTTATCACATCCGTTCACATCCTATCGCATCCCATTCACATCTTATCACATCCGTTCACATCCTATCGCATCCCATTTACATCTTATCACCTCCGTTCACATCCTATCGCATCCCATTTACATCTTATCACATCCATTCACATCCCATTTACATCATATCACCTCCATTCACATGCTATCACATCCCATTCACATCTTATTCCCATTTAGTAGCTTTTCCTACTTCGATACCGATAATGGGACTTTTTCTAAAATTTTACCAATTGTTTGGCTTAGATAAAGGTTCTTTTTCTCGACGACTATTTTCATATTCTTTCTAAATTTCTCAATTGAATTATATTCAATATTCCCCTTTTGAATAAAAGAATTCATGGGATTTACAAAACTAAATTCTACCCATATTTTCACTTTTGATAAATATTCATAAATTGAATTATACTAAAAATTTCTCTTTTTCTCATTTAATTTCTTGGATCTCAATTATCATGGAAATTCCTCTTTTTGCATTTAATTAATTGCATTGCAAATGTCATGGAAATTCCTCTTTTATCATAAAATAAATTTATCTAAATTTCCTCTTTTAAATTTAGATAAAATATCCATTAATTCCAATATACCAAGAATTCCACTTTTCCCATTTAAATGATTGAATTCCAATGTCATGGGAATTCCTCTTTTATCATTTAAATATTTCTCATACATAAAATAAATTTATCTAAAATTTCTCTTTTAAATTTAGATAAATTATCCATTAATTTCAATATACCAAGAATTTCACTTTTCCCATTTAAATAATTGAATTCCAATGTCACGGGAATTCCTCTTTTATCATTAAAATATTTCTCATACATAAAATAAATTTATCTAAAATTTCTCTTTTAAATTTAGATAAAATATCCGTTAATTTCAATATACCAAGAATTTTACTTTTCCCATTTAAATGACTAAATTTCAATATCATGGGAATTCTTCTTTTATTATTTAAATATTTTTTGTATATAAAATAAATTTATATAAAATTTCTCTTTTAAATTTAAATAGAATATCCATTAATTATAATATACCAAGAATTCCTCTTTTTTCATTTAAATGATTGAATTCGAATGTCATGGAAATTTCTCTTTTATCATTTAAATATATTTACCTCAATATCCTCTTTTCTTAATTATTTAATTAGACATAAACCTTAAAAATTAGTTTTCCATTGAATGTGGTGGAAATCCTTCTTTTAGCCTAGGATATTCAATCCTAGAATATGGTAGGAAGTCCTCTTTTCACGTTATGCATAAGAAGGAATTATGTATCAATTTCTTAAAATTTTTACCATAGCTCCGCTGCTATTTTACTGATAAATTTTAATATTTTTTGAAAAGAATAAGACTTAGTAATGTAATTATGATAGTATAACTATCTTTTAACCTTAAATCCAATTTATGGATTATCTCATAATAGTACCATAATTTACAAGCATATAAGTATAAAAAACCATTTTCTTAACCTCTAGCTTCACAAGCCTAGAGTTTGATTTGTGAATTGAGAATTTCTCCATGAGAAGCATCAATTGAATAGAGAATTGATCATAGGAATGACCATTCTTTGGATGAGAGAGAGATAAACATAAAAGCGTCCTAAATTAAGCATAAATGTAAACTTTTCTTATTTATTCATTACAACCCTTAAGAAAAGCTTGATTTGCATTATAAACACTTAATTAAAAACTTCTCAAGCTTGAGAGGGGTTGAGAAGTGAGAAACATTAAGAATAGTAGAGAAAAACCATAAAATTACACTTTACCTCTTGTTTTTGCTTGCTTTTCTATCATAGAAGAAGCCCCCAACCAATCAATTGGTTTGTGTGTTGAAAGGAAAGCTCCAAGAATGGTTGAAGAGAGAGAGAGGCTCCACTCTCTCCAAAAGTAGAGGATTTTTAAGGGATAATAAAAAATATCATTATTTTAGTATAATATTGGCATGGTATAGTTCAGAGATTTTTTTTACAAAGGACTAAGGATCTATTTATAGGTGAGGGAGGCCGCTAACCAATTTCAACTGGGTTCTAGAAATTTTTAGGTTCAGTTTGGCTGAATTTGGACAAGATTTGGACCTAGTTTGGCTCCCTTTTGATTTGGTTTGATCTAGGAGAGAGGAGAGAGAAAAATATCATAATTTTTTTGAGTTAAAAACTCCACCATGTGTGAAATAGGTGCCTCCTTGAAGTCTCCCCTTTTCCTTATCAAGGTGTCAAAAATGTATCATCATACCAAAATATCTCATTCTTTTAGTAATATCTCATAGTTTTTAACTAATAAACCTTGTACTCAGTCAACTCTTTATCTTATGTGGGCATTTACTCATTTTTGGGTATTTTCTTTTATTCATTGGATTTATCTCCTCCCTACACTTGGATTGATCCTATTGGCCCATAGGAATCTTAATTAGACCATAATCCATTTTTTTTTGAAAATCTAGACCCTTAGGCTAAGGTCCCTTATACACATTTTCAATTAATTTCAATTGCACATTGGAAAGTTCTTTTTGAATTCTGTTTTGGGGGAAACCATTTTAGACACTAGGAGGATTTTTATATCCAAAAATATCTCAATTTTGGATTACCTCCCTTTAGACATTTTCTCTCTCCAGGTCAAAACAGGGTAAAATAGGATCTTTCTTTTATTTTAGAGAGGGGAATAATTAGAAGATCAGAAGGGGAGGTTCTTACTCCTTTACACCTCAAAAGTTGGAGGGAGGAATATTACAGAAATAGTTATGAAAAAGTTGTATAAAAGGAAGTGAATATATACATACCTCCATCGTTGGTGTCATTGAAATTATTTGTCAAAAGAATTTTGACACTCAAAGTGATGTGAGTTGTTATCACTTCTATGGATAGGGTATATGTAAAGTTATTAAACAGAATCTCATGAGAAGTTTAACATCATAAGAATGAAAGTAATATTGGTTATGGATATAAGGATAGAAAAATACTAACCTTGATTTGGAAAGATTTTTTGAGGGGATGTGAGATTATAAATGAAGAATGGATAAAATTGATAAAACAGGAATGACTAGTAATAATGATTCTAACAATCTTGATTAAGTGAACAAGTCTAGATGGTGAAAGATTAATTTACATTTGCAGTTGAAATAGGCTTAAATAATAAACATGAAACTGAAGCGTAAGAGAGAGTCGTACCTTTTATATCTCTGATTGCAATCATTAGGAGAAATGTGGGCTCATTTTTGGGCCTTTTAGTTGTAGAGAGAGAGTGGCACTCAACCAAAAATGAGGAAGAGGCTTCCGTAACAGAGAAATTCGGTATTTTAAAGTAAGAATTCAAGTAAATAGAGTAAAATTATGCTCAAAATGCATCTTAAAATAACATTTACTCAACTTAAAATAATAATAAAATAATACTACCAAATCTTTGCACATAAGCTAAAAAATAGTGGTAGTTAATGATAGAGAATCTTTAAGTTTCCCCCCAAAACTAGCTTTGATCTTCTTCGTCTCCAAGATAGTCATTCTTTCTTTTTTTAAGTCTCCTCCAAATTAAGCTCTCATCTTCTTCATTCGTGTGTCTTTTGCTACACAAAATGGCAACCTGTAAGAAAGCCTTGTACTAGCATTTCAGCTATTACTGTATTCAATAGTTATAACACGGACGATGGGACATGGATACCATCTACAATTACAATCGAGAGCTGGGTACTTTTATAGAGAAGGAAGAGGAAGAGGAGAAATGCTAATAAATTTGTGGAGCCATTCAAGGGACAAGTTAAAGAGTTCAAGGTATGTGAATCTAGCAAGCATGTGACAAAGGTACTAATACAATATGTTTTCCAGCATGTAGACTTGAGGGTGAAGAAATTTCCTCTTGGTCTTCCACGATATCGTCCCAACAATTGTAAGTAATATCTCAGTCAAAGCTTCTTTTGTTTTATGCAGTTGTTTATCCCTTCAATAATGTCTCCTTATTGTTTTAAAAGTGTCTAATTGTTGTTTTAAAAATGTTTAATTTTTTGGTTTTATGCATATATTTATTCATCCAATAGGATAGACTGGCAACCAGTGGAGATAATAAGTGGGATTTTTGACGCTTTCCATGCATATGTAGGAGAACAAATTTACAAAGGAAGAACAAACTCATAGAGATATTACAGACCACGACATATTTTTCTATGATATGCAGTACTTTGAACCAAACACGTCTTTTGGATGGGGTCATTTGACTCCATTATCCCTCCCATTATTTGGAAGCAAAGATTGCCATTGCCAACTTCACAAACTAGTGAACTCTATAGGATCAGGTTGTATCACGACATACAGAAGTCTCTTAAGGCATCTGTTTGTGACAAAGAATGTCAAGCTTACTATTTTTATGTCTATCGAAGTGTTTGTTGACTTTTTCTTTGATGAAGAAATAAGAAATACTTTAACAGTGTTTATTTGCAAGTTAAGTAAGGCACTGGACCTTTTGGACAATGGTTGGGACAGGAGAAAGACAGAAGGCATCATTTCTGTTTTGGAGAAGAAGTTTATAGTTTACAAGTACATTATTGGCTCTCAAAACTTCATTGCAACTTTTCACTACACCAGATATCAAAACTTCATTGCAACTTTTCACTACACCAGATATCATTATGTTAATGGCAATCTTGTTTCATTAGATCAAGATTTGGAGTCAGATCCCGAGAATACGCCTCTAGTAATGGAGATATATTTGGAAGGGCAATTGCTTACAATGCTAAACACACTATCTAAAACATCTCTTTCTCAAATTACAGAAGACCTTACATACGAGAGATTGAACAATTGCCAAAAGATTATACATTTACAATGGATACTAAAAAGGTAAACAATTTATATTCACATTCACCATTTAGTATGCTGTGCAAAACATTATGTAAGATACCATTAACAAAACCCTTTTTTTACAGGTGCCAAGGCGAAAAGAGAAAATGACTTTCTACAAAGAATCTCTCTTATACTATTCACTTGATTAGTCGTTGAATGATGACAATCAATACATTGTAACTCCAAAAGCAATTTAATATATGAAATATTTTTTTCTTACAAAACAATGTCAGGTCTCTTACAAAATTAATGTTAATGTTATAAATGTAAATAAAATTCTAATGATGTTGACGTCGATTAGAAGACTTTGCGGCACGGAAACAACGTCATGATGATTGAGAACTCGACTATGCTTGGGACTGAGGCGACCTTCGATTTTTCTCCTCTTGCAGTCTTTTCATTCCTTCCCACAGTCTTTCCTCTCTTCCCCTCTCCGCTTGCATCACGACCTGCCTCCTGGATTCCACCCGTTCATCCACATCAGCTTGCAGCCTGTGATAATCATTGAGGGTAGCATATGTGCTTTGAATTGTCTTTGCCCCGCTGCTCGTCTTGCTGACGTACTCTCTATGTAGCGTCCCTTGCAAATTCGTCTGCCCTCCTGATCTCTTCTTCTACATGATCATGGACATCCAAAATAATTCTTTCTACAACTTTAGTCCTGAACTATTTTACGTGCAAGGGAGCATATTTGTTCAAAATTATTTCCTGTACACAGAGAAAAGATTTGTTAGGGACATTATAGGTACGTTACATTATGCAAGTCTACGTTACAAACATCACTTAACAAATATCACTTACATCAGGAATATAAAAAAATTTCTTTAAAAGGTAGGTGTTTAGGGTCGTCCTTCATCCACAGTCGACATCTTTGGGCTGGACTGGCACCCTTATCCTACGATATGTCATGTTTTGTACAAGGTTCGGCTCTATTAAGAGATGTTCCAATGCATATACAAATTTTTGAGCACATCTGAGAGGTCAAAAAAATAAGCATCAGCTTATCCTACTTAAATAAATCACATGCTTGTGGAAGAGGGAAATGTCAATAGGGACTTACTCTCTAACGTGGCCATGATATTGTTGAACAGGGTTTGCAAAATAACACGTGTTTTGCTCAATGTCGTACAAAAGCAAACTCCAGTGTCGGCTGAAAAAACAAAGAGGACATAGGTGTTATTAAATAAAACACATATAGATTACCAAATATTTGATGTCAATTTAAAACTAAACATGAGACTCACTCTTCATGGTAAGCCGTGAAAATAAGTCTTGCCAAATCGAGGTTCACTAGTTCAAACCAAGAAATAAGGCTAAAAAATGATGAGCTATCATTTTGTAATGCCGCAAAAATAAGAGGATCCACAGTACAGTTTTGGACCTCGTCTGGTAGTAGTAATATACAATATTTTAAATGTAAATTCATTACCAATGAATTTAAACAATCTGTTTATAGCATACAGTCACCTTAGAAATCTAAAATGATGAAATAATTTTGGCATGATTTTCTTAAGAAACTCACGGTTGTGAAAAACTCTGGTTTTCACACCAATTTTCTTAAATCTTTTGATACCAAATTCACTTGTAACGAGCTTAAGTGACCATTTTAGATCATGTGGACATCTTAACAAAGTCAAATGATGAAACTATCTTTATGTGATTTTCTCAAGAAATTCACGACGTGAGTATGTAGGGTCGCACATGAAAAAGTCGAGATAATCATGGCTATGAAAAACTTTGGTTTTTCATGTTCATTTTTTTTAAAAAGGATAAGAGGATACAATTTTGGGGATAATATTTTCACTTTAGGCAATGCAATCTATAAAATCATGGTGTGCTTTTTGGGACTTTTTGTTAACGTGAATTTCTCTTGTTTTCACGACCTTCACGGTCATGAAAAACCAGAAATTGACTTTAATCTGATTTTTGAAGGTCCAAATCTTGTTTTTGCCTGCTCATAAGGTGCAATTTGAGTCTATTAACCATAGCTAAGGTAATGAAACCTTCGACAAAGCTCAAACAATCATATTTTTTATGTTTTATGTTTTTCTTGAAAAAACCAAAAAACACAACCCTCTAGTTTTTCACGTGAAAAAGCAAAATGTTGCAAACTCAGAAAATCAAACAAAAAATTGATTGGAATGCTTCCCTCAGGTTTTCGAAGTACTCACACACTAATCTTTCAACTAAAAACGATACAAAATCAGACATTTACCATACCTTTCTCCATTCTTCTGTAACTTTATCCACTCACGTATGCACATAAAACCTTAACAACACTTAAAATAATGATTGTTGAGCTGAGTACTAAGAAAACGACAACAACAGCACCAAAAATGTTATGGTCTATTTCTACTCTTTTGAGAAGAACACTCCCATTTAAGTAAACCACTGAAACATACAACAAACATCATGGGATTCTCACCTTGGTTTCGGCCCAGAATCTCTTTGACCTCTAAGCTCCACCATTGGTGATCTCTTTGACCTCTAAGCTCCACCAGTGGTGGTTGCTAGCGAGGATGGCCATTTTTACGAGCGAGAGGGAACGGGCGAGAGCACGTTGCGAGCGGAGGGACAATGATTTGTAATGAACATGAAGACACATGTAGTATTTTTTTCGTGAATATATCACCGTTGGATCGTCCAACCACAAGCTTAATTTTTATAGGGAAAAAAAGGTAGACCACAACAAGAAACCTCAAACGGTGAATGTCAACTTCTATTGAAGAAAAAGTCTGACGATAATAAGAAACCTTAAACCAGGAAATCCCCAACAAAAAAATTGAGATTACCAAGATGTCCCCAGGAACTCTGTTGGAGCTGGCAGCAAAAATATTAGAAATGAAGTTTAAGTGAAGTATTGGTTGAAATAAAGTTATCATATTCTTTTGTATTTCAAGTATTAGAAATGTACTCGTGATTCCACCCAGCTCTTTAATTGGATCTCAAATGGGTAAATTATGGGTAAAAAAGATAAGCACGAGACCTTCTTTTATAAGGAGACAGACATGAAGAAGTAACTAAATTGGATTAATTCGAAATTTGGTGAGTGGATTAAGTTAACTCTAAAGTCACCTTACACTTGGTTGGAAAATAAACTAAATTGTATAACTTTATTTTAACCAATCATCTTTGATGTGCCTGCTATCCCTAGGAACTCTGGCAGCAGGAAAAAAAAAAAACTGGGAACCTGCTCGCGAAGCCTAGCAACCATAGCCCCAGTAGTCTTCTCACTGCCTTCAGCACACCTGCTCAACCTCGTTTTGCAAACAAGCTAGAACTCTCTGTTGGAGCTGGCAGCAAAAAAAAAAAACTGGGAACCAGCCCACGTCGACACAAAGCCTACATTGGCAATCTGATGATGCCCATGCCTTCCCGTCACTCCCAAGTAGATGCCAGACTGCATATCAATCCTGTACTTCGTCTGCCTCCTTCGCTCCATGCCATAGTCAGAAACCCGCCCCTGGCTCGATAGTTAATGTAGGAGTGACTAGTTAATGCATCCTCTTACATGTGTAGAGGATGTAGGAAAATTCGATAAGGGGCTAATCCTAAGAGACATATGGCTCTGCTGGCTTCTTGAGTTTAACACACAGAATGTATGTTGATGCTTTGTTTCATGTTTTTTTTTAAAGTACTTTGCCAGTATATGCTGAAACTATGCTAGACAAATGATGGGAGCAGCCGAGTCGAGACTGTCATCGACAATGGTTCATTTTTGTGGATGATGAGTGTAGCTCTGAGTAGCGCATTGTGTGGCATCCGTTGTTTACTTCTTCATGTCTGTCTCCTTCTTTTGTAAGGAGATAGACATGAGTAGCACTGTGTGGCTTTTGTGTTTGAGAGTGTTGTTTTGCACGTTGTAACTTTTATGAAATGACAGGGTTTGCTCGGACTTTGTCTCACTTGTATGAAATGACAGGGTTTGCTCGGACTTTGTCTCACTTGTTCCCGCCCGCTCGTTGTTTGGTATACCTAGTTGTTCCTAGCTCCAACTCCAAAGTCTCCCTCTTGTTGTCACCAAGAAGTGTGCAAGAAAAACTATTGTAATTTTAAATAACCTATTTCACGATGTTAAAATTTTAGATATAAAATCGATTAACCTATGCATTTTTTTCGATAAAAACCAAAGGGCATCTTTTTTTTTTTTTTCTAACTTAGGTTTATTGAGTGTACGCCTCGGCCCTCAACATGCTCAGTCGGCAGGTACGCCGGCGCGCCTATGTACATATGACGCAACACCGTGTATTTATTGGTTTTCCTCGGTTGCACGTAGAAACATGGTCATTACAGACATGAAAACTCTTGTCTCTGAGGGATTCAAACCAGTGAAGATTTCCAGTATGTCTCCCTCACAGAGATAAACCCTTGCTTCAATAGCCATGTCAAGAAGAAACTTGGGTCGCTGCCACTCTCCCTTGAGATAACAGCAGCTGCCATAAAGTGAACACTTTCAAACAAATTTATTACATGAAGTTGCTGTGATTGAATGCCTGCTTATGTACAGAGATGGAGGAGAAAATAACATCTAAATAACAACTTGCAAAGAACCCATGCCCAAACTGTTTTGCAAGTCAATGGGCTCACACAGATGCTGGTCTCAGAAGTGGAAGCATGTTCCAATCCATGTTGGGTTATAAGACATCTCCTGCGTCGTCTCCGTCTCGCGGTAGAGGGCAAGGCAACCTATGTTGAGTTCTAAAAAGCCCATGTTGGTAGGGTTATAAGGCAGCCCATGTTGAGCTAAGAGGCACCCTTGTTGAGTTGAAAGGCAATCCATGTTGGGTTTCTAAACAACCCATGTTGTGATCCTCTCACTTTTGCAAATCTATCAAAGCTTCATCCTCCACCCACTTGCTCATGTTGCTCATGTAGCACATTAAGAGTTACTCCATCAACACAAGCCTGTTCATGTGCCATTTGATATATTCCACCTTACATTACAAAAGAAAGATGCTACGTGGGTTGTCACAAGAATCCTGGCTGCTCACACCCATCATCACCAAACCTCTCCTCTACATACCCTTTGCTGAAGATGGCAGACAACTCAGGGAGCTCCCCTAAATCATCAAACACATCATCCCCCTCTGTGTTTGTTCGCGATAAGCAGAGATCCACGTCCCTCTGCCAGATGAAGCTCTCCTCATCCTGCAGGGAGTCCAATGAGGAAACCACCTGCTCATCAACTGCATCTGGGGAATTGATGATGGAAGAGAAGAGGTTTTCTGCATTCTCACAGCTGCTTGTGTCTTCTAGACCCTGATCTTTGTCCTTGGATGAGGCGAGGTTTGCTGCTTTGGATGAATTAGAGGACCTATTAGCAGGCCAAGGATGGTTATGATCTGATGTGTAGGTCACCACGAGCATGGTTGGGTCACTGCGGCTGCGCTCAACCTGTTTCCTTGCAGAACAACCTTTGGCGCTACTACATCTGTAGTAACCTCTGCAAGCACAAAAACAAATCAAATCGTTAATAGACATGAAAAGAAAATATTTCACATTCATCACTTGTGCCTCACCAAAACTATAGTCAACCCCAAGGCAATTCACACACTCAATCCTTGTTTTCAATGCTTTTGACACATCATGTAAGGGCTTAATCCTAACTTGTTGCAGCTGTAAAAGCTTCAAAATTTCCTCAAAGTTGAGAACATATATTGAGTTCTCAATGTATTGGCAAACTGTTGAGATGATCAATTTACCTGGGATAGGGTGACCCCTTTATAGGCTTCTGTCCGTACTTGCGCCATGCCCACATATCCGATGGGGGTGCCTCTCCCTTCTGTTTTCCATCTCCAATAGGAACGCAAACAACTCTCTTGTGCTGTGCCTTTCTGAAACTATATGAGCAAAACCTACAAGTTTCAGTTCAAATTTAATTTAAAAATGCATGACACCTTCAACATTCAGTAGCATCCATCTACACACTTAGAACCATGTTTCCCCATCCAATATACATGTGTTTCACATGAAGAAAATGTTCAGCACTAGTGCATACCTTCTTTTACTGGTGTGGCTTTGAATTTTCCGATCTGCATCCGAATCCTCAGCACTCAAAACGGACGAATCCTGCTTACTCGGAGAGTTAGGTGACTCTGGCCTGTTGGCTACCATGCCAGAAGCATCACGCTGGACAGTTGGAAGAGAATGCAGAGAGGGTGAGATGCCTTTAGATGCTGAAGGCTGATCGAGTAGTGCTGGTGTTGGAGGCAATTTGGTGGCTGGCAAACTGCTGGAAGTGGCTTGAAATAGCTCCGTTGCATGAAGCATGCTTTCTGAAAAGCTAGAAGGAGAGACTAGGTTATAACAATGAGCTTCTGAATTATACAACTGATTACCCTTTGGCTCTTGCACCGAGGGATGCAGAGGAGGAGCCATGTATTCTGAAGTGCTCAGAAAATTGAATGAGTTGGAGGAAGCTAAGAAGTCCATGGTGTCAAAGATAGGCATAGAAGATGGCACAGGAACTCGGAGAGCTCGTGGATCACACGTTGATGGCGAATTGAAAGACAGATCTGGGTGTTTTGAGGTTTTCTCATAGAGTTGGGTAGCTGCTCTGGAGATAATGCCTGCCATATCCTCACTTTTCACTCTAGAACATGCTTCATACCAGCCAGGGAGTGGCATGTTGCTGCCCATAGATGGTGATGGCCTCAGACTGGCAAGGTTTTCCATGTAGGGGGCTGTTGCTCTCAACACTGTCTGATCAAAACCTGCGTAACCGTTATCCATGAGCGGTGATGCACTTGGATGATATTTCGGCTGGGTAGAGGGGTCAGGATGGCAAAGCAACGAAGTGAGGGCAAAATTTCCACTATCAAGAGCCCTTTTCTTCGATCAGTGAGCAAACTAGTTTCACACAGAGTGCAGCTTTGAAAGCTGAATTACATAATTCTTCACGGAATTGAAGGAGAAATTACAAATTGCACCATTTTCAAGGCGTTCATCTGAGCAGCTGATTAGCAAGCTAAGATTGCAGGCCTGCGGTGTGTTGAGCCTTCTCATTCGATCCTCCTAAGGGAAGCAAACCAACTGTACGGGGAAAAGCAGATGCAATTAGTCCAAAAGGCAAGATTCGGAATTACATGGTACACAGGCAAAAGGCGCTTGGACGCTTGCATTAATTAAGCTAATTAGACGATTGGGTACTTCAAACTTGTAGCCTAGGAGAGTGTCACAGTGTCACTGCGTTGGATCTTGATGATAATCCACTTATGGGTGGCAATCAACATCCAAGAAAAGCATGAAATCAAACCCTTAGTTGTACCTTACTGATTGAAAAACTGCTGCAGGAGGAGGTACAACGTAAGCCTGGCAACTTGCAAGAAGGCGTAACGCGTTGCTTTTGGGGGAGCTGTAAATGCAGTCGGCTAAGAGTGATCCGATTCTAGATGGAGAAAAACAAGAGAGAGAGAGAGAGAGAGAGAGAGAGAGAGTACATATTACAAAGGAAGTGCAGTACTGCATATATATCAACTGCCGGCCGAGGCTTAACGGACCGTAACGGATCCTAGCTGGCTGACTATTTTGATGGGCTCTACGGCAACTCCCGCAGTGGGCACGGCAACGATTTTGATGGGCGCCGGAATGCTTACAACTTACGGCGACAATTTTGATGGGCTTCGGGAGTCGGGAAGCTTACGGCAGGCTTTCTCATGACTGTAGGCGATGATGTTGATGGGCGACAGTAGATGGGGTAATACGGTGGCGGACATTAACAGGAATCTGGGAGTTACGGCAACGATTTTGGTGGGCGCCGGGAAGAGGAGAGAGAGAGAGGAGCAGTGACGGAAGCATCGACGGATGACGGACGTAAGTTGGTAACGTCACTAACGTGGCCAAGCGCGTGGTCCCCGCGCCCGGCTTATACGCCGCGAAAATGGGATTTTATATTTACTTCGAGTCCGCAGAGGCGGCGGGACCCACAAAAAATCCACTTCTTCTCCTCGTGCAAGTGTGGGACCCAAAGTGGCAGGCGACGAAAAAGTCAAATACTCATTTACGCTACCATGACGTGTCTTATCATCAAACGCACATTATTGCAAATTGTATCCTTCCAAGTTGCCAATTGGCCATGCATCATGGATTGAAAATAAAAATAAAAATTCTAACGAGCATTTTCTTCATAATTTCATCCAATTACTACTATTTTTTTTGAAAAATCAGAAGAGGCTTTCGCTCATCCTGTCGTGAAATTCCTCTTGAGCTCGAAGAAGACAAGGAACGCTTGGAAGAAGACAATCAAGCCATCTCTGAAGAAGTTGACTTGCTTTTCAAGGACTCAGAACTCCAAAATTACATTGTGCATCTCACGGAAGTGAGAAATATGATTGCATGAAAGCCTGACATTGTGTTATAAGTTATGCTTCTTGAAAAAGCATTTTTTGTAAATTTTAGCTTTGTCCTTAAATATAGTCGCGGTTTATTAAAAAAAAACCAAAAGAGACACTCTCTAGCTGAGGCTGAATTTTTAAAAGTTGAGCACGCGGCTCCATGATACAACGAACCTCTCTTTTCCCCAACCTTGCTCAACTCTCAAGTTGATTTAAGCAGATCAATACCCTAGAAGTGCACGTGGCAGCATGCATCCTCTAGCTACAGGCTATGAATCTCAAGTAAGAGCATCTTCCCATGGCCAAGTGAACTTCACCATGGAAGCATTAAATATTCACTTTTTGCATTGAATAAATGAATAAAGTTTTTATTCCCATGCTCGCCTACATCAAAATGATGTGAATGCTAAGTTTTGAGTGCAATTTATAATTGTTGTGCCCATTTTGGCACACTTAGGAAAAGGGTGACTAAGTTTCATTTAATGCTTCCATCTAACTTAGCTACGGTAAATAAAGGGTTGTAAACACCATGTGTAAAAATAACAGGGGTTGGTGTATTTTACACCAAAATACTTGCAAATTTCTCAGTTAAAGGTTTCAAAAGTCCCATATTTGGAAGCTTTTAGCTATAGATCCCTTTAAATTATTTAAAATGTAAGAAATAACTCCACATTTTGGAAGTGTCGTTTTCACCATTTGGGTGGACACTTTTTTAAGCACAGTGATTAAAAGCCTCTCCCAAAATCAAAGGCAAAACCTCAAGGCGCAATGCTCCCAAAAAAAGGCAAAATGCTCCCAAAAGGAATCTTTCAGATGTAATGGTTTTTAGTACGAAAAATGCTGCTACTTGTTGGGATTATAACTATTTTTGCAACAATAATAATTAATCCCTTTAAAGAAAGGTAATGTCAGTCCGGATTTCTCAATTTGAATAGATGAAAATAGAGTTTTTTTTTGCACTACTTCATCCTCTTTAGGCTAAGTGCTACTAACTTCCATTATTGACCGTTGAATAGCTAGTAAGTTTGTATTTATTTGTCAAACATTTTCAAAAGAGAATCCATTTGACATTTGTCAGAGTAGAGTAACTAATGTATGTTTATTGGTGTCATAAGATGTATGTAAGAAGAAATAATCGATAATGTCTGAGCCACATCAAATGGAAATGCAGTATGAGAGGTGGAGGTATAACTTAACACCCCTCACTCTTGGTAGTTGCCTCTTCCAGGCCTCTTAGAAGATGTGGAAGTTGCTCAACCTAAATAAGATTTTGAGTTGCTCCCACCCTCAATGTGAACAAGCTCTTAGAAGATGTGGAAGTTTCTTAACATGAAAAGGATTTTGAGTTGCTCCCACCCTCGACAAAACTACCTATTCTTCTTTGAATGTGAACATGCTCTAAGTAGTGAAAGCCCAAATTGGGCACATGACATGGAGATCTTAGATGATTACCCATCCCATCATATGGCTAGGCTAGGTATTATCCCTCCATGCTTAGTCATGTAAACTTGGCATCGTTTTATCATCGTGGGTTATAAGTGGAGAGGGGGCTCCTTGTGCATGCTACCTAAAGCCATATGAATACAATTTCCAAAAGTTTTTCAAATGGTAGAAAGTGAAATTAGTGCAAGTTTAGGTGCATCATCTGGCATTGCACCTAAACTTATTACTAAATTTTATAATGGTTTGTGTGTACATTTTTTGCAAACTCCATAGCCTTTCTTATAGATTGCTTGTGAAACATGGATAATGGAAAACAAGAGATATTGGGCTCGAATCAACGATAATGGCATCTATTTCAATACCTACCCTAACATTTAAAAAAATGCATGAGCAAGCTCAATCTATAACATTTGTGTGGAGCACAATAGGTGGCCTTTGTTAGAATGTTTTTCTAAAAAGATTGTGTGAGCTAATGAACCTATACCTCAATTGTGCATAAGAGGGCATAAGAATATCTCCAAAGAGTGGGCCTCCATAATTTACAACAACTTTTAGTACAAAGGTTATGTGTTGTTCCATGCACCATCCTAGATAAAGCGTATTGTGTTGGGTTAACTTTTCAAGGTAAGGAAAATGCAATTTTGAAAGGATAATATTGGTTTTCATGAAACACGATGTTCATGTGCAAAATGACAACTTGCAAGCAATGTTGTAACATTTAATGTTCCCAAGAAGAAGCAGTACACACTTTTATCGCCTAACATTATCCACCTAATTTAATTTTCAACACATGTAATAGCTTTCAAAAGACAATGAGTTTACTCATGCATGTTAGTATAATCAAGATTGTTTCTAAGAAGGGGTTTGCTTATGGGTTAGATTTCCACTATGTTGGTAATGGCTTCTAAGAAGGGGTTTGCTTATGGTTGCATTTACACTATGTGAGTGAATGAATATACATGCATACATGCATAAGCGCACACACACACTTTGTGTGTGTGCGTCTCTCTCTCTCTCTCTCTCTCTCTCTCTCTCTCTCTCTCTCTCTCTCTCCATGTATATGTTTTAAACTAGCAACACACACACACACACACACACACACACACACACACACACACACACACACACACACACACACACATGCATGTAGCTTGTTTTTTTTTCAACCAAATTTTTAGGGTACATGGATGTACTTAGCATTGTTTCTTGTTGAGAAGTACAATTGAAGTTAAATCTTGATAGATCCAAAAGTCTAACCAATGAAAATCTTAAAGTTTTGTGTTCACCAAGGTTAGGTTTTAATAATTTGGGGTGAGAAGTGTCAAAATCCAAGCGTGGAACTTGTTCTGTATTATCATTCTTACCCTTCAAGTTTTTTATGGAGTACATTTCAACAAGTTTTTAAGCAAACTTGAATGGATATTGGTAATTCCCCTTTATATATCTTGATGGAAGCGTCTATCAATGTAAGATCCTTTTGAGGCCTACTTGATGGTTTGGAGAAGGTTCCTCTACCATCATTTTTAAAACATGTCCACTCTTTTACCATATAATATCCCTTCTTTTTCACACTGTTATTAATATTGTTATGGTGCCATCGAGCGATATAAGCTGCTTCTAAAGCCTTCTTTTACTGCAAAAGCTAATGTTTTAGGATGCATCTAGTTAGTTGGATCAAAAGAAGTTCACCATTTAATGAATGATGCTTATTCCTAAGTAGGTACAATTGCACATGCACTTTTGGTTAATATGAGGTACTGAAGAAGACAATAGTAAGATTTGTGCCCACACACATGCTTCTTCCTAAGTAGGTACAAATGCACATGCACTTTTTCTTAATATGAGGTATTGAAGAAAACAATAGTAAGATTTGTGCTCACACACATGCCTTTCAAAGGGCACATTGTTGTGGGCATTTAATTGGCATAGTAAGTAGATATTTTCACTATCAAGGGCATGATCGAGGGTGTCACAAAAAGCTGTTGAATAATGCTGATGGCTATATCATTGCTCTTCAGGAGTCATGCCCAAATGTGCTTGTGTGGTTTTTCTGCCAACTTCCAACTACCATGTGACTCAAGCAAAAGTTTAACTAGCTACTTTTAAAAGACAGAGAGGTATAGGAAATTCTTGACTCAACCTTAGCCCACTCAGAGTATTGATAAGAGCCTTAAGGATTTACCATCAATTTATGTAAAGATGCTTTGTTTTATACTACAACTGTATTTCACATACATACAAAGGTCAAGCTTCACAAACCCACCAAAATAAGAGTTTGTTCCCACGGCCACATGGGGCGAGCTAAATCTAGGCGGGGCAGCTAGTGATGGCGTTTGTCCCCATCCATTTTGGCCTGTGAGCCCACGAGTGTGTGCCCTCCTGGTTACGTAATCTCTTTGATCATTTCCACCACATGGATTGCGTGATCACAATACTCCATTAAACTAATCAACAAAAATTGGATCTCGGAATCGGGCTGTGTGTGTGTGCGCGCGCGTGTGAAGAGTGTGTGAGGGTGTGCTTGCCACACGTTCCTCGTCTACAATAGCATGGCTTGGAGATAAACATTGGATTCTCTTGCCCCCCCCAAACCTCTTATCTTCTTTTGGTGCACTTAAACAATTCCTTTTTGACGCCTTGTGTCTCCCTTCCCGTAGCCGTGGAAGAGGCGTTTTAAGCACCAGATTTGCAAGTAGATTATTCATGCGAATCAGAATCAGCTCCAAAAGTGCCTCAAATGACGCCTACAAATTCTCCCAAGGTGCTAAGTTGTCTAGGTTCTAGGTCCAATATATACATCTCTCTCTCTCTCTCTCTCTCTCTCTCTCTCTCTCACACACACACACACACACACACACACACACACACACACACACATATATATATATAGTTTTTTTTACAAAATCATTATATGTTTTTTGTGTTAGAAAACATATAATTTATGTATATGTGGACGGTTTTGTGGTTGATGATCGTGGTCTCTGGTTGATGATGAAGCATGATCATGCTGTAATTTGAAGCCTCACACAAGGTTTCATCAAATTGTTTTTCCAACTTTTCCCCTTCAACTTGGGCATTGATATGCCACTTTCCTCACTATTTTAGGGCTTGAAAAAAAAACTCTTATTGTATAAAATGTGTAGGCATATTTTTATTTGATTTGAACAACTCATTTTTATCTACAAAATATTTGTACATACATGTACACACACACACACACACACACACACACACACACACACACACACACACACACAAACATACATATAACCACACATATAGATATATGTATATATGTATACATATATATACATGTGTGTGTGTTTGTGCGTGTATAATATGTACACACACACACACACACACACACACACACACACACATACATATACATATATGTATATGTATATGTGTATGTGTGCGTATGTGCATATGTATACATATACATATACATACACACATACATATACATAAATGTATATATATGTGTGTATGTGTATGTACATGTGTGTGTGTATGTGCATATGTGTACATATACATATACATACACATGCACACATACATATACATATATATAAATGTATATGTGTGTGTGTGTACACACACACACACACACACACACACACACATATACATACACATACATATATATAAATGTATGTGTGTGTGTGGGGGGGTCGCTCAATATGTGGAACCTCCCTTATTAGACCTGTTTTATATACGAGTAACCTCTCCCATCTTCGATGGGTAGGAGCCCTAGGATTCTTTCTCCCTCTCTTATCTCTCTCTCTTTCCATGCCTGCAAAAGGCACACATAATTAAAAAAAACAAATTAAAGAAACATATCTCTCTCTCTCTCTCTCTCTCTCTCTCTCTCTCTCTCTCTCTCTCTCTCTCTCTTTTCGCCCTTTTTGCAACCTTGATGGCTAGCCTGCAGTTTCCAAAAGAAAAAAAAACATTAGTTACTAAGGTTAAACAAAAGCATTAAAAAATAGTAAATTTAAAAAATGTCGCCTTGCCGTTCTCTCTCTCTCTCTCTCTCTCTCTCTCTCTCTCTCTCTCTCTCTTTTCGTCGTTTTTGCAACCTTGCAGTTTCCAAAACAAGACATTAGTTACTTTACTAAGGTTAAATAAAACAAAAATAAATAAAAAACCAAAACTTGTTGCCGCCCTATCGCTCTCTCTCTCTCTCTCTTCGTCATTTTTGCAACCCCACAAGCTAGCCTGCAGTTTCACAAAAAACATTAGTTACTTTACCAAGGTTAAACAAAATATAAAAAATAGTTTAAAAAAATTTATCGCCCTACCTCTCTCTCTCTCTCTCTCTCTCTCTCAATCCCCCTCTTTCTCTATCTCTCTCATGCCCTCTCTCTCTCTCTCTCTCTCTCTCTCTCTCTCTCTCTCTCTCTCTCTTTCTTTTACCTGTTTTTGTAACCCTCGAGTTTCCAAAAAAAGAAACATTAATAAGTTAAATCAAACATTTTAAACTAGTAAATAAAAAAAACCAAACCCCCCTCCTCTTCTCTGTCTCTTTCTCTTACTGTAAGATTCCTCCCTCCGCTGTGTAGGTGTAAGAGCCTCCCTTCTAATCTTATAAATTATTCCCCTCTCTGAAATAAAAGAAAGATCATGTTTTACCCTGTTTTGACCTAGAGAGAGAAAATGTCTAGAGAGGGAGGTAATTCAAAATTGAGATATTTTCGGATATAAAAATCCTCCTAGTGTCTAAAATGGTTTCCTCTGAAACAGATATTCAAAAAGAAATTTTCGATGTGCAATTGGAATAAATTGAAATCATGTAAAAAGGACCTTAGCCTAAGGGTCTAGATTTTTAAAAATTTTTGAATTAAGGTTCCTATAGACCAATTAGATTAATCCAAATGTAGGGAGGAGATAAATGGAAGAATAAAAGAAAATCCCCCCAAAAATGAGTAAATGCTCACATAAGATGAAGAGTTGACTACTAAGGACAAGGTTATTAGTTAAAAAAGAAGAGATATTTAGAAGAAATGATGCATTTTTGACACCTCAGTGTGAGGAATTTTCCTCATGAAGGAGGCGCCTATTTTACATGTGTGGTTGAGTTTTAAACTCACAAATAATGAGATATTTTTATCTCTCCTCTCTCCTACTTCAACTAGATCCAATAAGTAAGCTAAACTGACCTATAAATGGTCAAAAATTGACCAATCTGATCTGGAAAATTCTAGAATCAGTTTGCTTGGTTAGAGGCTCACTTTTTCCTATAAATGAAGCCTCCCCCTTTGTAAATGGTTAATTGTGTTTTATGCACTGTTACTCTACTCCTCCCTCCCAGAGCCAAAAACAGTGAATTCATTGATAATTCATTTGTTTTTGACCATTTCCTCTTCAAAAGAATTGGTGGCCACTCTTGTTGCAAATAAGAGTAGATCCCTCAAACTATCAAGCCAAAGGAAAGTTCACAAAACTCCTAGTAAGTTAGAAATTCTACTTTTTCTTATTCTATTTTATGGTTTTCTGATTTTTGCTTTCTTTAAAATGAAAATGGATGTTATGCCTTACTAGAAAGGCTTTCCCCCTTCTCTTCATTATTGAATTCAGCCTTTCTTTATCCTAGACGTGTAATCAAATAGATGGAATTAAACTTTTCATAATGTTTACTCTTACTAAAGTGGAAATTGTTAGATTAGAATGATTTAAATCATCTTGGATAATTTCTAGTAAATTTTAGAGTGAAAAAATTAAAAAATTGTCAGCCATACCAAGGAGGTTATGGCAAAATTTTCTTAAATTTGGTGAAATAAGTTTTATCTTTTTATTATTCAAAAAGAGTAATCCCCACCGCTTGTGTATTCTAAAAGTGTTATTTTTATTCTATGCATAGAAAAATGCATGTTAGAAATATTTTTATTATAAAAGTGTTATTTTCATTAGAATTAATTTCTATGCATAGAAAGATGCATATTGAAAATATTTTGATTATAAAAGTGTTACTTTCATCAAAATTGATTTTTATGCATAAATAGATGCATAAAAGATTTATTATTATTATAAAAGTGTTACTTTCATTAAAATTAAATTTATGCATATAAGAAATTTTTTTATTATAAAAGCATTATTTTCATCAAATTTTGATTTTATGCATAGAAAGATGCATAAAGAATTTATTTTTATTCCAAAAGTGTTATTCTCAGCAATTTTGATTTTATGCATAGAAAGATGCATAAAGAAATTTATTTTTATTCCAAAAGAGTTATTCTCATCAATTTTGATTTTATGCATAGAAAGATGCATAAAGAAATTTATTTTTATTTCAAAAGATTATTCTCATCAATTTTGATTTTATGCATAGAAAGATGCATAAAGAAATTTATTTTTATTTCAAAAGAGTTATTCTAATCAATTTTGATTTTATGCATAGAAAGATGCATAAAAGATTTATTTTTATTTCAAAAGTGTTATTCTCCTTAAAATTGAATTTATGGATAAATAGATGCATAAATGGATTTTTATAAAAGTGTTATTTCCCACTGAAGTTGTTCTTATACATAAATAGATGCGTAAAAAATCTTTATATAAAAAATAAGAATTCTCTTATATTCTATAAATACATGTGATAAGTAAGATGTGATATGAATCAGATAGATGAGAATGAATAGAGAATGGATGTGATGAGAATGAGAGGTAAATAGATGTGATGATATGTGATGCGAATCAGATAGATGGGAATGAATGGATGGATGGATGCGATGAGAATAGGAGTGATGAGAATGTGAGGTAAATAGATGTAATGAGATGGGATGCGAATCAGATAGATGGGAAAGAATGGATGGATGTGATGAGAAATATAGTGATGAGAATGAGAGGTAAATAGATGTGATGTGAATTAGATAAATGTGAATGAATAGATGTGATGTGATGTCATGTGAATCAGGATGTAAATGAATGATATAAGATGTGAATGAATGTGATAGCATGTGAATCAGGATGTGAATGAATGATATAGAATGTGAATGAATGTGTTAGCATGTGAATCGGGATGTGAATGAATGATATAAGATGTGAATGAATGTGTTAGCATGTGAATCGGGATATGAATGAATGTGTTAGCATGTGAATCGGGATGTGAATGAATGATATAGGATGTGAATGAATATGATAGCATGTGAATCGGAATGTGATAGCATGTGAATCAGGATGTGAATGAATGATAAGGGATGTGAATGGATGTGATGTGATGTGAATCGGGATGTGAATGAATGATAAGGGATGTGAATGAATGTGTTAGCCTATGAATCGGGATGTGAATGAATGAGATGTAATGTGAAATGGATGTGATAAGATGTGATGTAAACTGGATAGATGTTATTGTATGTGAAGTGATGTGATGTATGGGTAGATGCAAGTGGATGAGATCTGATGAGAATAAATGAGGAAATAAGTGATGAGATAGAAAAAGATGTGATTAGATGAGATAGAAAAAGATGTGATTAGATGAGAATGGGAATACTTATGAAATGAATGTGGATTGATGTGGATGGATGTATGGATGATGTGGATTGATGTGTGGATAATGTGGATTAACGTGACTGGATGTATGGATGATGTGGATTGATGTGTGGATAATGTGGATTGATGTGGATGGATGTATGGATGATGTGGATTGACGTGTGGATTGATGTGGATGGATGTATGGAAGTTGTGGATAATGTGGATTGATGTGGATGGATGTATGGATGATGTGGATGATGTGGATGGATGTATGGATGATGTGGATTGATGTGTGGATGATGCGATTGGATGTGATTTGATGTGGGAATGATGTGATGTGATAGAGATCGATGAAGAAAAAAATTTGTGGAAAGATGAGAAAAGATGGGGACTAATGTGAAAGGATGTGGAGTGATGAGAAAGGATGGAAATATTGTTGGAACTGTTTTTGTATGTGAAATCTGTTTTTAAATGACTGTTTTATGTCAAGAATGCTGGGGAAGCATTTTGACCATCTTGTGAATGAGGTCGTGGAGACCTATCTGTTAAAGTTGCAACTGCTGGACGGAGAGTCAACGGAGAATGTCTCGCGTAGCAAGGTTGGTCGAGGTCTTGACCAGCCTCGGTTTGATTTAAATGGTGAGCTTCCGGTACAGTGGATGAGGGACCAAGGAAGCGGCCTATGAGTGAAGCGCTAGGTGAACTGCGAAGGATCCTAGAGGGTGCTGACCATACGGTGCTCGGGCTCTGGGGGGTCACCGAAGATACCCACACGTACGTCGGGGAAGATATTGGAACAAGGAGTAAGAGTTGTTTTCTGAATTCGGGCATGGATCTGGTTGATTGACCTTGCTGGTCCTCAACGAATGAGTCCATGGCTCTTTTATATGGATCTGTTTGGTTGATCTTGCTGATCTTCAACGGAGACTCCATTTTTGTTAAAGTGAATACTTGCCGGTTACTATGAGCTAGGAACTATCGAAAAGGCCCCTGAGTGGACAGGGGGTGAGCGTTGTGGTTGCCAATGATGCCATAGGTACACCGATAGGAATGTTTGGAAATAAGGATTCAATTGGATAATTAGAGGATTATGATCAGTGACACTATGGTTTCATTAAATGATTGTTTTAAAGACTATTGATTCTGTGAAAAAGGCAATTTCATATTGGGTGTGTAAGTGGAGTGACTAGTTTTAAGTTTGCATGAATATCCGGCTAGGCTGCCTGGGAACTCTTTTCCCTGGTACCCGAGACAACCTAACCAAACTCTTAATTGGATCCCATCACTACAGTGGTTGGGCGGTTGGCTATGGGGTTAGGCTGGACTGATGGATCCGTAAATTGAGACTCAATTCAGTTTTGGTTCGATAGATGAAGTAAATCCCGCACAAAAATTGTTCTATGGAAAAGAGTCAACGGCGGCTGTGCCTCTCAATGAGGAAAAAAGCGTTGGTCTCTATGATCCAAGTACAATCTTTTCCCTGATCTGACTATGGGACTTACGGGTTTGGTCAGATCAGTTCAGTTAGTTAAGGCTTTTGACTACGTTAGAGAAAAGTTATCTTGGAGGAATCGCCCGTGCTTTTTGGGCAAGGGAAGTTTTTCCGGGTTCGGTTTTGAAAGAACCGATGGATTAGTCTCTTGTCCGGATATCCGTGGGTGAGGCCCCGTGTGGGACCCTACCCCATGCAAGAAGTGCTACTTCCGCTGCTAGCACCCCTGAATTCGTTGCGCGGTGGGGATAGGGACCTCACACCTGCCCTCTATCTCTTTGCCTTTCTCTACCAACCGTACAGTTTTCAAAAAAAGAAATATTATTAAGGTTAAATAAAACATTAAAAAAGTGTTGAAAACCCAAAACCCTTGTCGTTCTCTCCCCCCCCTCCTCTCTCCAACCCTCTCTCTCACTCTTTGTTTGTCGTTTTTGCATGGAAAACGTGCAGTTAAAAAAACTATTAGTTACTTTATTAGTACATTAAAAACAATAAATAAAAAAACCAAACCCTTGCTGTTCTCTCTCTCCCGCCATCTCTCTCTCTCTCTCTCTCTGCTCTCTCTCTCCCGCCCTCTTAAAAAATAATAAATATAAAAACCAAAACCCTTGCCGTTCTCTCTCCCCCCCCTCTCTCTCTCTCTCTCTCTCTCTCTCTCTCCTGTCCTCTCTTCCTCTCTCTCTCCCCCCCCCTCTCTCTCTCTCTCTCTCTCTCTCTCTCTCTCTCTCTCTCTCTCTTTCTGTGCCTCTCTCTTTCTCTCCCCCCTCCTCTTTCTCTCTCTCCCACCCCCCTCTCTCTCTTTGTTCATAGCCAGCCTACAGATTCACAAAAAACATTAGGTACTCATAATGGTTCTTCCTTGCAGTGGCCTGCACATCTTTATCATCCTTAGTCCTCACCTTTACATTTTCTCAGCTCTAGCACCCTCTTCTCGCCGAGAGTAGTCAAGCTGAGCATGTGACAACGCTCACGATACTATCCCAAAGAGCTAAACCGAAGTAATCTTTCTCTTCTATTGTACTCTCTCTCTCTCTCTCTCTCTCTCTCTCTCTCTCTCTCTCTCTCTTTCCATGTGTGTGTGCGCTACAGTCCTCCCCTTCCTCTCTTTATCTCTCCACTTCAACATTGTCACATTCTCTACCTCCGTGGGGTTTCAAACTACATGTAAGCAAATAAAGCCAAAGAGAGAGAGAGAGAGAGAGAGAGAGAGAGAGAGAGAGAGAGAGAGAGAGAGAGAGAGAGACTTACCTTGTGTGTGGGGAGGAGAGAGGAGAGAATATAGCTGTGTGAGAGGGAAGAAGCACCCTCTTCGTAGCAGGTTTTCAAGCTGCATGCATGCAAGCAAATAAAGCCCATGAGAGAGAGAGAGAGAGAGAGAGAGAGAGAGAGAGAGAGAGAGAGAGAGAGAGAGAGAGAATACCTATCTAAGAGAGCTCCATGCATACAGTTTGCCAAAGAATAAGCTCTACGCAAGCACTTGCACATAAAATAGTAAGCCCGAGAGAGAGAGAGAGAGAGAGAGAGAGAGAGAGAGAGAGAGAGAGAGAGAGAGAGAGAGACACTTGGGGGTCACTTAAAAATATGTAAGATAGCACGTGAGTTTAATAGAAGGGGTTTTTTCCTCTTGTGGAGTTACACAAAATTTAGATACATAAGGGGATTTTTAATTTAAATGGAAAAATGTTGGTATAGAAGGGGTATTTTTATTGTAAAAAGTGTTACAGAAGGGGTATCTTGAGGAGAGGGACTTACCTTGTGTGTGTGTGTGTGTGTGTGTGTGTGAGAGAGAGAGAGAGAGAGAGAGAGAGAGAGAGAGAGAGAGAGAGAGCTATGGCAAAAGGCTATTGGAGCTGCATGCAAGAAATGTATGAGAGAGAGATGTTCGTTGTGTGTGTGTGTGTGTGTGTGTGTGAGAAAGGGAGAGAGTGATAAGAGAGAGATTGCCACCTGTTATAACGATTTGAATTAGCCTTTTAGAACTACAACATGGTCCCCCATGTGTACTTTAATTTGAATTTTAAACTCTCTCTCTATATAAAAAAGAACTTTCTCCTCCCCCTCCTTAGCATTTGCACGTGGAACCACGAAAAGTTAAACAAAGTTCTTGCTATTAACTAGTAGATGCATAAAAAACTTGGCACGTGGTAGTAATAAAAGTCAACATGGCTTCTCCTTTTGTATATAGTAAGATATTACACACACACATATGTGTGTGTGTGTGTGTGTGGGGGGGGGTGGCTCAATACGTGTAACCTCCCTTATTACATCTATTTTCATGGAAGCTAGATAAGCACAATTAGATTGGGTAGATATGTGGGCTTTATTTGATTGGTTCTAGGTGGATGATCATGGGATGATGAGAAATATTATGTTTTATGAACTATAATGAAACATAATAATATGTTTATATTCATGAGAAATAATATGTTTTATGGTTTATATGTTTCTCATTATAGTTCATTCAACATAATATTTCTCAACATCCCACCTCAAACCAATATATTAAAGGCCACATGTCCAATCTAATCTTGCTTATCTAGCATCCATTCATGGAAATGGGACTAATAAGGGAGGTTACACATATTTGAGCTCCCAACATTTTCCCAAGGGATGATGGGAAGTTAAAGACAAGATTGGATGGGCAGCAATGTTGCCCATGTTGCTCTTTTAAGAAAATCTAAACATAGGGTCGTTGTGAAGTTTATGTCTTCTATGTGATGACAACTTCGTTGGGAAGTTTATGTCTTCTATGTGATGACAACTTCGTTGTGAAGTTTATGTCTTCTATGTGATGACAACTTCGTTGGGAAGTTTATATCTTCTATGTGATGACATTTAACTTCAATCCTTTACCAATTTAAAACCCATTTTCCTTATAAAAATTTGTGCTTGAACAAACATGAATAATGTGGAATAATCCACCCTTGTATCAGCCATCATACAATAGTACTAATCTAAGTAAAGATATTTTAATATAATGTTGCACAATAATGAACAACCATTATAAATTGTGGTTTCAATATTATAACCTATCATTTATTTGAGAATTCAAGGTAAAACTATATTAAGACCATCAAATAGGGAGTTCCCATGTATGACACACTATCAATAAAGAAACTATGGACAAGGAACATGGGCCTAATCACATCAAGGCATATGCACTTTAGCACAATCTACAAGATTAATCACCACATGGATTTCATTAATCAATCCTTTAAGAAAAGATTTATTTGATGAATTACATATCTATTTCTTGGCTTATTTTCTTCCTTTTGTAACCCTATGTAATATATGTAGTTTTTTCAATTAACGTTGTTTATTTCTTTGCCATAGATAAATTAAATTTCCTTTTATGCATGTAGTGATTATTTGTGAGTATGTTAAATTGATATTGCTCTTGGATACTTCCATCCAAAATGTTGGCCTTTAACTATGTAGTACCTTACCTTTACTTACCAAATCTCAAAATGCTTGAAACAATGTATTTGCTAAATTAAAATGCTTATAAGCCATGTGAGAAACTTGATATACTATGGGACTTTTTAAAGTTTAGTTAGTTTTACCTAAAAAAATTTACTTCTTTAAAAAGGTGACTTTTCTTGATTATAAAAGAAATCACTACAAGGCATACGTGGGTCTAGCCAGGCACCAAGGGGTTATCGAAACAAAATTTAGTGGCATCAATAAATGACACGTGTAGTGACACTTTTAGGTTAGTATACCACTAAACTTGATACAGTATGGGACTTTCCTTACTATTTTAGGGCTTAAAAAAAGAACTCTTTATTGTATAAAATGTGCAGGCATTATTTTATTTGATTTGAACAACTCATTTTTATCTACAAAATATTTGTACATACATGTACACACACACACACACACACACACACACACAAACATACATATGCACACACTTATAGATATATGTATATATGTATACATATATATACATGTGTGTGTGTTTGTGCGTATATAATATGTACACACACATGTATGTATATATATGTGTATATATATATAACACATATATCTACACACACACACACACACACACACACACACACACACATATGTATATATATGTATGTGATATGTATACACACACATATGTACATACAAATATATGTATATGCATTTACACACATATACATACAGATATATGCACACACACACACACACACACACACACACACACACACACACACACACACACACATACATATATGTATATGTGTATGTACATGTGTGTGTGTGTATGTGCATATGTATACATATACATATACGTACACATACACATACATAAACATAAATGTGTATGTGTATGTACATGTGTGTGTGTGTGTGTGTGTGTGTGTGTGTGTGTGTGTGTGTGCATGTGTGTGTACATATATTACACAC